>NW_028247158.1:0-360083 GCF_964263255.1 Lissotriton vulgaris
AGCGCCGGCCAAGAGAAAAGGGGCATGCAGTCCTCCATTAGGTACACCCGCCACAACCTCGGATACAACCACCGGCCATGGGATCTGAGTACAGGGGGGGAGTCCCGATAGACACACCCCCATCAGATAGAATTACCAAACAATAAAAGCGGCTGCAAACCTCCCAACATTTTCGGATTCGGGGGCATGTTTTGGCGTTCTGGGTGACGGATGACGTCACAGGTGGAAAGAACACCAAAAACACGCCCCCGAATCCAAAAGAGACGGGGCTGGTTTCGAGTGACGCCTGTCTCCTCCAATGGCTGGCCTCCGCTTAGGAAGCCAGCCAATGGAGGAGGGAGGAGAGAGGCGGGTTCCAGTCCCCTTACTCCTAATCATTAAATCTCCGACCGGAGACTGCGCAAGCGCAGCCTTTAGGTCCTCGACCTAAAAGGAAAAAAAACGATTTTCTTGGACATTGTGTGTAGAAGTAGAGAATAGAAATTCACAAAAGTGCATTTTTCAAAGTTCTATGTTGCACACCTACATGCTGTTTGGGGGGGAAATAGAGGATTGTGTTCAACATGTTTTGAAATTGCAATTTAAGGGGTGCATCAGGGTGTCCTTTTGGCACCCTTGAAATTGCAGGCGCAATTTGAGAGTACCAATTTGGTACTCTCAAATTGCGCATGCAATTCCTATCGACTCATGGGTCTCTGGGCATAAAGGAATGAATGGGAAGCAATTCCTTATTTGCGAGTTGCAAATAAGGAATGTGCAGGAGTCACAATTTATTTTGAGATTCCTACATGAAAAAGCATTTGCGATTCCTAAATTGAGATTTCTTAAAATTCGCAATTTAGGAATCACAAATGACAGTTTGATGTATGTAGCACATAAACATTAAAAATAATTATAGGCGTGAGAGTCACTCCTAAATGAAATTACAATCAAAAATATTCCTAATTGTAAAGCCTCATCGGACAGTCATATGCAAGGCTAAAACATTCATTCAGTTTGTAGATGACGTAACAGGTCAAAAAAATTATTAACAAAGACGATAAAATACTTTTTAGAGGGTCAATTTAGAATAGATTAAAAACTGTAAAGGTATGTTTTTTTACCTTGTTCAATTTAGATGCAAGAGGATCAGCAGCTTCTTTTCTTTGCGTTGTACCCATTGCTGCAAGCAGACTCAGCTGGAACTGGTCTTCTTTAGAGGACATTTCATTTTTAGCAGTGAGCTGCATGAAGGAAATTGGATCGTCTGCCTGAACTGTGACACTTCTCTTTTCAGACTCTTTCTGTAAAGGTAAATGAAAGAATGTCAATTCTGCCATGCGAGCTAAAATGTGAAATTATCTACTAATCCCTATTAATAATTCATCAAGAAAATGCAAAGACATTTCAAATGTCTATCCAACAAGGAGTTCCCACCTGTTTTGTGAAGGTGCTAGTAAAAGAAAAACAACTGATATACCTGGAGCAGAACCAGATACTTGACTCTTCCAAATCTGGGTTCCGCAGCAATCACAGCACCGAAACCGCCCTCATCGGAGCCACCGACTAAGGAGAAACAGCAGCTTTGATTCTTCTCGACCTCTTGGCAGGCTTCGACACAGTATCACAGCACACACCGATCGAAAGACTCCACCACATCGGCATCCAAGGGGATGTGCTCAGATGAATCATGTCATTCCTCACCTGAAGAACCCAGAGGACCCACCTACCACCTTTCACCTGTGAACCCAAGAAGATCACCTACGGTGTCCACCAGGGCTTATTACTCAGTCCCACGCTTTTCAACACATACATGACCACCCTGGCTAACCTAGTCGATCCCACAGTCTTAATCTAATTTCCTTGGCAGACGACACCCAACTCATCCTCTCACTCACAGACGACCCCACCACCACCAGAACCACCTTCCACAGATGCATGATAAAAATCGTCAACTGGATGAAGAACTGGCTACAGCTAAACATAGACAACGATAAGTTCTGATCTTTGGCAACAACAGCAAAAAAAAATTGAATAACTCCTGTTGGCCATTAGACCCAGGACCCACACCCACTTCCTCCAACCACATCAGAGACCTCTGAATCATCATTCACAACAAGCCCACCATTAAATCACAGATTAACGCGTTCTCCCTCGTCTGCTTCCTCACTGCACATGCTACGCAAGATCTTCAAGAGGCTGCCACTACACCAAAGACGCACTGTGACACAAGACCATAGAGAACGCCACAGCCAGACTCATCCACAGCCTACCCGACAAACATACAGAAGAGATGTCAATTCAAGCAAAATTAACCACAGCCTGAACTTCCACCAACCATTGAGAAGACTACGCTCCACCTCCCTTTCACTTGACCATGCTTTCTGCATTTGCAGAAGCAAAGGACGCTCCTTTTGCCACACCTCAGCCAAGACCAGGAACCATCTCCGGACCATCACCTCACTTCTGGAATTCCAAATGGCCCTCAAGGCCTAGCTGTTCTAATAAGCCACTGGCGCCTGCATACCCTATTGGGTGATTAGCGTGCTTTATAAATCTTGAATGACTAAATTATTGACTGTACAAACTAATCATGAGAGCAAGTCCAAACAAGGAAGTGAAGTCTGCCTCAGAGCGTGTAGAATACGTCTACGCCACTTACAAGACATGCTGCTTAGCCACATCCTAACAATACAACTCAAAACTACACTATTGTCTAAAGGCAATAACATTGCATTCATATCTTTAAAAAATGTATCCTCCATAATAAGAAGGCAAAAGTGCATCAACATTCAAGCTAGAAAGCCCCCAAAAACTGACAGCTAAGAACATGTTTCCATTTGTGGCCACACCCCATTCCTCACTGTAGAAAGAGTGTAGATCCCAAGATTCTCCAGTGGTCGGTGATCAGAATGTTTGACAGGGACTTAGTTCTATTTTTCCACAATCCTTATAGCCAATGGATGTTTGCTGAAAACTGTATTAAAGAATGTTTAAAGTTTCACGGAGATCCTTAACAGAGTTCTTGGGAAAGAAAAGCAAGGTCTACTGGATGGAGCAATGTAAAAACTGCTGTTTTAATTCTATTGGAAAACTCGTTGTATAGACAGCAAAAGGCACTTGGGCGCCACTAAACAATAGAGATAAGTTTGTGTATTTATCCCAGGCATTGCTGCAAGCCTCTTCAAGGAGGAAACGAGAGAAGTTTTGTTTGGGACCCTCTGTGCTCCCATTCGAACCTAAAGCAGCTAGACATGGAAAATACGTTTCTCAGGATTGGAGTATATGACAAAAGATTTGACTTCAAGCGCAAAATCCAAAAACTGAAGTCACAACTCTCAAAGATTGAGTCCAACAGTTAGGAAATAAATACTCAATCAGTATACAGAGGAATTAGATGAATTAGCATTTATTACAACCTACAGTTCTTACAGCAATCTATGTGGCATAAAAGTGAGCCATCAAAGTGTTTTGAGTTACTCTTCACAGGCAAGAGAGTAGCTTTTGAAGAAAAAAAACACAAGATCCTTGTTTGTAAGTGAAAGGTGAAGAGAAGGTGACCAAGTGTGAGAAAGTGCCTTTTTTGACATGGTTAGCCCCCACCCTTTTGCCTAGTATGTGGTGATGTTTTGATTATAGTGCACAGGGTTCATACCAACACGGTACCCTGTGCCAGTGCTTCTTGCCTAAAACTAGTCCATAATTTGCCCTTCAGGCTCCCTGTAAGTCCATAGAAATGGTACTTAGGGCTATAAGACTGAAGAGGATCCCTGAGGGTCTATTCAGTCCCAAAGAGTTGACAAGGAATACTGCCTGTGTGCCATACTAACTTGCACTGCCTAAGGTAAAGGTAAGTCACCTCTCTAGCAGGTCTTCCAGCCCTAAGGCTCTACACCACAGGTGTGGGCATATTTGCATGAGTAGATATGCTTATACAATATTTAAGTCCATTCTTAGATATTGTAAGTGCCGGGGAAGCGATAGAGAGTACATGGGTTGGAAACTTGACAACTCTGGTTCCCCAGCACCATGATGGCTTCTTTGAAAGTAGTTACCAAACTACTCCTCTCAATAAACCCACACTGATGCCAGTGTGGGATGTACTGAACCATGTACTCAGAGATGCCCCCTGAAAACCTATCAATCCTGGTTGGGTAAAAGACTGGCTGTAGGAAGCCTGCCATCACCAGGCATGTTTCCGGACCCCTAGGTTGAGAGCCTCTGCTCTCTGAGACCAGAAACAATGCACATCCGGGACTCAGGATGGGCACAGTGCTTGAGGAGGAAGCTTCAAAGGCATGCAGTCGTAGTAATGCGACCCCCAGTCACTGCTGCTAGCAGCCCATGGCTGCCCCCGGTTTACACCCCCACTTTAGGCAAGAAAACTAGGAAGAATAGGAGGTGTGGCCACCTCTGCCAACCACACCCCTAAGGTGGGGTCAGCGCGGTAAAGCACAGCTTTCCGCACCCGCCATCTTGAAGATGGGGATACCCCTCTAATCAGGGCTAGGTCTAGGCCCCCTCTCACATGGGGGGGCATAGTAGAGGGTGTAGTCACCCCAGGAAAGGTGTCCATTGGACCTACCTATCTCTAAAACGCCTCCTAAATGTAGTATTTAGGGGCTTCCCCTGAACCTAGAGAGTAGATCTGCGATTACCTAGGAAGAAAGAAGATGACCTTACAGAGAAGACTAAAGATGGCGCCTGGCTTGGACTCAGCCCTACAGGTCTGTTCCCAGTTTCTGAGAACCTGCGATCTGTCTTGCAACCAGCGACCTCCGAAAACTCTGGGAGGACTGCTGGCTTCAATAAAGATGAAGATCTTCTGAAAACAGCGAAACTGTTACCTGCATCCTGGAAAAACTCTCAAACAGAAGACTCCGAGGTCTCCGGAACAGCCAAAAGCAGACACCCACAGCCACCACTTCGACAGTGTCCTCCGGGCCGAGTTGAAGTGGGTCACCGGTACCAGCAAGGTTACCCAGCCCTCCAGAGCTCAAGTCCATTGTGGGTTCACCCCTTGAGAACTCCTGGACATCGCCTGAAGCCTCTGTGTGCATGCTGCCTTGACAGTGACCCAGCAAGAAAAACCCAACACCTAAAGATACCTCTGCACCATCGCCCCGGGGCAGAGGAGAAGCAGACCCTAGGGGTTCCTACGTCCCGGAGCATTGCAGGTCTTGAAACCCCCTCCTCTCCTTATGGGTTCACCCCAATTGGCTTCCCAGCCAGAGCCTGCAGCCTCTTTTTACAATGCCCGATCCCCACTGAAAAGCATTGGGCTCCCGCACTGCTTATCACCCTGCACCTGGCTCCCCTCGTGCTGCTGGTAACTGTTTGCAGAACTTGTTCTTCCTTTCCTCAGGTTAACATTGCAGAACTCAAAAATTGCACTGTGTCCACTTTTTCAAGTGAAAAGAATTTCGATTTAAAAATATTCTTATCTGAAAGATTTTTCTCTGATGCCTAATCATACATAAAGATACTTGTTATTTTTATAAATTGGTGTGGATCTCTTTCTTGTGAAATGCATATTTGTAAATGTCTTGCACTCCTCTGTGTTAAGCTGACCACACTACCCAGTCATAGAGCAGTTTGGGATTGCATAGCAAGCCCCTGTCCACTCATAAGGGAATCCCTGGAATCTTTATACAGTATATCAACTTACTGATATATTACATAAAGAGCCCCCTTCCTACACTTGGCCTACTCCCTCAAAAGTGAAGAACAATGTAGTCTTCAGCCAAAATAGGCCTAGGTGGTAGATGAGAAATATACACATTTATGCCTTCTGATCTTGTGACGGGTGCCTGGTAGTCAAGCCTAAGTTAAATGAGTGACAGCAAACATCAGTGGTATCACGCTTGTTGTACTAAGAACTGTTACTTTATAAAATATTTTTCTACTCGTCCTATGACTGTCACAAAAAGCAATCAATTTGCCATCAAAAGAATAGACGTCATAGAGTTACATTCCACTAAAATGTCCTATACCAGCCTGGATGATGAATTTATATTGATGTATGCAAATCAAGTTCTAATCTAAAACAAAGACGACATATTTGGTGATCAATAAATTACAAAGGAGGGAATAGAATTTTAATAGTTTCACATTTTACACTGGAATTTTAGTATTACATTAATCAGAAGGTATCAAAGAATAGAGGACATTAAAAGATCACAATCTTTGTATGTTAATCTGAGTAATACCACAAGTTGTTTGTATCTTCAATCCCTATATAAGTACTCTAATTTCCGATTACAGTCAAGTTGTGATGTATCTAGTTAGTTCAAATAGAAATATAATGTAGCTTCTCAACGGTCATAACTGTATCCAGCTGAGTTTTGACATCACAATGCCTGCTTTCATAGCTAGCAGCCACTGTGAAAGCCCTCATTAAAGCAGCCCTCATTAAAGCAGCGGATGACATCCGATTAATCAGAGACCAAGGTGGCACAGCACTATTGGTGCTCCTAGATTTATCGGCCGCTTTTGACACGGTTGACCATAAGATCTTGGTCAACCGTGTCGAAAAGATGGGCGTGCAAGGCCTGGCTAAAGATCTGCTGGCATCTTTTCTAGCAGAGAGAACCCAGGCAGTCATACTGGGCCAGTTTGAATCCGCTGAGCTATCACTGCCATGTGGGGTACCTCAAGGTTCATCCCTGAGTCCGACACTATTTAATATATACGTGTCGGACCTTGCCAACACCATCAAAGCGCACGGGATGAACCTTACCTCATATGCGGATGATACACAGCTGATACTGGCTGTCAGAAATGATGGGGAAACAGTGGCGGAAAATTTCAAGACAGGAATGCTGGCCATTGGAAAATGGATGTCAGCAAACTGTCTGAAATTAAATTCCGACAAAACCGAGGTGGTCACTTTTGGCCACCTCAGCCCTAGCTGGTCCCCAACCTGGTGGCCATCATCTTTTGGAGTAGCGCCCAAACCAGTCACGAAAGTGAGAAATTTAGGAGTCATATTTGATGACAACCTTAATTTCATGGCCCACGCCAATCAGACAGCCTCCACGGCTTTTTACAAGCTACGTCTGGTGAGGAAGATTCTTCCTTTTCTCCCAACAAATGTGGGAAAGACACTGATTAGCGCTTTGGTCCTATCAGCACTGGACTACTGCAATGGACTGTTTGCAAACGCCCAAGTTAGGATAATTAAGAAAATGCAAACAATCCAAAATGCAGCAGCCAGACTTCTCCTTAACATTCCTAAATTCAAACCTATAGCAGAGTCATTGAGGAGTCTTCACTGGCTTCCGGTCAGGAACCGAATTAAATTCAAGACTTTATGTCTCGTCTATAAGGCACTTCACCGTCAAGCGCCGCAATTCCTGTGTGATCACCTGGTTCCATATACCCCCTCTCGAACGCTACGATCTGCAGGACAGAATGACCTAGTAGTGCCACGGACTAGGTTGGTCAACTGGGGAGACAGACGTTTCCTAGTTGCCGCCCCAAGATTGTGGAATACTCTTCCACAACCGATAAGATCAAGTCCAAACCTAATGTGTTTTAGGAAGAAATTGAAAACCTGGCTTTTCAACCTCTGAAAACTTTTCCAAGCTCCTATAGGAGGGTAACACAGTATAGCGCCGAGACGCCTGCGGGTAATTGTTCGCGCTCAACAAATGCTAAAAAATAAATAAATAAATAAAGGCAGGTCACAGAACTTCATTACATCTGCAGTTTATACAACAAAAACAAAAGACTTTTAATCCTTCTGATCAGTGTTTTTTTCTAAAATGAACAGCGATCAGCTGAAAGGCTACATGCATGGTAAGAAAATAAGTTACTCATCTGTAACTGCAGATCTCCATTATTGGTATCTTTCATAGATTCACATGTATGAATCATTCTCAGTTAAAAAAAAAAACTTGAACTTTAACCAATCAGGCGACAGCGCCCTCTAGAACACTCCCAACAGAGGCCGAATCCCTCAGATTTTCAAGCACAAGTGGGATTAAAGAATCCTGAGCCTCTCGGGGGTGGGAAGTGAGTTACAAATAAAGGAGAAATGCAGTTACAGGCAAGTAACTTTTTTTCTTCTCCAGTATTGGATCTCTCATAGATTCACAATCCTGAAACAGAAAAGCAAGCAGTTACTGCATTTGTATATCACAAAATCCTTTCCCGCCACGCAAGACCTTAAAAGAGCTTTATTGGGATATGGTAACTCAAAGAGGCTTCCAAAAATGTATTGCCCCATCAATAACAAGGGATTTCTTGGAGCAAAAACATACACCGGTCTACGAACCATATTGGGATGTTATTACCATTCCTGAAGATAGGAAATTGTTCCATCAGTACAGGGTAGGACCTCTCCCAATTAATACATTTACCAGCAAATGAACAACTAACAATAATGATGTCCTGTGCCCTTTCTGTACTACACAATCGGAAAGCATAGCTCATGCCCCGAGTACAAATTTCCACGGTCCAAATGGCTGAGGCCAATATGTATTCAGAAAGGCATCAAAAGAGGTACCGAAGCGCTAAGGATATTAAGAACAGACTGTTCTGAAAGCCTGGTAATCGCCGTGGCCACATTTTTTAAATGGATGTGGGTAATTTGCAGGAATAAATTAAAATTACTGAACACTCCATCAGTTTAATCCGGTTTTAAATTTTGATTGTAAAAAAATTGGAAATGTATTAAAACAGTGTTTTTTAATTCTGGTTTTATAATATTTATTCTCTTAATTAAACGTGTATGGAACAAACAGGGGACTGAATCAACTCAGTAGTGTAAATAAGAACATCACTTAGATCTTGTAAAATAACAGATGAAATAATCACCCTTTGCCGCACTATGGATTTGCTGTTATGATTTTACTTTTATTCTATGTTGTGTTTTTAAATACGTTGTCTTATGACTTGTCGTCGAAATAAAGACTTACCTTGTATTTGTATATCTTATAGTATTAGTGCAAATAGCAGGTGGAGGGTAGAATATTGCAAATGCTACTTACCAGTATGCATCTGTTCTTGGCATGTAGGGCTGCTGACATTCATATCTGTGCATAGATCGCCGCCTAGTGTTGGGTCCGGATGATTGCACATTGTTGTCCTGGAAGAGTCTTCGAAGTATCACGAGATAGGTGGCTCCTCCTCTGGACTACAGTGCGCATGGGCATCAACTCCATCCCCAGATTGTTTTTAGCCATGGTGGCCAAGATGGAGTGAAACTCAGTGAATGATGACCATACCATGAAATGATATGTGAATACTGCAGCTGCTACGGGCGCCGGGGAGGAGGGCGGGCGATATGAATGTCAGCAGCCCTACATGCCAAGAACAGATGCATACTGGTAAGTAGCATTTGCAGTTCGAGGCATGTGGGCTGCTGAATTCATATCTGTGCATAGAATACATAGCAGTCCCTCCATTAGCGGCGGCCGCCCGTGCCAGCTGCAGCAGTTTGGAAAAGTGTCTTGAGAACAGCCTGCCCTACAGCTGCCTGCTGTTTGGAATGCACGTCTACACAGTAATGCTTGGTAAATGTGTGTGTGGTAGACCATGTGGCTGCTCTACATATGTCCTCTAAGGGAATGTTACCTAGAAAAGCCATAGAGGCCCCCAACTTTCTGGTGGAGTGGGCTCTTGGTGGAATGGTAAGAGTGCGTTTTGCCTTTGCATAGCAGATCTGAATACATTTCACGATCCACCTAGCAATACCAGCCTTGGAAATAGGGTTACCTTTGTGATGTGGCGCAAAGGCAACAAAAAGCTGTTTAGTCTTTCTAAAATCTTTGGTCCTATCAATGTAATACATTAGGGCCCATTTAACGTCAAGGGTATGGAGCATCCGCTCCGCCAGTGACTCTGGATTCTGAAAGTACACCGGCAACTCAATGGTTTGGTTGATGTGGAATTGAGACACAACCTTGGGTAGAAATTTAGGGTTAGTGCGGAGCACTACCCTGTTTGAATGAACTTGGAAGAAAGGCTCTTGGATTGTGAGGGCCTGCAGTTCACTAACCCTCCGTAGCGATGTAATTGCTACCAGGAAAGCCACTTTCCACGTCAAGAACTGGATCTCGCAGGAATGTAGTGGCTCAAAGGGGGGACCCATCAGCCTTGTAAGAAACACATTGAGGTTCCATTCAGGAGCTGGTGGAGTCCGTGGCGGAATGACTCTTTTGAGGCCTTCCAGAAATGCTTTGATGGCAGGCACCTTGAAAAGGGAAAGGTGCTGTCTATTTTGGAGGTATGCGGCCATTGCAGACAGGTGAATGTGAATGGAAGTATATGCCAGATCACACTTGTATAGATGGAACAGGTAACAGATGATGTTCTGAATAGAAGCATCTAGTGGATCAATGCTGTGGTTTGCGCAATAGATGACAAACCGCTTCCATTTCGCCGCATAACAGGCTCTAGTAGTGGGCTTCCTAGCCTCCCGAATGATGTCCATGCAATTGGGAGGGAGGTTGAGGTAGCCAAACTCTAGGACTTCAGGAGCCAGATCGCCAGGTTGAGCTGTTGCAGATCTGGGTGCTGAATGTCGCCATGGCTCTGCGTCAGAAGGCTGGGTGTGAGATGAAGCCTCTGATGCGGTACCACGGACAGTTCCAGAAACGTGGTGTACCATGGCTGGCGAGCCCACGTTGGAGCAACCAGGATGAGAGTCATCGAGTGTTGCCTGAGCTTGCGTGCCACCAGCGGTATCAGAGGTGCTGGGGTAAAAGCGTACGCAAATCTGCCTGACCAGTTCATCCATTGCCCTGCGACTGTGGGTGTGGGAACCTGGCGGCGAAGCTTTGGCATTTTGCGTTCTCCCTTGTGGCGAACAGGTCGATCTCTGGATGACCCCACCTTTGGAAGTACGGTTGGAGTACTGATGGATGTATCTCCCACTCGTGCATTTGGTGGCTGTGCCTGCTGAGCATGTCCGCCATCTGATTGTCCTTGCCTGGGAGATGTTCTGCCATGAGGAAAATGTTCCTCTGAATGGCCCACTTCCACATGCTCTGAGCCAGATGAGACAGCTGCGGAGAGTGTGTGCCCCCCTGCTCTTGAATGTAGTACATGGCCGTCATGTTTTCCGTCCGGATCAACACGACCTTGTTGCACAGATGTACTTTGAATGCCTTTAAGGCCATGAAGATCGCCATCAGTTCCAGTACATTGATGTGCATCTTCCTTTGCTGTAGCGTCCATAGTCCCTGCACTGTGTATTGGAGTACATGCAGTCCCCATCCCTGGAGAGAAGCGTCCGTTGTCAGGATGATCTGTGGCACAGGCTCTTGGAACGGTCGGCCCTTGCAAAGGTTTCGTGGATTCCACCAATGCAGAGAGTTGTATGCCTGACCGCTCACCAACACTAGGTCTTTCAACTGCCCGTGAGCCTGAGTCCACTGACGTGCTAAGCACTCCTGAAGCGGACGCATATGTAGTCTCGCGTGTGGGACTATGGAGATGCAGGAGGCCATCATGCCTATCAACTGCATGAACACTCTTGCTGGAAGCGAGTGTTGAGGACTGAATCTTTGGATCAGCGACTGAATGCTGTTGACTCTCACTGAATTCGGCTGCGCTGTGGCTGCCAGAGTGTTTATGGTCGCACCCAGATACTGCCGTATGTGGGCGGGCTGGAGATGGGATTTTGGGTAATTCAGTGAGAACCCCAGATCGTGCAAAAGGTGAATGGTATGGGACACGTGGTTGGCGCACTGCTGGGCCAACTTCGCCTGAATGAGCCAGTCGTCCAGATAGGGGTAGACGTGGATGTTTTGACATCTCAGATGCGCCGCCACCGTTGCCAGGCACTTTGTGAAAACCCTGGGCGCCGTGGTGACCCCAAAAGGCAAAACCTTGAACTGGTAGTGCTGGGTTTGAATGGTAAACCTGAGGTACTTTCGGTGAGAAGGATGCAGTGGAATGTGGAAGTACGCATCCTTCAGGTCCAGAGTTGCTAGGAAGTCCCCCTGCCGAAGCAGTGGGAGAACCTGCTGCAGCGTGAGCATATGGAAATGTTCTGACAGAATGTAAAAGTTGAGCGGTCTGAGGTCTAGGATGGGCCTGAGGGATCCGTCCTTCTTTGGAATCAGAAAATACAGGGAGTAAATTCCCGTACCTCTTTCCTGCAGGGGCACGAGCTCTATTGCCCCTTTTTGCAGCATGACGTTGACTTCTTGCTGCAACAAGTGCAAGTGCTCGCCGGACATAGGACGGGTCTTTGGGGGTATGTTGGGTGGAGTGGATGTGAGCTCCAGACAATAACCGTATTGGATAAGAGATCTGACCCACCTGTCCGTGGTGATGGATTTCCACATGGGCAGCAACTGCTGGAGTCTCCCCCCGACCGGTGTTGTGTGGTCGGGGGGCAGTGACAAGGCGTCACTGTTTGTTGGCGGTGGAGGACCTGGAGCTGTTATTTCCACGTCCTCTGCTCTTGACATTGTTGCCACGGTATCCACCCCGACCCTTGTTGGTAAAGGAAGGTTGGGTGTTGCTCTTGTAGAATTGAGTTGACTGTGCCAGTTGACCCCTCGAGGTGCCTCTATTATTGGAGCGACGAAAGGAACCACCCCGAAACTGCTGGGACTGCAAGGCACCCATAGACTTCGCAGTGTCGGTGCCCTTTTTCATTTTCTCGAGGGTGGTATCAACCTCTGGGCCAAACAGGTGGTCTGGGTTGACAGTCTGGTTCAAGATGGTAGTTTGAATGTCTGGCTTGAAACCGGATATCCTGAGCCATGTATGTCTACGAAGTAGAACGCTAGTGTTACTTGCTCTTGAGGCGGTGTCAGCCACGTCCAGAGCGCACTTAATTGAAGCATTGGTGATAAACTTCCCCTCCTGTATCAACATTTCTGCTGCTTCCTTATATTGATCGGGTAAGTGCTGTAAAAGGGTCTCTAGAGTGTCATAGTGTGCCCTGTCATATTGCGCCAGTAGCGCCTGTGTGTTGGATATGCACCATATGTTGGCTGCCTGCGCAGCCACCCTTTTCCCCCCCGAGGCCTCAAAAACTTTGGATTCCTTATCTGGGGGAGGAGCATCACCCGTAGTTTGTGAGTTGGCTCGTTTGCGTGCATTGGAGACAACCAGGGAATCCAGAGGCAACTGTCCTTTGATGTAAGTAGGATCAGTGGGCGCTGCCTTGTACTTTTTGTCGATACGTAGGTTGATGACGCTAGCTCGGGTGGGCTCCTTGAAGACTTCTGCCGCATGTTTCAACACCCCTTTTAGCATTGGTAAAGTCTTTACAGTTTTTTCAGAGACTGAAAAGGTGTCAAAGAGGAAGTCGACGTCCACTGGGTCAGCATGGAGACGTCATGATTGGCTGCCGCCCTTTCAATGAGTGCATTGAAAGCTGCAGAGTCTTCTGTTGGGGAAGTCTTGGCTGAAAAAAGCTGAGGCTCCTGCCCTGAATGCGGGTCCCCAGGATCGCCACCAGCAGACCATGGCTCAGTCACATCTTCTGGGTCTGAGTAGACTGGATAGGTATACTCATCCTCGTCGTCGCCGTCACCCTCCTCCACATGGGAATGAGTGGGTGAAAGTTCATGTGCTTGTGGTGATACAGGCTCCATAGGGGCAGAGGCACCAGCAGAGTCCATCTTTTTCTTAAGTGGAATTTGGTAATGCTCCAATTGTGGTTCAGGGGTGATCTTTCTCTTAAGGAGAGAGAGCTTGCCCGTGTTGGCGTCGATGATCACCTCCTGACGCTCCTCTTCTGCTAGCGGCTGGCGCCGTGGGCTTGGGACCACTAACGATGCCTTCGGCGTCGAAGATATCTTCACGGGCACTCCGGCCCCAGGTTTTGGTGTGAAAGCCTTCGGCGCCGTCTTCGGCGGCAGCGTGAACATAATAGGCGCTTGCGTCTTTGCCGGTTTTTGAAGAGGCTTGGGCGGCACAGGGTCCTTCGGCTCGACTGCTGCGGCCCCCTCCCTAATACGTTGAAGGGACTCCGTAACCTTCTTAGTGAAGGAGGCGGAGGGACGCACCGGCTCGAGAGAGTCTTCTGAGACTGGTTTCGGGACAGCGACCAATGACGCGGTCTTCGGAGCCGACGTCGTTGCCCCCTTGGCCTTGTCGAGTGGAAGCGAGGCAGTGAGAGACTTGGGGTCGTCCTGCCGCTTCTTCGGGTCGAGAGTGGCCTCCTTATGTTCGTCGGCCTTCTTGGGATCAAGGCGACTGGTATGTGCGTCGACCGTCTTCGGCGCCGATGCAGCTGCGTCGGCCTTCTTAATCTTCGGCTTTGACACAGTAGCCTTCGGGTCGGCCATTTTGGCGTGGCCCTTGAGCTAGACGGCCATCTTGGATTTCTTCGGCGCCGAGGCCTCCGGAGTCTTCGATCCGACCAGCGTGACTAGCGCTTTCGGTTTCGATACGTCTGGCGTCGAGACCGATGGTTTCACTTTCGGTTTCTGTACCGTGAGTGGTGCCGTACCAATGTCCGTGGCCGGGCCGGATGGCGGAGCCGTAGGACGGGAATGAAGGTTTTGGGTAAGGCCCGAAGGCGATCCCTCGACCTGGGCCTTAGAATGGTGGCTGGCCCTGGAGTCAGTCTGAGGAAGCTCCTCGTCCGAGCTATCCTCTAGGGTGGCAAGGGCCCCGTCGTCGTCCCCTACCTCCTCGACGACTTCATCGAAATCCTCATCTTCCGCGTCGTAGTCGTCCTCCGACGCCGGGTTAGATTCTGTGATCTCCTGGATAGGGTTGTCGCCGACATCCTCCGTATTGAAGATGTCTGCAGGAGGTGGTGCCGATCGCTCGGCCTCCAGGCGTGCAGCTCGGCGGAGCTTGAATGTCTTCTTTGACCGGAACTTGGAGCAGGCCATACACTTAGCCTCGTCGTGGTCCGGCGACAAACACTTATTGCACACCGGGTGTACGTCGATATGCGGATACTTCGAGGCACACACCGGGCACCGTTTAAAAGGACTTCGTTCCATGATGGAAGTGGGTTGGAGCGTCGTGTAGGCCCGTCCGCGCCGAAAGCACGCGGAAGGGCAGTGTTGGTTCGGAGCCGAGGAAATACGAACCCGAACGATAGACAATACCAACGCAAGTCCTAAAGACCTTTTGGTCTCGAGCAAAGTAAGTTAAACAACTATCGATTCCGACAGAGGGAACCGAAACGCATCCGAACCCAATGGCGGAAAAAAACAATCTGGGGATGAAGTCGATGCCCATGCGCACTGTAGTCCAGGGGAGGAGCCACCTATCTCGTGATACTTCGAAGACTCTTCCAGGACAACAATGTGCAATCATCCGGACCCAACACTAGGCGGAGATCTATTCACAGATATGAATTCAGCAGCCCACATGCCTCGAACATAGACATAACATTCCTATGCATTTTAATAATAAATTGTACATTCAAATTTACGTAAATACATAAGCAAACACATGGCAACAAAAGAGGCTCCCCTTATTGAAAATAGTAAAAACCTGTTCAGCCGCTGCAACACAGCGTTGTGCCAATTACAGGTAATAATGCTGCATTATTATATACACACACTGTCAAGTCGCAACACGATCTATCTTTTCCAGAGGCACTTCCGTAAAGAAGCGGAGGTGGAAAGTGCCCTAGTGGAGTACACCATAGTTTTCGCTGTGTGAGGCTTGCAAGCCTTTGTGTGGCAGAACTGGATTGCAGCTCAAATTCATCAAGAGATGGTTGCCATTGTGAATGGAGCACACTTACAAGGGTGTCCATATGAGGCCAACAGTCGGTCAGTTCTAATGAGTTGTTTAGTGCGATGTACGAAGGATTTCATATATCATTTGATACCTAGAGTATGTATAGACCTATCAGCTGGTGATGCTGGATTTGGGAAGAAAGTCCAAAATATTATAGTTTTATTGAGGCAAAATCCAAAGGAACCTTGGGAAAAAAATCTCTGGATAGGTTCTGAGCAGTACTTAACTGTGAGGGAGGAGCAAGAAGGTTTTTGAGTTGAGAAAGCCTGTATCTCCTCTACGCTCCTGGTCAGAGTGAGTGCCAGTAACAAGGCAACTTTCTATTGGTGAATGGGTTTGAATGAACTCTTCCTGACTTGAGATAGAACTATGTTCAGGTTCCAGTCTGGGGAAGGGAAGGAAAAAACTCTGAATAGTTCTTTCACAAACTTCTTTGATGATTCTGCATGGCAGAAAGAGAGAAAATGTGATGAACATCTATATCTTTATATTGCTGTAAGCTGTACCTTAACAAACGCGTGTACCAACAGTGACTGAGCTAGCAAGAGGAGATAGGGTAGTTATCTGCTGAACTGTGCTAGAAGAGGATGCAGGTTTGGTAACTGGCGCCATAAGCAGAAGCTTTTCAATTACTGCTTACATGTCTTTGTCCTGGCTTCTGACTTGATTTGGAAAGAACAAACCTGCAGTCCTGAGGAATATAGAGATCTTTGAATCCATTGAATTTAGGAGCCATGTGCATAAGAGAGAGATTGAGTCGGAACAAAACACCTGGCCTTAGTTCATAGTCAAAAATGTAGGGGATGTTTTAGGTGAATGTGATAGTTTTTACACAGGAGAAGCTCCGTGAAACAATGCTGCGTGGGCTACCTGGTGGCCATCAGGATGAGACAACACTGCTCGCCTTTCCTCTTGCTGAGAACCTTTGGCATTAAAATGTATCGGGGTGTAGGCATAGATCCAGGACCATCTGTCGAAATGCATTTCTCCACGATCCTGGATGTGGATGATAACTTGTATAGAACTGGCATTTGTGTTTTTTGTTTGTTGCAAAGAGATCTAAAACCGGTTTGCCCCAGAACAAGATCATATCGCAGACTGATCAAACTCTTATTCGTTGAGGCTGTGTCCAGTTCTGCTTAGTAAGTCTGCTAAGAAATTGACAGTCTTGTTGGGCATGAATAGTTATTTTCTATGTAGTCAGCGGGCTACAGATTTCCTGATCTTCCTTGGACAGGTGCCAGTGATCTTCTGCCGCATTATTTGTTCAGGTATGGCATGCTGGTGGTATTGTCTGTGCGAAGTAATACCGAAGACCCTGCTATCATTGACAGGAAAGCCTGGAGACTAAGTTAGATAGCTTTGCACTGCAGGTGATTGATAAGTGTGGTTCTTCTGGAGCGGAGACAACTTTCCTTGAATTTGCACGTTCTGTAGAGGACTGCCTGAGTTCTCCAGCGAGGCATCCGCAGTCACTGCGAAGTGAGGTATTTGAGGTAAGAAAGTGAGGTTCTGAGACAGGTAGGAGGTCTGGGATCACCAGGCTAGAGCTTGCATCATACTTGTGGGAAGTTCACCAGTCCCTTAACTGATTCTTTTGTTGGAACTTTATTGTTTTTGTAGCTGTTCTGGTAAAGCTCTAATTTTTAGGCATGCAAGAGGGATCATACTGATCACTGGGACAAGATGCCCGGAAGCTAATTGACCAGTTGGACTTTTTTCTTTTCTTTTTTCGTTCGAGATTCAATTCCTAGGGCATCGTTGCATGTCTTGGGATAGAGAGGAGTTGATCATCTTTGATAATTCACAAGGAGACCTAGTTTGTGCAACAAATTTAGACCAAGCCTCTGTGGCCTTTAAACTTTCATCAACCAGTTGTTGAGGTAGGGTAATACCTGATGACGGTCCTTCCTGAGAAAATCTGCCCAAGAGGCTAGCAGTAGGCAAAAATGCAGGAAGGTGATTTGAAGCCGATTGGGAGAACTTTGATGCGTGGGTGGGAATGCGGAAGTATGAATCCTGTTAATTCAGATAGGTAATGTGGTGTCAGAGAGGGTGACCAATGATAAGGATTGTCTCTGGAAATAGTTGTTAAATTTCCAGGGGACTATGAAGTATCACCACTCCTCTGTTTTCATGTTTATGATGAAAAACTGAGAATAGAAGCCCGTTCCTTGCTGAGAATGTGCGTCTTTCTCCATAGTTAACATAGCTACCAGTCCCTTCCGAAGCAGATGGAGAGGAGGTGGGTGCCATCTTGGTGAACTCCAACATCAGACTACATGTGATGAGATTTAGGAATGATTTGTCCGATGCGATTTTCCGCCTCAGAAGACATTTGGGAATTGTTGGCGTAAGCAGCACCAGAATGTTGTTACTATAGGTAAACTAGCCTAAGGGCTACTGAGAGGGTTAATAAGTCTGAAAAACTCTGGTATCCTCTTTGATACGGGTGTCTTTCGAGGGTCCCTCTAAAGGGTGTTTCTTTCATAATTGTAACATGCCCAAAAGATTTTGATTTGTCAGAGTCTGCCTGGGCGGCTTGCAAGGCTTCCTCGAAATGCTTGCCAAACAGTGTGTCGCCATGGTAAGGTGAACATATTATATATATATTTGCACCTATGGTTTCCAAATGTTGTGGCCAGGAACTAACCTTGGCGTCTAGGGACCACTAACCTGACAAGTTTGAGAATTCAACTGGAACTAAATCTAAAGCGCAATCTTTGTGTTCTGATGAGAACACTTCTCCCCTCCATGCAGAATCTTTTTTGTTTCTGCCGTCTCTATGTATGTAGCAATGTCTGACCAAATCTTGTGGTTATACCTGCCCAATATTGCCAGTGAACTGGCAAAGTAGCACTGGGAGTAGTTAAATACACCTCCTTGCTGGTTAGGCAGGGTTACGAGTGACCGGGATTGACATGATTATATTTCTTCCTGGATATATGAACAATTGGAATAGATATTGCAGCTTTTCGATGTAAAATCATTAAGAAAACAAACCAATTGCTTGTTTCCTACTGGAAGCGTTTCGATACTCTTTCCCGAAGGGTATGGAAACCACAAAAATCTTCTGGTGGGGATTACACCACTTGGGAGCCTTTGCTCTATCATCACCAGATGTGAACGGGTCATTCCCAGGAAGCATGGCAATTTTGGACACTGGGATCATTGTTGGAGTGGCCGAAGTATCGGAGAATGCTGATAAATCGGAAACTATGTGACCTTGCAAGCTGAGGAAAGTATTTGGAGAAATTCTGTACCATGCATGCCCTGTAGGTTTAGTACTGGAGTCACATGGACCTGTGCCGATCCTTGACCCCACTAGGTAGGTCGCTACCCCTCCGCACAGCACTGCCTGTGTCTCCCTGCCTCAGCTGCCGCGGGAGTTCGAGGCCCTCCACCACCTGCAGGCTACCACCTGCGCCTCATCCCTGGTGGCCAGTGGTAGACCGTAGGTAGGTTTGCTCGTCCTCCGCTTTATTGCTTTTATTGTATTGCCTGCATTTTCATTGTTGTGTCTGTGACTGCTGTTGTCTGTCTTCCCCCGCTGCCTGTATGTGGTCCGTGCACCTTTTTCTTCCCTCTTTTCCACTCGCTGCCCCAGTGCTCTCTCTGCCCGGTCTTTCCTTTTGTACCCCTCGCAGCCCCCGTGCCTCTGCCCGGTTTTCCGTTCTGTTCCCCTCGCTGCCCCCTGGTCTCTGCCCAGTTTTCCCTTCGGTTCCCCTCGCTGCCCCCGTGCCTCTCTACCCGTTCTGCCTTCTGTTCTTAGCTGCCCCTGTATTTCTGTGTTTTGTATTTTGCCTCTGTGCCACTTGTTTTTCCAATATTTCTGTGCCCTTTTGCCTTCTGTGCCACTCGTTTTTGTGTCCCTTTCTCCTTCTGTTAAACTCCTTTTGTTGTGCCCGTCTGCCTTCTGTGCCACTCGTTTTTTCCCTCGTTTTTGTGCCCCTTTTGCCTTCTGTTCCGCTCGTTTTTTGTGCTCTACTGCCCTCTGTTCCACTCGTTTTTTTGTGCCATTCTGTCCTCTGTGCCACTCGTTTTCCCCTCGTTTTTGTGCCCCTTTTGCCTTCTTTTCCACTCGTATTTTGTGCCCTTCTGCCTCTTTTCGACTAGATTTTTTTTGCGCCCTTCGGCCATCTGTGCCACTCGTTTTCCCTCGTTTCTGTGCCCCTTTTGCCTTCTGTTAACTTTGTTGTCCCCCACCGTCCTCGCAGTTGCGTCCCCGCCCCACTGACGGCCCACTGCCCATTTGCTGCTACCACCTCCTACCTCGCAGCTGCTCCTCCCTACCACCTCCCCCTAGATGCCAGCCGCTGCGCGGCCGCGGTTCGGCGCGCCTAAGGCAAGCCCGTTCGTGCCTGGACCGCATCCAGCGCCAAAACCCCTGACCCCCGCACTCACCACGACGACCGCCGCCACTACGACGCCAGCACTCTGCACGCTCTCAACTCCGGACAGAGCCACACCTGCTTCAAGGCCACCCCGAAACACACACACGGCCCCTTCACCTGCTGGAACTGCAGCTACACCAGCCTCAGAGCCGACTAATCACACGCCAAGAAAGACCCCAACCACCTCCGATGCATACTACTGAACACCCGCTCCGCACGCAAGCATGCCATCGCGCTCTGGGACCTGCTCGACATAACATCCCCGGATGTCGCCTTCCTTACAGAGACCTGGTTTAACGACTCCTCCGCACCGACATCGCCCTAGCCATGCCAGACGGCTACAAGGTCACCCGCAGAGACCGCACCAACGGAGTCGGAGGAGGAATCGCCATCGTCCACAAGAACAGCATCAGGGTCTCGACTAGCACCGACAACGCGCTCAGCACCGCCGAACACATGCATTTCCAGATTCACATAGACCCTAACTCCACCCTCAGAGGGACCCTCGTCTACCGACCCCCCGGCCCCGCCCCCAGTTCAGCGACTCCATCGCCGACTTGATCAGCACGCACGCCTTGACCTCCACCGACTACATCCTCCTCGGAGACCTGAACTTTCACCTTGAGAACAACAACGACAACTCCACAACCCTGATCGATTACCTCGCCAACCTCGGACTGAAGCAACTTGTCACAACGCCCACCCACTCCGCCGGCCACACGCTCGACCCTGTCTTCTCCTCAAGCCCGCACGTCTCCGACAGCCACACCACCGAACTCCTCAGTACCGACCACTGCTGCATTCACTTTGCCTTCCAGAAGCCCACCACACACCACCGCACCCAACAGATCCCCCGCCGCTGCTGGAACAAAATCACCGAAGACCAACTACACGCAAACCTCGCTCTCAGCCCATCCACCGAACCCCTCAACACAGACAACGCTGCCCAACAGCCCCAGACGCTGGATCAAGGACTGCTCCAACACCCTCACCCCCAAGAAGAAACCCCCCCACAGAGACACCAGCAAGAGGGCCAGCTGGTTCACCCCATAACTGAAATGAATGAAATTAATGAAATGAATGAATGAAATGAAATGAAAAGGGTATTTGTATAGCGCGGCTGCTGCCCAAGGGCGTCCAAGCCTGCCGGAAACTAGAGAAGAAATGGCACAGTGAACAAACTCCGGTTAGCCACGCAGCACACAAGGACGCCATCAGCAACCACCACCACCTCATCGGGCGGCCAAGAGGACCTCCTTCAAAGACCGCCTTGACGACAACAACGCACACAATAGCAAGAAGCTCTTCAACATCGTGAATGAACTCTCCAACCCCAGCTCCAACATCCTCGACATCCTGCCGTCTCAAGCCCTGATCGACTCTTTTGCCACCTTTTTCCACCGCAAGATAGCAGACATCCATGACAGCTTCAACACCCAGACAGCCCCAACAGACAGCAACACAACAGACCCTCCACACACTATCGACCACGACCCCCTGCTAGTCCAGGCCAGCGTGAGCATCGATGACATCATCAAGACCATGCGCACAATCCACTCCGGCTCTCCGTCAGACCCATTCCCGCACCAAGTCTTCAACAGAGCAAGGAGCTCCATCGCACCCTACCTGCGCAACGTCATCAATCTCTCCCTCGAGACCGCGACCTTCCCAGAGATGTCGAAAAACGCCAAGATCAACGCCCTACTCAAAAAACCTAAGGCAGACCCAAGAGACCTCAAGAACTTCCGGTCGTTCTCTCTGCTCCCCTTCCCGGCCAAGGTCATCAAGAAAACCGTCAACAGACAGCTAACCCGATACCTCGAAGAAAACAGAATCTAGGACCCTTCCCAGTCAGGGTCCAGCAGCAACCACCACCGAGACTGCCCTCATCGCCGCCACCGATGACATCAGGACCCTGCTGGACAACGGCGAGACCGCAGCACTCATCCTCCTAGACCTCTCTGCTGCCTTAGACACTGTTTGCCACCGCACACTGCGCGCACGCCTCCATGCTGCAGGGATCAGAGACAAGGCTCTGGATTGGACCACCACCTTCCTCTCCACCAGAACCCAGAGCGTCCGCCTCCCCTATTCCGTTCCAAAACCTCCGAGATCATCTGCGGCGTACCCCAGGAATCCTCCTTCAGCCTGACGCTGTTCAACATTTACATGGCCCCGCTCGCACACGTAGCCCGACAGCACAACCACAACATAATCTCCTACACCGACAACACTCTGATGATCCTCTCCCTCACCAAGGACCCCATCACCGCCAAAGCCAACCTCCACGAAGGAATGAAGGCCGTAGCCGACTGGATGAAGACTGCAGCTGAACTCGGACAAGATGGAGGTCCTCATCCTCGGCTCCAACCCTTCAGCCTGGAACTGCTCCTGGTGGCCGACGGCACAGGGGGCAGCCCAGACACCCACCGACAACGCACGCAACCTGGGAATCCTCCTCGACTCAATGCTCTCAATGACCAAGCAAGTCAACACCATCTCCTCCTCCTGCTTCAACAACCTCCACATGTTCCGCAAGATCTACAGATGGATCCGGACAGATACAAGAAAGACAGTCACCCAGGCCCTCGTCAGCAGCAGACTCGACTACGGAAACATCCTCTACGCGGGAGCCTCGACCAAGCTCAAACGACTACAACGCATCCAAAACGCCTCAGCACGACTAATCCTCGACGTACCACGCCACGGCCACATCACCCCCACCTGAGAACCCTGCACTGGCTCTCCGTCAACAAGAGGATATTCTTCAAGCTCCTCACCCACACACACAAGGCACTCCACAAGACCAGCCCAGCCTACCTCAACACACGGCTCTACTTCTACAACCCCCACCGCCAGCTACACTCCGCCGACCTCTCACTCGCCACCGTCCCGCGCATCCGAAGAACAGCCACTAGTGGGAGATCCTTCTCCCACCTCGCCAAGACATGGCACACCCTCCCACTGAGCCTACGACAGACCCAAGATCTGCTGACCTTCAGGAGGATACTCAAGACCTGGCTGTTCGATCAGTAGTGCCACCCGGCGCCTTGAGACCCTCCCGGGTATGTAGTGCGCTTTACAAATGATTGATTGAAGTTGGAGGCAATGCGAAGTGATGAAATTGCTCCACAAATTGCCTCTCCATATATTGCTAAATGTTGTAGACATGCTCCTATTAGTCACCTTAATTCTTGACACTGTTATTCTGAATGATGTGTCTTCTGTTCTTTTTGACGACTTTCGCCATCTATATAGTCGTCGATGAAGCAGACGTAGATGACAAGGCTGATGTTGACAATGTTTCAACGCTCGTAGACTAGGACATTGTTGTAAACTACTATCGTAGATGAGGCTTTTGTAGACAATGCCATCATAGAGTAGGCCGTCGCAGACAAGGTCTTCATAATGCAAATGCTACTTACCAGTATGCATCTGTTCTTGGCATGTAGGGCTGCTGACATTCATATCTGTGCATAGTCCGCCACCTAGTGTTGGGTCCGGATGATTGCACATTGTTGTCCTGGAAGAGTCTTCGAAGTATCACGAGATAGGTGGCTCCTCCCCTGGACTACAGTGCGCATGGGCATCGCCTCCATCCCCAGATTGTTTTTAGCCATTGGCAGAGATGGAGTGAAGAAAGTGAGTGATGACCATGCTATGAGCATATGTGTATATGAATGAATACTGCAGCTGCTACAGGCGCCGGGGAGGAGGGTGGGCGATATGAATGTCAGCAGCCCTACATGCCAAGAACAGATGCATACTGGTAAGTAGCATTTGCAGTTCGAGGCATGTGGGCTGCTGAATTCATATCTGTGCATAGAATACATAGCAGTCCCTCCATTAACGGCGGCCGCCCGTGCCAGCTGCAGCAGTTTGAAAAAGCGTTTTAAGAACAGCCTGACCAACAGCTGCCTGCTGTCTGGAATGCACGTCTACACAGTAGTGCTTAGTGAAGGTATGTGTGGTAGACCATGTGGCTGCTCTACAGATGTCTTCCAAGGGAATGTTACCTAGGAAGGCCATAGAGGCCCCCAACTTCCTAGTGGAGTGGGCCCTTGGTGGGATAGTAAGAGTGCGCTTAGCTTTAGCATAACAGATCTGAATGCACTTTACTATCCATCTAGCAATCCCCGCTTTGGAGATTGCATTTCCCTTGTGTTGTGTGGCAAAAGCAACAAAGAGTTGTTTGGTTTTGCGGAAATCTTTTGTCCGGTCCACATAGTACATCAAGGCCCTTTTCACATCAAGAGTGTGGAGCATACGCTCCGCCAGCGTCTCTGGGTTTTGGAAAAACACCGGCAATTCAATTGTCTGGTTCATGTGGAACTGTGAGACTACTTTTGGTAAGAATTTAGGGTTAGTGCGGAGCACCACCCTGTTAGCATGTATTTGGAAGAAAGGTTCTTGGATGGTGAGCGCCTGCAGCTCGCTCACCCTCCGCAGCGATGTAATTGCTACTAGGAACGCAACCTTCCAAGTCAAGAACTGGAGCTCACAAGAGTGCAGTGGCTCAAAGGGAGGACCCATCAGCCTTGTAAGAACCACATTGAGGTTCCATTCTGGAGCTGGTGGGGTCCTTGGTGGAATGACCCTTTTGAGTCCTTCCAGAAAGGCCTTGATAGCAGGGACCTTAAAAAGTGACAGGTGCTGCCTATTCTGGAGGTATGCTGCCATGGCAGACAGGTGAATGCGGATGGAAGAGTACGCTAGATTACATCGATACAGGTGAAAGAGGTAACATATGATGTTCTGAATGGAAGCATCTAGCGGGTCAATGCTGTGGTTCACACAGTAGATGACAAACCTCTTCCATTTAGCCGCATAACAAGCTCTTGTAGTGGGCTTCCTTGCCTCCCGAATGATGTCCATACAATCGGGAGGAAGATTGAGGTAGCCAAACTCTAGGACCTCAGGAGCCAGATCGCCAGGTTGAGCTGTTGCGGATCTGGGTGCTGAATGTCGCCATGGCTCTGCGTCAGAAGGCTGGGAGTGAGATGAAGCCTCTGATGCGGTACCACGGAGAGTTCCAGAAACGTGGTGTACCATGGTTGGCGAGCCCACGTCGGAGCAACCAGGATGAGCGTCATCGAGTGTTGCCTGAGCTTGCGTGCCACCAGCGGTATCAGAGGCGCTGGTGGAAAAGCGTACGCAAATCTGCCTGACCAGTTCATCCACATCGCATTGCCCTGTGATTGGGGGTGTGGGAACCTGGCGGCGAAGCTTTGGCATTTTGCGTTCTCCTTTGTGGCGAACAGGTCTATCTCTGGATGACCCCACCTTTGGAAGTACGGTTGGAGTACTGATGGATGTATCTCCCACTCGTGCATCTGATGGCTGTGCCTGCTGAGCAGATCTGCCATTTGATTGTCCTTGCCCGGGAGATGCTCTGCCATGAGGAAGATGTTCCTCTGAATGGCCCACTTCCACATGCTCTGAGCCAGGTGAGACAGCTGTGGTGAGTGTGTACCTCCCTGTTTTTGGATGTAGTACATGGCCGTCATGTTGTCCGTCCGGATCAACACGACCTTGTTGCACAGATGTACTTTGAACGCCTTTAGGGCCATGAAGATTGCCATCAGTTCCAACACATTGATGTGCATCTTCCTTTGCTGAAATGTCCACAGTCCCTGCACAGTGTAGTGGAGTACATGCGCTCCCCATCCCTGGAGAGAGGCGTCCGTCGTCAGGATGATCTGTGGGACAGGCTCCTGGAATGGTCGGCCCTTGCAAAGGTTTTGTGGATTCCACCAATGCAGAGAGTTGTATGCCCGACCGCTCACCAACACTAGGTCTGTCAGTTGCCCATGAGCCTGAGTCCACTGACGTGCAAGGCACTCCTGAAGCGGACGCATATGTAGTCTCGCGTGCGGGACAATGGAGATGCAGGAGGCCATCATGCCTATCAACTGCATGAACACTCTCGCTGGAAGCGAGTGTTGGGGTCTGAATCGTTGGATCAGCGCCTGGATACTGGCGATTCTCACTGAATTGGGCTGCGCAGTGGCTGCCAGAGTGTTGATAGTTGCGCCCAGATACTGTCGCACGTGGGCGGGCTGCAGATGGGACTTTGGGTAGTTCAGAGAGAATCCCAGATCGTGCAGGAGGTGAATGGTGCGCGACACGTGGTCTACGCACTGCTGTTCCGTCTTTGCCTGAATAAGCCAATCGTCCAGGTATGGAAAGACATGGACGTGCTGGCGACGGAGATGCGCCGCCACCGTCGCTAGGCATTTTGTAAACACTCTCGGTGCCGTGGTGACCCCGAACGGCAGGACCCTGAACTGGTAGTGCTGGTCTAAAATCTTGAATCTGAGATACCTTCTGTGGGAAGGATGCAGGGGAATATGAAAATAGGCATCCTTCAGATCCAGCGTTGCTAGGAAGTCCCCCTGTTGAAGCAGGGGAAGAACCTGCTGCAATGTGAGCATATGGAAGTGCTCCGAGTTGATGTACCAGTTCAGGGGCCTGAGGTCCAGGATCGGCCTGAGTGATCCGTCCTTTTTGGGGATTAGGAAATACAGGGAGTAAACCCCCGTTCCCCGTTCTTGCAATGGAACGAGCTCTATTGCCCCTTTTTGCAGCATGACCAGAACTTCTTGCTGCAACAAGGTCAAGTGCTCGTCGGACATAGCACGGGTTCTTGGCGGTATGTCCGGTGGAATGGACGTAAGTTCTAGACAGTACCCGTACTGGATAAGAGACCTCACCCACCTGTCCGTGGTGATGGATCTCCACGCCGGCAGGAACTGTTGGAGTCTCCCCCCGACAGGTGTCGTGTGATCGGGGGGAAGTGACAAGACGTCACTGCTTGTTGGTGGTGGTGGACCTGGATGCATTGTTTCCACGTCCCCTGCCTTTGATATTGTTGCCTCTGTAGCCACCTCTGCCCTTGTTGTTGTTATACGAGGACTGGGAGCTACCCTTGTAGTATTGTGTGGATTGGGATGCCTGGCCCCTTGAGGTGCCTCTTGAGTTGGAGCGGCGAAAAGAACCACCCCGAAACTGCTGGCTTTGTAAAGCTCCCATAGATTTGGCAGTTTCAGTATCTTTCTTCATTTTTTCTAGGGAGGCATCCACCTCTGGGCCGAACAGATGGTCAGGATTCACTGTCTGCCCCAATATTGTGGTCTGTATGTCGGGTTTGAACCCTGAAATTCGAAGCCAGGCATGACGTCTAAGTAAAACACTTGTATTGATGGCCCTGGAGGCAGTGTCTGCCACATCTAGGGCACATTTGATGGACGCATTCGTAATGAGTTTACCCTCCTGAATGAGCATCTCCCCCGCCTCTTTATACTGGTCAGGCAAGTGTTGAAGGATGGCCTCTAATGTGTCATAATGGGCCCTATCATAACGTGAGAGCAGGGCTTGAGTGTTAGAGATCCTCCAGATGTTTGCTGCCTGTGCAGCAATGCGTTTGCCTGATGCCTCAAAGATTTTTGACTCTTTGTCAGGGGGAGGAGCGTCACCAGTCGTTTGCGAATTTGCCCTTTTTCTAGCGTTGGAAACCACCAGGGAGTCCAATGGCAAGTGTCCTTTAATATAAGTGGGATCCGTGGGCGCCGCCTTATACTTCCTGTCGATGCGATGATTGACCACCCGCGCCCGGGTGGGCTCCTTGAACACCTCCTGTGCATGCTTCAGCACTCCCTTAAGCATTGGAAGCGTCTTGACTTGCTTTTCGGCGACTGAGAAGGTGTCGACCAAAAAGTCCGCATCCACTGGATCCGAGTGGAGCTCGACGTCATGGTTCGCCGCAGCTCTCTCTATCAGTGCATTGAATGCCGCCGAGTCCTCCGTCGGGGACGTCTTTGCGGCGAAAAGTTGAGTGTCCTGGCCCGACTGCGGGTCGTTTGCGTCGTCTCCTGCTGTCCAGGGCACCTGCTCCTCGTCCGGATCCGAGTACGCAGGATAGGTGTACTCGGCCTCTTCCTCGTCGACGTCAGGCACGGGGGAATGGGCCGGCGAGT
Source organism: Lissotriton vulgaris (assembly GCF_964263255.1). Taxonomy (NCBI): domain Eukaryota; kingdom Metazoa; phylum Chordata; class Amphibia; order Caudata; family Salamandridae; genus Lissotriton; species Lissotriton vulgaris. The sequence goes on from NW_028247158.1 coordinate 28,028, forward strand.
GTTCCAGGGCTTGTGGAGACAGTGGTTCCATCAGAGCCGAAGAGTCCGCAGAGTACTTTTTGCTCTTGAGTGGAATCTTAAAAGGTTCCAAGGTCGGCTCCGATGTAATCTTCCTCTTGAGGAGCGACAATTTTCCCGTGTTGGCGTCGATGTGCACCTCACGACGTTCTTCCACCGCGAGCGGCTGGAGCCGAAGCTTTGACACCACCAAGGCAGCCTTCGGCGACAAGATGTCCTGAGAGTGTCCGCTCTGCTTAGGCGCGAAGGCCTTCGGCGCCGACTTGGGAGGAAGGGTAAAACGAATGGGCGTTTGCCCCTTGGCAGGCTTCGTCGTGGGCCTAGGCCCCACAGGGTCCTGGCTGGGCACCGCAGCCTGCTGGATCCGTCGTAAGGATTCTCCCACCCTCTTTGTAAGGGATGCCGAGGGCTGAAACGACTCGAGCGACTCTTCGTCTTCGAGAGCGTGTTCGACGGTAAGCCTCTTCTTCGGCGCCGACGCCCCATGGCCTGGCGCACTGTCGGCGTGACGCTTTTTAGAAGCCGTCTTCGGGTCCGCGACCCCTTTCGGTGCCGACGCTGCCGCGTCAGATGCCTTAACCTTCGGCGCCGACCCAGATGGCTTTGGGTCGGCCACTTTGGCGCGGCTCTTCTGGTCAGCCATTTTGGCGTGGCTCTTCAAGTCGGCCATTTTGGGTTTCGTGGAAGTTGACGCCTCCAGAACCTTTTTCACCAGCGCCACTTTTGGTTTCGGTTTCGCATCCGAGGGTGCGAGACCAGTTGGCTTCACTTTCGGTTTCTTGGTAGAAATGTCCGTGACCGGGCCCGGAGGCGGGGACGTAGGACTGGTCGTTAGATCTTGGGTAAGGCCCGAAGGCGATCCCTCGACCTGGGCCGTATAACGGGGAGTAACCCCGGAGTCTTGTTGGGGATGCTCTTCGTCCGAGCTATCACCCATTGTGGGACAAGCCCGGTCGTCGTCCCCTACCTCGTCGGAGACTTCGTCATAGGCCTCATCACCCGCGTCGCCGGTCTCTTCTTCGGACGCGGGGCCAGAGTCCGATTCTTGTACGTCGTCTTCTCCCTCGACCGATTCCTGGAAGATGTCATCAGGTGGGGGTGCCGAAGCCGACAATTGAGCCTGGAGCCGATTAGCCCGGCGAATCTTCAAAGTTTTCTTGCTCCTAAATTTGGAACACGCCATGCAAGTGTCCTCACGGTGATCCGGTGACAAGCATGTATTGCACACGGGGTGCACGTCAAGGTGAGAATACTTTGAGTGACACAGCGGACACTTCTTGAATGGCGTCCGCTCCATAGCAAGTGTGTAGAGTAGGCCCGTCCGCGTCGAAGCACGTGGAGGGGCAATAAGAGATCGGAGCTGAGAGTCAGTAAGAAGCCCGAACGGAACAATACCGACGCCCAGCCTAAAGACCTTTTGGTCGCGAGAGAAAGTAGAACAAACTATCGGTCCCGATAGAGGGAACCGAAACACATCCGAACCCGATGGCGGAAAAAAACAATCTGGGGATGGAGGCGATGCCCATGCGCACTGTAGTCCAGGGGAGGAGCCACCTATCTCGTGATACTTCGAAGACTCTTCCAGGACAACAATGTGCAATCATCCGGACCCAACACTAGGTGGCGGACTATGCACAGATATGAATTCAGCAGCCCACATGCCTCGAACACAAGGCCGTCATGGACAAGGAAGTCCTCGATGAGGACGTTGCAGACAACCATCATAGGTGAGGCTGTCGTAGACGGCCATCGTAGATTAACATCGTAGACGAGGCTATCGTTGAATGACCGTCATAAACAACAGCCATAGATGAGGCATTAGTAGACAATCGTTGTAGACAATGCCATTGTAGATGAGGCCATTCGTAGATGAGGTCGTAATAGTGGACATGGTTGTGGTTGCCGACCTGATCATCACAATTTAATAACAATTATTTTGATAGCAGTTTTGCTTTATTCACCTCACTTTCAGGTTATGGAGATTTCCCTGATGGAGTATCGGGGCTGAAGACTGTCTGCCTTTGAGGAAATGTTTTCCCATTTTCACTCTGTGTGAGAGACCCAGGTTTAGTCTTTTTTATGGCTGTTCTGTGCGCATTGTAAAGACCTTTCGTGAGACCTCTCCCTTTGACTTCTGCTGTGAGGTGAAGGAATACTCACTGTCCTTATCAGAAATGAAAGGTTTAAGTTTCTGTAGTCCAAATAATAGCCCCATCTCTCTCAGCGTTGGTTTTTGAAGAAAAGGTTAGCCATATTTTGTAGTCCCTTACCTGGTTTTCTGCTACTCTGAAATGGGGTTTCTGGTTGGCTAGGGTATGCACATAAGCCAGGCACAACCCACCACTCTAGTCAGGGTAAGGGAGTTACACACCCAAGATAACCTCTGCTCAACCCTTGGTAGCTTGGAAGAGCAATCAAGCTTATCCCAGAGACAATGTGTAAAGTGTTTAGGCAACACGCACACACACTAGGCACACCACACAAAAAGAGACTCCACAGAAGGGTCTACAAAAATATCCTTTGTATTACACATAAAAACACATGTGCCACTAGCCACTTATCATATGTTACATAGATCATAAAATCCCTTTGCCATAAGGTAATGGTCATAAACATCAGTTAGTCCATTTTTGTTTTAATTAGTATTTCCATATGATAATAGAGCCTTCAGCTCAGCCAACACAGTTCGTTCTCCTTTGGAGAACTTCATCAGGGCTTTAGGTAAAGCAAGGCGAAAAGTCAAAAGTAGTAATACCAATTCGAAATAAAGACTTTATATACAACAAAAGTATCTTGGGCTTCATTTTCTGGCACACACCCACTTACAGCTATATTTTCAGGATCTGGGACACAGACACAACATGTAAGGGCTGGGGCCAGAGTATTGTCACACTGGACTTTTTTGAATAAGGAATCTTGTGTGAGGTGCAGAACTAACAGTCCACCGTTAAAGCTGTGTTGCTCTGTAAAGTTTGGGGATAAACCTGTCAAAAGGGCCAGGTCTAACCCAGTCAGAGAGAAATGAAATATGAAACCAAATCTTGGATGATAACAAAAAGAATAGCTGAAGAAACGGAGCAGAGCTCAGGGAGACTCAGACTCTTCTGGGACTGTTCTAGAGAGTTTTCCCGATCGGTTATAGTTCAAGTTTATTTCTTTTTTATCAAATAAAAAAAGGACATAGGCTATTAAACTAACCTTTTCATTGCCATTATAGCCTATGATAGTGATACATACTACTATATTATGGTACTGTGGGACTCTCACTTCGATGACGTGGAATGATTCAAGCATGTGAATCTATCAAAGATTCCATATCGGAGAACGTTTATTTTGAGCATACTATAGGCCATTACAGAAAAGAATGTGCATGTTTCCACAGATTCAGAATTTCATTATTTTTTTTATTTTTAATTGCATTAACAACTGCTTTTGATGATTTTCTTTTTCACACTACACTCACATCTGCACTGCTATTCTTCATGTCATGCCACTGTACTGTCTTTCGTATGAAAAAAAGGAGCAAGACAGCAAAGACTTGTGCAGTTTGGGGGGGATAGTCAATGGTGTGATCATGCATAATAAGGAATAAAATACAGTCTGCAGTAGGTTAAAAGAATATTGCAAGTCAACTCAGATTCCCATAACCTTATAAAGGAGCTCATCATTTGTCCTCATTCAGCAATATGGTCATAGCTCTCCTCAGCGACTTGCAATATACAGCAAGGGGTACTGCATCCCATATATATATATTGCTTAACAATATTGTCTAAAAAAACTTCTTAGGCCGTTAGAAGTTAGGTTAACCTGCATTGAAAATCAGCTGCTTGAGGTGGAAAAAAGTGTTATCACCCTGTCCAGTTTAAGTCTTAATGGCAGTGATGTACCTGCAATTCCCACATCGGCCCCTACTACGGCCACCTTGGCATCTTTAAAAATAAATCTATCTAATACACAGCATTCGAATAAGGATGCAGCAAAAAATGCAAATCAGAATCAGAGTGTTGCAGATAATTCTATTGCAACCCCCTTGAACCCTCCTAAAGGTAATTCTGTTAGCAAACCACTTTTGAAGGGTCCTGTACCAAATAAGAAACCCCAGATAGCGAGTGTTGCCGATACGCATTCTCCTGCACACACTGCTTCAGGCCCAAATAAGTCCTCTGCCGACACACTTCCTCTTGTACACACTGCTTCCGGTCCAAATAAGTCCTCGGCTTATAGATCCTCCATAAATAAAACTTATAATCACAATCTTCAAACACCCTATGCTTGTGACAACTTTAAGGGAGGATACATAGATCTGCCCCCTGATGCAAGTCCTTTTGTAGTTGTACTTACTGGGGTCCCTGAACTAGACCATCAACACGAAGAAACCTTTTTGTCCTTAAAAAACAAGGTGATCCATTGGTTAAACTCAAATAAACCTGTTCCCAATCACATGAAAAGTAGAATTCTAATGGTTCGCAGGGTCCCTTGGATTGGTCCTATAGTCAAATCAATTCCGGGTGACTGCATTGTTATCTCATTTGAGGAACCCCATAGTGCCCAACAGATATGTACATGGAAATCATATGCAGGCATTTCATCTATTGAAGCTAGGCCCCTATCTTTCTTTTACCCCCCTCAGAGGCGCCACAACTATGGGATCAATTGGACCACGATCAATCACCATTCCGGATTTGGCCCCGATTTGGGTAGTCAGGGTATTCGAAATGTGTGGAATGGAGTCCCAACTTTCAACAGGTTTAGTAGCTTAGATAGAGTTGACTGACTTGAGACCTCGCCAAATCACACCATTAATTTTTATGGTACTTACCACCCACCCGGTGATGAGAATACCCTTTCCAAACATGAAAACAGTGAGGAATCAAAGGATGGGGGAGAGGGAGATAATTACTGTAAAACCGGGGACTTTCTGAATAAGAAATGTATTCTTGTAGCAAACTTAGCGTATTCTAGAGAGGAAGAGGGTTGTCATGGTGATGAAGTCGACAATGTAGCAGGGGGTCTAGTCACTCAACCAGAACAGAACGACACTCTTTAGGTGTTTCATTGCAAGATAGTGTGAAACGATCAGTGGTACCAGTATTGGCCACTATTAAGTCCACCTGTCCTGGTAGTGGGGTTAATCCATTATTGCTCATATTGTCCTGGAATAATGCAGGAGTTAACAAAAATCTGAGGGACCCAGATTGGGCTGATTATATTGACTCTAGTGATTTTTGCTTACTGCAAGAAACATGGGCAATAGACATTCCCCACAGGATAGGGTACAAAACTTTTGGCACAGAGGCTGTAAAGTCTAATAGGGGGAGGCCCTCGGGGGAACTCATCATATGGGTTAAAATCACATTGAAGAGTAAGGTTGAACTAATAGATACAGGCACCCCTGATATTTTGGCTCTAAAACTTGTAAATTTGAATGGGGCTGAATGTTACATTATTAATGTCTATAATAGACCCCTTGCACATTACAAAGTTTCTACCACTCTCGAAACTTTGGATAGCTTTTTGAAAAGGGTGGTTGGTGATGCCCCAGTGATCCTGGGCGGCGACCTAAATTGCAATTTTGAACCCGTTCTAGGGCTTGCTGATGTTTTGGAGGATGTAGATCAAGCTTATAACATTCCTCAGCTTGAGACTTCAAATTGTGTTAAATGTAAGGCTTTGGTTGTGCAATTAATGAGGTTAACTGCAGATTATGGTCTTAGAGCATGTAATGGCCGTCTCCCTTCTGACCTAACAAAACAACCAACTTTCGCGAAGTCCGACAGTAACCTGGATTTCATACTTGTCTCGGTGAGTATATGGCACTTTATGGCTGACCTCAAGGTGGCAAATAGGGATGAGAGTGACCATTATCCCCTTGAACTTTATATTGATGCAGCTATGTTTAGCGACCCCTCTGTTTTATTTTCCACTGAGACTTCCAACCCCAATTTGTGTGATCAGGTACATGTCAGCAACAATAGACGTGCATTAAAATGGTCGCACATCCTTGCTCAAGGAAATGCCCTAGCAACGGTATACTCACTCTTTGACACAATGTTCAGGCCTATAGCTGGACACTCCTTCTCACGCGATCATTATGATCATTTCATTGCACTACACAAAATGTTTTTTGAGGAGTTAAAATCTTGTTTGACTAAAATGCCCAAAAAAAAGCAGCAAAATGTAATAGTTGGGTGCCATGGTAAACTATGGTACGACCATTCATGTAGGTTGGCCAAGAGGGAGCTCCTGTTTGCTATCAAAAACAAATCGAAAGATGATGTCAGAGTCGCAAGGGAATCATACAAGCACACTCAAAGGACTTCAAAAAAATTATGGGAGGAGTCGATTTGGGCGGTTATGTTGGCTGCTGCCAAATCCAAGGACAATGTTGGATTCTGGAGGTTGGTTGCAAATGAGGGCCACGCAGGTAGAGCAGTGAAGGATACTTTCTTAGACGAACTGACTTGGGTGACGCACTTCACAACTCTTTATAAACAGTATGATAGTGGTTCTGATGAGACTCCATGGTTGCCACCCCCGATAGAATGTCTTGACTTCACACTAGGTGAAACAAAAAGGGCAATCACTGAACTAAAAAACAGCAAAGCTCCTGGTCCCGACAAAATACCGGGGGACCTGTATAAACATGAGATTGAAGTCTGAGCTCCGTATATAAACCGCTTGTTTAACGCTTTATCCAGCAACTGTCAATTCCCAGATAGCTGGCGCGCAGCAGAAGTTGTTTTAATTTTTAAAAAGGGAAGTAGATCTGTCCCATCAAACTATAGACCAATTAGTTTGATGGACACCCTGCAAAAACTCTATGCCAAGAATTTATTATTTCGGATAAATGACTGGCTGGAGGAAAAAACAATACTCACCAAATTTCAAGCTGGGTTTAGGGGTAAGATCAGCACCATAGACCAGGTCTTTAGATTCTGTTGTATATACTGGAAATATGTACACATTAGGAAAGGTCATTTGTATGTCGCTTTCGTAGATCTGAGAGCGGCGTTTGACCTTGTCCCCCGCAACTTACTCTGGAGATCCCCAAGTGAAGCTGGATTGCCAGGGTGCCTTCTGGTTCAAACAGTTGAGTTGCACGCTAGGAACCATGCCAACATCAGGTGGGGTCCAAATGGTGAACTGACGCGTAATATCCCAATAGAGCGTGGCGTCCGTCAAGGATGCGTTTTGGCCCCCACCTTATTTTCATTATTTGTTAACGATATCCCTGATCATTTGAACGGCTGTGCTAATGACTCACCACAACTAAATGGAGAAAGGGTGCCTGCGTTGCTTTTTGCGGACGACGCCATCTTAATATCCCAACCCAAGAAAGGCCTCCAGGCGCTCCTGAACTCCTTTAGTATTTATTGTGTGAAGAAAGGACTAGAGATAAACGTTGACAAAACTAAGTGTATGGCACTGAATCCATGTAAACCTGATAGAGGGACTTTAAATCTGAATGGTCAAGTTTTAGAAACCGTCGATAACTTTTCCTATCTGGGGGTGGTGCTTGATTTGAATTGAGAAAAACAAGGTGTCTTATGCCCATAACGTCAAGCCAATCATTAGCAAACTTAACGCTAGTATAAGTAAAAGTGTGACTCCGGTGCTTGAGCTTTTTAAATTTAAAATCCAATCTGCTGCCCTTTACGGGGCTGAGATATGGGGACCCTGGGCAAGGGACAGTTTCCATGGTCTGGATAACAAATTTATGAGATCAATTGTAAGGGTACCCACTAGTACACCGTTGATTCCTCTCCAATTTGATCTGAACCTTAAGAGAACTGATAACCATATAACCATTAGACCACTAATGTTCTGGATAAGGATATGGTCTACACCAGAATTGATTGACTATAGGAAAGGCCTCCAGGAGATATTAGGTTTAGATTCTTTTCATTCCGTTCTATGGCTCAGACACATTAAAAAATGGTTTTCAATTCTGGGCTTGCCTCAGTTATGGGAGAGTCCAGAAAACCAACCACCTTTCGCCAAGTCTATGGTGAAACGAGCCTTCTGGTCCCACATAAATAACCAGTTAGTGAATGAAAATAGAACCGGGTCTTTAACCCAAGAATTCTTAATCTTTAAAGATGATCCCTCCTTTGAGTTTTTTTTGGATGAAATAGAGCCTCCCATTGCGAAGTCTCTATTTCTGAAATTCAGGTATGGGAATCTTATGCTAAACTCCAATCTGGAACGTTGGTCTAAGAGAAAACCGGAATGTCCAAATGTTAAACATGGGAAGTGTTCAATGTGCTTAGGTTCTTGCACGGAGGATGAGGTCCATATGCTGTTTATTTGTAAAGCATATTCAAAAGCACGAAAAAGGTGGATCAAACCCCTGTGCTCCCTCCTAGGAACAAGATCTTGTATTACGGCATATAGAATTATTAAAACTAATACTTCCCAATCCATTGTATTTAGCATCAGTAGATTTCTTTATTCTGTGTACATTGTTCGCAGGAAGTTTGGCCAAATACTTTGAGCAGTTAAATCCTTGCTGTTCCTCGAAATATCCCTCCTAACCTGGTACATGCCTAGCAACCAGACAAAAAATGAGATGAAACCTTGGTGTCTTTGTTAATGTTTTTATCAGGAGGTTTATAATGAATTTTGTATTTAAAGATATTATATTTTTAATTTCCTTTTTAAAAAAAGATTTGTATGTGTATATTGTTATGATACTGTGTTTTTATGTATGTGTCTTTTATGGCCAAGGCGGCAGAAACAAAGAAATAAATATATATATATATATAAAATATTGTCTTTCAATCCTATCTACACAGTATGCCTTTGATATTTATTTGTTTTTTTAACCATCAAGAACAGCATTGAACATATGTTCAATTATGAGAAAAAACGTAAATATTTACCTTCTGAGATAGTTTTTCCTCCTCCAGTTTAGCAGAAAGCATGTGTGAAAGAGACTGTCTGCATTCTTTGTTGAAAATGTCATTCATCAATGGAGAACATTCAGACAAAACCTTCAGGCAAAGAGAAATTCTGTCAACGTCGTCATCAGTGATTGGCTTCTTTGGGAGTGAAGACTTGCCCAAGTGAAGAATAGTGGCCATTATCAACATGGCTTCAGCAACAAATGACTATAAAGTAGAAAACAAGGAAACAAAACTTCAGCAATTATACAATTTTTCAGTACTTAAATTCACCAATGTTCATCTTCAAAGCCACTGCAGCAGACTAGTAATTTAACAAATGCAGGTTATGCACATATCGTCACATAAATTATCACATATAAGTAACACTTTGAAGGATTTGCTCTGCTGATGTTAAAGGCACTGCACATTTGTACTACAAATACCTGGAGACTTCAATTACAAAAGGTTTAAAAACAAACATGTTACAAAACATAACAGCACTATTTTAATAACCAGGACAGACTCTGGAAGAGTAAACCGCTTTACTAAAGGCATTTTTCATTAATATTTCATTTATTTCTTGCGGAAGAACACACTTGAATTCTTTCTTGTACAATTGCTTTTTTGGTGGGATAGTAGGAGATCCAATTCAATTCACTAGTTGAGCACCAGATATTCAGCACCCATTTGTCCGATATGATTTTGCACCATTCTGTAGAAAAGCACCGATTCTGCTCCAAACTGCATTGTTGTGATTGGGGGTGATTAAAGATTACTTATTTACTAGCATGGTCCAAGCTCATAAATGTTTGGGTGTTCCCCTTTCCTTGTCCTACCAACAGCATCTAGTCTCTTACTATTCTTGTCAGGGGCTATTGGATGCTGGTGTGTTCGTCCTCTATGAAGCAGTGTTACAATGAGTGAGGCAGAAGGAACATTAAGTCTGATTTCGGTAGGGTCAATATTGGGGATGGTTTTTACTGTTTTCACCCATACAATGATGAGGGTGCCTCTTTAAAAGCTTCCCGATGTGGATGGGTTACAGTGGGTAACATAGGAAGACATAGGTTTTTCCGGACTGCACAGGGTCTAGTTTTACCAGTAGGTACAGCTCCTGCTCGTTCATTTTGCTGTAGCCGGTCTTACCCGGTACCCAGAATTAGCTGTTCTCCTAATTGTTGCATGATAAAATGCTAAGTCGACTGGCAGGGTGCATTTGTTGGGTATGCACCTATTTACTCTTGAAGAGTATCCATCTCTTTATCCTTCCATATGGTTTATTCCTGATATGGGTCCTCTTGTAAGACAGGCTGTGTGTCTTGCTCATACTCAATCGTGTTCTTCCTCCTGTGGTTCAGGACATAATGGAGGGTATCTATTCTTCAGGTTCTGTTCTAAAACTTCCATAGCTCTCGTGTCCTGTTTTTACAGGTATTTGCAGGCACAGAGTATCTGAAATTTCTTTATTTTTTTAATGCTGCTACCTTGGTCTTGAGGCATTGTTTTCTTTTTTAGGGGTAATAACGTTTTCTTCTGCTTAGCTGTCAAGCATCAACACACTTCTTTTTTAAGGGGAGCTCGAATATCTTTCGCCATTATCTTCCTCTGATCAATAGCTCCCTATGTAGTTTTTCTCTATTTGCTTCTCTTTACAACCAACTGTTTTTCTCTTGGTGTCAAGTGATTTTTCTTACCGATTGAATCAGACTACCCGGTCAGTTCTGAAAGACTTTCCTCATGAGATATTGAAGGCCTACGCTTTTTCTGTATCATAAAAATCTTTTTAGGAACGGCCTCAGTATGTATGTATGTGTTAATAGAAGACAGCCAGAGTGCAATTCCTCTGAGCCTGTTTGACCTTCGTATGGCCATTACATTTTTTTTTTTAAATATCTTTAAAATCTCTGAAATCTCGCTCCCACTTATTGGTACGAGATATAAGCTAAGAAAGCCATTATTTTATTTCACAGATTTGGTGATTTTGATTGATCCACCGTGACAAACCGCTAACCTCTCGAAAGTGTTTATATGTACCACACTCGATCCAGGTACGTCCCTAAAATCCTACGGTGAATAGAATGTTCGTTTACCCTCAAACAGTCAAATATAAGGAACACCATTTATGTCATTTCAGATCGTACAGTTTGGGTTGCTTTAAATAACCTCGAACCATTCATACAAGAGACCTTTTCAAGAAGAGATACGTTTTACGACTCTTAGTAATCCTCTCAGGTATGACGAAAATTAATAAAATCGGTAGACTTGCTTTAATTTGCTTTCAATATAAGCAATATAAGCCCAAGACTGATAATCAAATATGTATTTTTCCAGCGTGCATTAAAAACCACCTCAGAGTGAAACACCATCCATTACCTTAAGACCGTGTATTTTCTCTGGTCCTCTCAAGTGAGTGTAACAAGTTTTCAGTCTCTGAAATGTATATGCGACTAGCTTAAAATATTAACAAGCAGAATAAGACTTGTAAATAACAATATGAGACAACTCAAGTATCTTACGTGAATCTATTTGACAACGTATGTTTTTAGTTTAAATGTCCATCAATAGGATGTGATGCACACAGCACTTCAGTTAGGGTGAATAAAATGTATCCTATGTGGATGTATTTGTTTTGTTACCACATTAATGAACTGTATGTCATTTTTAGGTCTCGGTAATATCCGGTCTGCCGAAGGCAGACCGGATGTCCGAGAATTATTGTCTCTTTGTGTAGCAGCTTAAACCCGCCCCCCTCCTCGCCTCTCCTCCATTGGCTGGCTTCCTAAAAGGAGGCCAGCCATTGGAGGAGAGAGCCGTCACTCTGATTTAGCCCCGTCTCTTTCGGATTTGGGGGCGTAAGTTTTGCTGTTCTTTAGCTCGTGACGTGGTCCGTCACTCAGGACAGCAAAACACGCCCCCGAATCCGAATTTTTTTCGGAGCTTTGGGCAGCCATTTTTTTTTTATCGTCTGCCGGTGAGGATCGTCATTTCTCGTAGCGCTTTCCATTCAACGCGGCTGCCCACGCCGCACTTGTGCCAATTCTTGTGCCACCCCACCTGCAGCGCAAGAAGAGAGGGAGAGAGGAGCCGGCGCCCGTGCCCGACGGTGGGCGGGGCCGGCTGGGACAAAGAAGAGCCTCGTAGGCTCCATTTCCACTTCCCCCAGGTGGGGGGAAGCTGTTCTACAGCTCGCGGGCAGCGCTGCGCAGCTCCGGTCTCAGGAGCGGACCAGGCCAGAGATCAGCACCAGCAGGGGCTCTCCTGTGTAAAAAGAGCCCCGCTCCCCGCCTGCAGCTTAAGCGCCGTCCATCTGCCCTCTGCCCCACCCCCCACTCTTCCTCCGGTGAGCGAGCGCTCTGTCCCCCTGCTGATGTCTCCGGCCCTGGAGCTGCCGCCGGCCCTCAGGTAAGAGTTTGTTGGGGGTACGGGAGGGCCGGCTGGGACAAAGAAGAGCCTCGTGGGCTCCATTTCCGCTTCCCCCAGGTGGGGGGAAGCTGTTCTACAGCTCGCGGGCAGCGCTGCGCAGCTCCGGTCTCAGGAGCGGACCAGGCCAGAGATCAGCACCAGCGGGGGCTCTCCTGTGTAAAAAGAGCCCCGCTCCCCGCCTGCAGCTTAAGCGCCGTCCATCTGCCCTCTGCCCCACCCCCCGCTCTTCCTCCGGTGACCGAGCTCTCTTTCCCTCTGCTGATGTCTCCGGCCCTCAGGTAAGAGTTTGTTGGGGGTACGGGGGTGGCATCTGTCAGTGATGTTGACCGGGGGAGCATAGGCTGCAGGGTGTGACGTGAAGGGTTGTGTGTGCATGTGTGTGGGGAGGGATGCATGTGTGTGTGTGTGTGAGGAGGGATGCATGGTGTCCCCGGCGAGCTGGCATGTGTTTAATGTGGACCCAGGAGGCTCGACCAGCATTTTCACTTGGCCACATTGAGTGATCGTGGGCAAATCTCTTCATCCATTGTGGCTCACTTCCTTTATCTGCCCACACAGAGCGCTTAGAGTCAGTATTGAGCGCGTTATTGCACTAAACTGGATGTATTCGCAATCCGGAGGGCTTACTCTATCGCAGTGTTAAGTAAGAGAGTGCAGTACACGGCACATGCTGTTTCTCGTGCTTTTAAAAGCACTACGGCTCGGGGGCCTTCTTTTACCTGTATCTTGGTCGGTGTCACTTTAATGTGAGTTTCGAGTGGCCACGGAGTCCAGCGAGAGTAGTTGGGGGGGGGGGGGGGTCGGAAGGGGCACGTGGCAGCAGATGCCATGTGTATGCCATGTGTAACTCAGAGGTGTATCGGGCGCGCTAGGTCTCGAGGGCTAAATCGAGTCAAGGCGCTAGAGCAGATCTTGGGTATTGTGCCCCGCTCCTTACGGCCTTCATTGACGCTATAGCATGCCTCATTGTGTCCGCTTGAGCATCCTCGGGTATAGAGTTTGTCACACACCTTCGTCTCTTCGCTGCAAAGACACAGGCTTACATAACAGATACTATATAGAAACATGTCACTGTTGTGCCCCTTATTGTTAAGTAATGCACAGGGCAGATTTGCCGCAGACCTGACACCTCCGCCCCATTGGCTTGTACAGCGGGCGCAGGTGTCAGGGGTGAAATATCAGGCATGATGATATGCGACCACGTGCCATATGTCGCACCCTGAGCTTCCAGCACGATTTCAGGTTAGGGCTTATAACTACTGTCCCTCCGCACGCTTGGACTTGGTGCCCATGGCGGAAAGGAGAAAAGCGAGACTACGTGTTCCAGAATGCACTTTGCGGTACATAGATCTCTAGTTCTCCAGGTTCTCTCTTCCTTCTCTCTTCACTTCTTCTCTCCTGTCTTCCTTCTCTCTCTCTTGCTTCTCTCCCTTCTCTTTTCTCTTCCTTCTCTTTTTTCTTCCTTCTCCTCCGTCTTCCTTCTCTCCACTATCCCCTCTCTCTTCTCTCTCTTCCTTCTCTCTTCTCTTTTCTCTCCTCTCTTCCTTCTCTATTCGCTCTCTTCTCTCCACTATCCCTTCTCCCTTGTTTCTTACTTATCTTCCTTCTTTCTTCCTTCTCCCTTCTCTCTTTACTTCCTTCTCTCCTCTTACTTCTCTCCCCTCTTACTTCTTTCCCCTCTCTTCCTTCTCCCTTCTCTTCCTTCTCCCTTTTCTTCCTTCTTCTCTCCGCTCTTCCTTCTCTCTTCTCTCCCTTCTCTTACTTCTTCTCTTTTCTTCCTTCTCTCTTCTCTTCCTTCTCTCTTCACTTCCTTCTTTATTCATTCTCTCTCTCTCTCCCTTCCCTTCTTTCTACTCTTCTTCTCTCTTCTCTCTCTTTTCTCTGTATCTGTCTCGAGACCGAGCTGGCACCTAGCCGGAAGTGCTGTCTGGAGCCTGCCACACTAAGCCCCGGCATGGCGTGTCGGATTATGGAGCCTTGTTAGACCACCAGCGTTAGAGGCCCAAGGGTACACAGGTCTAGGGGGTTACTGCAGGGCTCAAGTTGAGGTACCACACGGGTGGACAGCGTCCCACCACTTATTTTAAAGGGGGGATGGCATCCCCCCTGCCAAACAGCTGGACTTCACTCTTTGGCCTCTCTGGGACGAGGAGCTCGGCACCTCTCGCTACCTCACTTTCTCACTTTTCTCTCTCAAAACATCACTACCTCACTCTCTCACTACCTCACAACTTCACTCTCTCTAACTCACTATCTCAATCACTCTCTATCTCACTCTATCTCACTACATCACAACATCACTCTATGCTTATATCTCACTACCTCACAACATCCCTCTCCCTCACAACATCCCTCTCCCTCACAACATCCCTCTCCCTCACAACATCCCTCTCCCTCACTACCTCACTCTTTCACTACCTCGCTCTCCATCTCACTACCTCACTCTCTATCTACCTCACTCTCTCTCTATTTCAATACCTCACTCTATCTCACTACCTAACTCTCTCTCTGCTAATGCAATAGGTATCACATATGCCAAAAAAAGCTAATGCCAATAGAAATGACAATGCCATTTATTTAGGGATACAAATAAAATAAAAAATAATGAGCAATACCAATAGCTCTACCTATAATATTGCCGAGACCATTGCATTGTAAATGCTTGTTTGCACAGGGTTTTTTTTTCTCAAAAAACTAGTCCTGATGATGGTCTTGTTGACGACAGCCTAAAAGACCGAAACGTCGACCTAAATATCATCTCCCCAGGCATTTCTGCCATAGGACACCTAGATATATTTGTGTATTTGGTTTCCTGATGTATTTTTTGGAGTTGATTTTACTGTTACGAATTGTCATTTGAATGTATATTTGTTGCTCTTCATAATAGTCTCTGTATAGTTTTGCTCAACCTGTATCCCCATTTAATTAATTTTTCTCTGTGATTTATATCAATATAAATAATTCTTTTTAACATAATACCCTTCCTTGCTGTGTGCCTTTTTTACTCTTTTTTACTTTTTAAATTTGTCAATAATGAATGTATTGTCGTCTGATAAAAGCGTCTAACAAAGTCATTAAGTCATCCTGAGGATACGTTGGGTTCTATTGTTACTGGACTCTGTCATCCTTGAGATTCTGTGGCAGAGCTCCAATGTAACTGTGCGGGCATCGCAGAATTTCATGGTTTTCATTCTTCGATCATCGAATTCCTTTCTACTTCGATGTGTTTCATCTACTAGTTCCTCCATCTCAAGCATATATGTAGTTTTGCTTTACTTCTAACTGTCTTTAACACAGAACTCTGGTCCTTACTTCTGAAGCCAATGCTGTAAAAACAATCTGAAGATGGAGAATACATTCTGGGGCACAGAGGAATTATGATGATGTTCTAGTGCATCATCTAGACTCCTATGATTGAAAACCATAATATAACAAGCATTAGAAATGCAATAGGTCTCGCATTAGGAAAGTTTGAGCTATTGGTATTGTAAATGACACTTTTTTATTTATGTGTTGGTTTTGAAAGTAGCAAAATTAATAGCTTTGTCAGTTATAATGTCAATAGTATTAACTTTTGCAAATGTGACACCTATAGCATTTGTAATGCAATGTGTGTTGTATTTACGTGACTTACATGTCTTGATATTACAAATAACAATGGCTTTTAATTTTGTAAATAATTAATACTTAAATAAAAGTTATTGTAATTTATAATGGCAATAGCTTAAACGTTTGTAAATAACTTTTGTGAAGATTATGTTCAGTGTATTTTATTGTCACGAAAATCCAAGCACATTGCATTTGCACCTACACACACACAGAGCCACACACACACACACACACACACACACACACATATAGATATGGTAGTGGTGGATCTGGGGGATATGGTGGTGGTGGATGTGGTGAAAGCGGTGGTGGATGTGGTGGTGGTGGATGTGGTGGTGGTGGATGTGGTGGTGGTGGATGCGGTGGTGGTGGATGCGGTGGTGGTGGATGCGGTGGTGGTGGATGCGGTGGTGGTGGATGCGGTGGTGGTGGATGCGGTGGTGGTGGATGCGGTGGTGGTGGATGCGGTGGTGGTGGATGCGGTGGTGGTGGATGCGGTGGTGGTGGATGCGGTGGTGGTGGATGCGGTGGTGGTGGATGTGGTGGTGGTGGATGAGGTGGATGTGGTGGTGGATGTGGTGGTGGTGGTGGATGTGGTGGTGGTGGTTGCGGTAATGGTGGAAGTGGTGGTGGAAGTGGTGGTGGATGTGGTGGTGGATGTGGTGGTGGATGTGGTGGTGGATGTGGTGGTGGATGTGGAAGTGGCGGTGGATGTGGTGGTGGTGGTGGATGTGGTGGTGGATGTGGTGGTGGATGTGGTGGTGGATGTGGTGGTGGATGTGGGGGTGGATGTGGTGGTGAATGTGGTGGTGAATGTGGTGGTAAATGTGGTGGTGGATGTGGTGGTGGATGTGGTGGTGGATGTGGTGGTGGATGTGGTGGTGGTGGATGTGGTGGTGATGGTGGATGTAGTGGATGTGGTGGTGGATGCGGTGGTGGATGCGGTGGTGGATGCGGTGGATGCGGTGGTGGATGCGGTGGTGGATGCGGTGGTGGATGTGGTGGTGGATGCGGTGGATGTGGTGGTGGTGGATGCGGTGGATGTGGTGGTGGTGGATGCGGTGGATGTGGTGGTGGTGGATGCAGTGGTGGTGGATGCGGTGGGTGTGGTGGTGGATGCGGTGGTGATGGTGGATGCGGTGGTGGATGCAGTGGTGGTGGTTGTAGTGGATGCGGTGGTGGTTGTAGTGGATGTGGTGGTGGTGGTGGTGGATGCGGTGGTGGTGGATGTGGTGATGGTGGTGGTGGATGTGGTGGTGATGGTGGATGTGGCGGTGGATGTCATGGTGGATGTGGAGGTGATGGTGGATGTGGAGGTAATGGTGGATGTGGCGGTGGATGTCATGGTGGATGTGGAGGTGATGGTGGATGTGGAGGTAATGGTGGATGTGGTGGTGGAGGTAATGGTGGATGTGGTGGTGGATGTGGTGGTGGATGCGGTGGATGTGGTGGTGGGGTGGATGCAGTGGATGTGGTGATGGTGGATGCGGTGGTGGTGGTGGATGCGGTGGTGGTGGTGGATGCGGTGGTGGTGGTGGTGGTGGATGCAGTGGTGGTGGTGGATGCAGTGGTGGTGGTGGATGCAGTGGTGGTGGTGGATGCAGTGGTGGTGGTGGATGGGGTGGTGGTGGTGGATGGGGTGGTAGTGGTGGATGGGGTGGTAGTGGTGGATGGGGTGGTGGCTGTAGTGGATGTGGTGGTGGATGTGGTGGTGGATGTAGTGGTGGTGGGTGTGGAGGTGGGTGTGGAGGTGGGTGTGGAGGTGGTGGTGGATGCGGTGGTGGTGGATGCTGTGGTGGTGGATGCTGTGGTGGTGGATGCTGTGGTGGTGGATGCTGTGGTGCTGTGGTGGTGGATTCGGTGGTGGTGGATGCGGTGGTGGTGGATGCGGTGGTGGTGGATGTTGCGGTGGATGTAATGGTGGATGTGGAGGTGATGGTGGATGTGGAGGTGATGGTGGATGTGGTGGTGATGGTGGATGTGGTGGTGATGGTGGATGTGGCGGTGGATGTGGTGGTGGATGTTGTGGTGGATGCGGTGGTGGTGGATGTGGTGATGGTGGATGTGGTGATGGTGGATGCGGTGGTGGTGGATGTGGTGGTGGGGGATGGGGTGGTGGTTGTGGTGGTTGTGGTGGTGGATGTAGTGGGTGTGGTGGTGGTGGTGGTAGATGCGGTGGTGGTGGATGTGGTGGTGGTGGATGTGGCGGTGGATGTCATGGTGGATGTGGAGGTGATGGTGGAGGTGATGGTGGATGTGGTGGTGGATGTGATGGTGGATGTGGTGGTGGTGGTGGTGGATGTGATGGTGGATGCGGTGGTGGTGGTGGATGCGGTGGTGGTTGTGGTGGATGTGGTGGTGGTGGGTGTGGTGGATGTGGTGGTGGATGTGGTGGTGGATGTGGCAGTGGATGTGGCAGTGGATGTGGCGGTGCATGAGTGTTGTGCGGAGTCTGCAAATTGGGATGAGAACACATTGATGTCCGGTATCATTAGACGAAAAGCTGAACTCCAGGAGGAGGCTTCTGTCACAGACGGCGCGCGGCCACTCAGCTCAACCTTAAGCTCGCACGAGGAAAGCAAGGGTCCGTATATTACTGTTTACTGTAACAAAAATAAGGTGCACTGCTTCCTTAATTATCGGTTTTACATCTGTGCAGGGAGCAGGAGGGCGGGGAAGAGTGGGAACAGCAAATGTATCTTTGCCGAAGTTAAATGCGCAATATTTTTTCTTTATGTCAATTTTTTTTCCCATCCTGTTTCCCTTTGAGTAGCCGTGCGTTTTTTCTGCATTCGGGCAGAGTGGTGAGCAGAGTCCGTTAAATATCCTCTGGGAAAGTGCTTCAGAAGACATTTGCAGTGCTGAGGTTACCCCAGCCACAGTCTCCTCGCCATGCTCCAGATATTGAACCTTCCCGTAACTACAATTACAGCAGGAACCACAACATGTCGATCTGAGGACTGTTCAGCAACACCCATTCACCCGGAGTTGTGTTTAAAGTTAAAAAAAAAAGTAGACACGGCCTGCGGCTGCCGGCCCTGAAAGTGAAAGTACGGCGGCCGGCCGGGTCTCGGGGAAAATACAGATTTAAAAGTGAACAGTCAATATTTGCCAAGAGCTTTCCATTTCAACGCAAGAAGCGTGGCTGGAATTTGTGCTTTCGCTAAAGCGCTTTAGGCACGCTGAAGGGCGAGGGAGGCGAGGGAGGGAGGAGAAATACGAGATGGCCTGGCAGCCGTGAGACGTGTGAAGCAGGGGGGCGGGGGGAGCGGATACCTTTGAAGTGAAGCTAAGCTTCACTTCAAAGGCTTGTTGGCACAGCGCACGCTGGGGGATGACTGTGGGAGGGAGGCTGGTGTCTGTGCACGCGCTTTTTATGGCAATGCACATGCGCATTGAGCGAGCTTTTCACAGGCACTTCATGGAATCGCCCAATCTCGGTAAGCTCTGTTTAAGCCCCTTTATATCTCGCTCCGCTCAATGCGCATGCGCATTGATAGGTCACGAGACCTAAAAATGCAGGCAAACTGAAGCATTTTCCAGACCAAACCACTAAACATCAGACAAATGCAAAGTATGTTAACTTGGAGGAGATTCACGCTTCATAAGCGGGTGGTACAGCTCCATTCCTGGATACAAAACCTTCTGGTAAAAAGATGAAAGCACTGAAGGTCAACAACATCATCGGCCTCTTCTTGTGATGACAATGGAGTAATAGCTCAGTTCTACTTTGCCAACAGACGTTATATTGTGAAGGCTGCAGATGTGTCAGTGTTGAAATGCCTCGGGGAATGGGTTTATGGGATTATCTAAGTGTTGGGTATACAAAGTCTGTATTATGAGAAACTCTCGAATATGCCTTTGAAAGACAACAGGTAATTTAGCCCAAAAACAACTTTAGGACCATCATTGTTATTTTTGTCATAACAATTGAAATTCTCTAAACATGGGCTTTTATGGTAGAGCAACAGGTCTACCGCCCTTTGCACTCCCTTTTGACATTATAATTAACGTAACTAGTAAGGAAAGAGCCCAAAATGGGAAATTACACTTTGATGGTCCTCGGTTCTAAGAAGCAGGTTAGTAGATTGTTGTATGCCCAGAGTTCGAGATTTTTGGGCGTAGTGTGTGCCCCTTAGCAACTGAACATTCCATACTGAAATTACCATTATGTGTGTGATCAAAACTGCAACAAAGCAGAGGCAAAGCGGTTTAAGGCTGTGTAGGAAGGTGACTCCCTATATAGTACATGAAAATGAGGTACACTGTGCAGAGAGTCCCAGCAAACCCCAAAGGAATTACAGAGGCACAAAGGACATCCCAAATGTTCTCTTTTTTGGTAGTGTGGGTGAGTAGTTAGACATGTCAGAGGGTAGTGCTAAGCATTACACACACATCACAAATAAATGACACCCACTAAAGAAATCAGACACCAATTCATAAAAATAACACCTAATTATCGAACATGCTACTTACCAGTATGCATCTGTTCTTGGCATGTAGGGCTGCTGACATTCATATCTGTGCATAGATCGCCGCCTAGTGTTGGGTCCGGATGATTGCACATTGTTGTCCTGGAAGAGTCTTCGAAGTATCACAAGATAGGTGGCTCTTCCCCTGGACTACAGTGCGCATGGGGATCGACTCCATCCTCAGATTGTTTTTCGACATGTGGCAAAGATGGAGTGTAACACTAAGTGATGACCATGCTAAGAGTAATTCTGAGTGCTGCCGCCGCTACGGGCGCCGGGGAGGAGGGCGGGCGATATGAATGCCAGCAGACCTACATGCCAAGAACAGATGCATACTGGTAAGTAGCATATTCGGTTCGAGGCATGTGGTCTGCTGAATTCATATCTGTGCATAGAATACATAGCAGTCCCTCCATTAGCGGCGGTCGCCCGTGCCAGCTGCAGCAGTTTGAAAAAGTGTTTTTAGAACAGCCTGCCCTACAGCTGCCTGCTGTTTGGAGTGCACATCTACGCAGTAGTGTTTTGTAAATGTGTGTGTGGTAGATCATGTGGCTGCTCTACATATGTCTTCTAAAGGAATATTTCCAAGGAAAGCCATGGAGGCCCCAACTTTCGCGTGGAGTGGGCTCTTGGGGGAACCGTTAATGTGCGCTTGGCCTTTTGATAGCAAATCTGAATGCACTTAACGATCCACCTGGCTATACCGGCTTTGGAAATGGGGTTGCCTTTGTGTTGTGGTGAAAAGGCAACAAAGAGTTGTTTTGTTTTCCTAAAATCTTTAGTCCGATCTATGTAGTACATCAGAGCTCTTTTGAAGTCTAGTGTGTGGAGCATTCTCTCTGCCACTGACTCAGGATTCTGGAAGAACACTGGCAGTTCTATAGTTTGATTGATATGGAACTGTGAAACCACTTTAGGCAGAAACTTAGGGTTAGTACGGAGTACCACCCTGTTGGAGTGAATCTGTATGAATGGCTCCTGGATAGTTAGTGCCTGAAGTTCACCAACTCGTCGTAGCGATCTGATTGCTATCAGGAAAGCCACTTTCCACGTCAAGAATTGAATCTCGCATGAGTGTAGAGGCTCAAAGGGTGGACCCATCAGTCTGGTGAGGACCACATTTAGGTTCCATTCAAGAGCTGGTGGGTGTCGGGGAGGAATAACTCGTTTGAGTCCCTCCAAAAAGGCTTTAATGGCAGGCACTCTGAAAAGCGAGATATGCTGCCTGTTTTGGAGATAAGCTGCTATTGCGGACAAATGTATACGAATGGAAGCATAGGCCAGATTGCCCAGATTGCATATGTATAGATGTAACAGATAACAAATGATGTTGTGAGTAGATGCATCTAGCAGGTTGATGTTGTGATCTGCACAATAAATGACAAACCGATTCCATTTTGCCGCATAACATGTTCTAGTGGTGGGCTTTCTTGCCTCCTTTATGATATCCATACAGTCAGGAGGCAAGTTGAGGTAGCCAAATTCTAAGACCTCAGGAGCCAGATCGCCAGGTTGAGCTGTTGCGGATCTGGATGTTGAACGTCGCCATGGCTCTGCGTCAAAAGCCTGGGTGTGAGGTGCAGCTTTTGATGCGGTACCACGGATAGTTCTAGAAACGTTGTGTACCATGGTTGGCGTGCCCACGTTGGAGCAACCAGGATGAGTGTCATCGAGTGTTGCTTCAGCTTGCGTGCCACCAGCGGTATTAGAGGTGCTGGGGGAAAAGCGTACGCAAATATGCCTGACCAGTTCATCCATATCGCATTGGCTTGCGACTGTGGGTGTGGGAATCTGGCGGCAATGCTTTGGCATTTGGTGTTTTCCTTTGTGGCGAACAGGTCTATCTCTGGATGACCCCACTGCTGGAAGTACGGCTGGAGTACTGATTGGTGCATTTCCCACTCATACATTTGGTTGCTGTACCTGCTGAGCAGGTCCGCCATCTGATTGTCCTTGCCAGGAAGATGTTCCTCTGAATGGCCCACTTCCACATGCTCTGAGCCAGATGAGACAACTGTGGAGAGTGTGTACCTCCCTGCTTCTGTATGTAGTACATGGCCGTCATGTTGTCAGTCCGGATCAACACAACCTTGTTGCACAGATGTACTTTGAATGCTTTCATCGCCATGAAGATAGCCATCAGTTCCAGAAGGTTGATGTGCATCTTCCTTTGCTGTGCTGTACATAGTCCCTGCACTGTGTAGTGGAGTACATGAGCTCCCCATCCCTGGAGAGATGCGTCCGTTGTCAGAATAATCTGTGGAACAGGCTCCTGGAACGGTCGGCCCCTGCAAAGGTTTTGTGGATTCCACCAATGCAGAGAGTTGTATGCGCGACCGGTCATCAACACTAGGTCTTTCAACTGTCCGTGAGCCTGATTCCACTGACGTGCTAAGCACTCCTGAAGCGGACGCATGTGTAGTCTCGCGTGCGGGACTATGAAGATGCAGGAGGCCATCATGCCTATCAACTGCATGAACATTCGTGCTGGAAGCGAGCGATGTTGTTTGAATTGTATCAGCAATTGCATGCTTTTGATCCTCACTGAATTTGGCTGTGCTTTGGCTGCCAGAGTATCTATTGTCGCGCCCAGATACTGCCGTACGTGGGCGGGCTGAAGGTGGGACTTTGGATAATTCAGTGAGAACCCCAGATCGTGAAGAAGGTGAATGGTGTGGGACATGTGGTCAGCACACTGCTGGGCCGACTTCGCCTGGATAAGCCAGTCGTCTAGATACGGGTAGATGTGAACGTTCCGTCTCCGTAGGTGTGCAGCGTGATCTTCAGGATCAGTGTCTACAGGATAGGCACTTGGTAAACACCCTGGGCGCCGTAGTGACTCCGAAAGGGAGGACCTTGAACTGATAATGCGGATTCTGAATGGTGAACCTGAGGTATTTTCTGTGTGACGGGTGTAGCGGTATATGAAAATATGCATCCTTCAGATCTAATGTTGCGAGGAAATCTCCCTGACTGAGTAATGGCAGAACCTGCTGTAATGTGAGCATGTGAAAGTGTTCTGATAGAATGTACTGGTTTAGGGGTCTGAGGTCCAGTATGGGTCTGAGGGACCCGTCCTTTTTTTGGGATTAAGAAGTACAGCGAGTACACCCCTGTACCTCTTTCTTCCACAGGCACGAGCTCTATGGCTCCTTTTTGCAGCATGACTACCTCCTGCTACAATAATTGCAAATGCTCTGTGGACATAGGACGGTGTTTTGGGGGTATGTTGGGTGGAGTGGATGTTAACTCCAGACAATAACCGTACTGGATAAGTTGCCTCACCCACCTGTCTGTGGTGATGGATTTCCAGACCGGCAGGAACTGTTGCAGTCTCCCCCCGACCGGAGTGGAATGGTCGGGGGGCAGCGACAAGACGTCACTGTTTGTTAGTGGCGGAGGATCGGGAGCTGTTGTTACCACGACCTCTGCCTTTGGTACTGTTTCCACGATAGCCACCCCTACTTTGTTTGGTGTAGGTGGTTTGCGTGCCTCCTTTACTGTATGGTGTCTGCTGGGACAGCTGGCCTCTGGAAGTTCCTCTATTGTTGGAGCAACGAAAGGAACCACCCCTGAAATGCTGCGACTGTAGAGCCCCCATAGACTTTGCAGTCTCAGTGTCTTTTTTGATTTTTTCCAAGGTTGTGTTACCCCTCCGGGCCAAATAAGTGATCAGGGTTAACAGGATGATTCAGTATGGTGGTTTGTATCTCTGGCTTGAATCCGGAGATTCTCAGCCAGGCATGTCGTCGTAACATCACACTTGTATTAATTGCCCTGGCCGCGGTGTCTGCCGCGTCCAGCGCACACTTGATAGATGCATTTGAAATAAGTTTGCCTTCTTGTATTAGCATCTCTGGCGCCTCCTTATACTCATCTGGCAAGTGTTGTAACAGGGTTTCAAGTGTATCATAATGAGCCCTGTCATATCTGGCTAAGAGTGCCTGTGTGTTGGAGATGCGCCAGATATTGGCCGCTTGAGCTGCCACCCTTTTCCCTGATGCTTCTAGCACTTTAGATTCCTTGTCAGGGGGAGGAGCATCACCCGTTGTTTGTGAGTTCGCCCTCTTCCGGGCATTGGAAACAACCAGAGAGTCCAACGGCAACTGCCGCTTGATATACGTAGGGTCACCAGGTGTCGGTTATTTCTTCTCAATTCTGGGGTTTATCACCCTTGCCCTTGTGGTCTCCTTAAAAATGTCCCCAGCATGTTTTAGGATACCCTTTAGCATTGGCAGTCTTGACAGTTCTCTTTGAGGTTGAGAAGGTGTCAAACAAAAAATCCTCTTCTACAGGGTCGGCATAGAGCTGTACATCATGATTTTTCGCTGCCCTTTCAATAAGTGGATTAAAAGCAGCCGTGTCTTCAGTAGGCGAGGGTTTAATAGCATAGACCTGACTGTCTGGGGCAGTTTGTGGATCTCCTGGGTCAGCAGCATCTGTCCAGGGTTCAGCGTGATCTTCAGGATTAGTGTCTACAGGATAGCTGTACTCCTCATTGTCACCCTCCCCTGCCTCCACATCTGAGTATGTGGGAGAGATAGGGGCAGTGTCTTGTCCATGTGGTGTTATAGGTTCATAGAGAAGAGATGACGTAGCAGAATCCCTCTTTCTTTAATGGAATTCTATATGATTCTATAGGCTGTTCAGGGGTGATCTTTCGTTTGAAAATAGAAAGTCTACCCATCTCGGCGTCGATGAATTGCCTCGACTGATCTTCAGGCGGAGGCTGTCGATGCTTGGTGGCCACCTCCTCAGTTGTAGGTTTCAGCCCCACGGACACCTTCTTTGTCGCTTCGACGGCCGTCCTCGGGTGGAAGGCCTTAGGCACCACTTTCGGCGGCAGTGGATGGGTGCAGACGGTTTTGGAGGTTTACTGACTGTCTTCGGGGGCGGAGTAGCCTTTGGTCCGACAGTAGTAGCCTTCTCTTTAATACGTTTCAGCGAGTCCGACACCTGCTTCGAAAAGGAGGCAGATGGCTGTGTTGACTCGACGGGTTCCTTCGAGACATCACCGGGTGTGGACTCGAGGCCTGTACTGCTCCGAGCTTTGTCGGGTCGACGCTTAGGATCGAGAACCTTCTGAGTTCAGAGTCCTTTGTCTGTGTCGACGGCCTTTGGTGCCGACTTCTTCGGGTCGACGTCCTTGACCAGTTTCTTTGGTGCCCTGGTCTTCTGTTCGACACCCTTCAGCGACCTCACCTAGTCGAGAAAACTCTTCTGCGTAGTCGGTGCCGATAGTTCAGAAGTCTTCGAACCGACCAAAGCGATACGCACTTTTGGTTTCAATTGAGAGTCCAGTGCTTTCGGTTGTGTAGAAACCGATACTTTCAGTTTCGATTTCGATCGGTCAACCGATGGCTCTTTAGAAATGTCCATAGCCGGGCCTTGAAGCGGGGCTGTAGAACCAAGTGTACAATCTTGGGTAAGGCCATGTGGCGATCCCTTGACCTGAGCCTTATCGAGTGTTTTAGTTACGGCCCCCGTACCAACGGTTGGGCCTAGCTCCTCGCTTGAGCTATCATCCATGACCGCAAAGGCCTCATCGTCGTCTCCTACCTAGTCGACGACGTCTTCAGTATCGACCATTTCTACATCTGCGTCGTAACTGGAGTCGATCTACGAAGTTGGATCAGACAGGTTCTCCTGATCTTTCTGCTCGACTCCCTCATCTTCCTCGGCATCGAAGATCTTCACCGGGCAGGTGCCGTCTGCTGGGCCTCCTTCCGCGCAGCACGTCTAAGGCGAATCGTCTTCTTGGAGTGGAACTGAGAACAAGCCATACAGCTGGCTTCATCGTGATCCGGAGACAAGCACTTGTTGCACACCGGGTGGACGTCGATGTGAGGATACTTGGAGTTGCAAACGGGGCATCTCTTGAACGGGCTCCGTTCCATGATGAATCTTCGATAAGGCCTCTGGCGTCGACCGGGCCTTAGTGTCGAAAAGCCACGCGGCTCTACTTGATGTCCGGCTCGGGACAGAGCAGGAACAAGTACTGGTGCCGATCGCGAGACAATACCGACGATAACTAAAGGCCTTTTGGCCAAAGAGAAAGTTTATTATAGATTCCGAACTTGAGTTGACAAAGACATCCGAACCCAATGGCAGAAAAAAAACAATCTGAGGATGGAGTCGATGCCCATGCGCACTGTAGTCCAGGGGAGGAGCAACCTATCTCGTGATACTTCGAAGCCTCTTCCAGAACAACAATGTGCAATCATCCGGACCCAACACTAGGCGGCGATCTATGCACAGATATGAATTCAGCAGCCCACATGCCTCGAACGTATACATTTAGATACCAAGGTCATAGGAATCAAGTAAGTACTTTCCCGAGTTGTGAATTTTTACAGTTTTCAAAAATGGACACTTAGTGCAGTTTCTGGATCGGTAATGTTATCCTATGGAAGAAAAACATGTATTCCATTAGGTAACTTAGCAGCAACATACAGAACTGCTCTTCAGGACTTAAGGTGAATATCGGGCAAGGTCTAAGACCATACCAACAGGTCACCCCGGGAGGCTCAGGGGCATCTGGATGCAGTGCTATATCATGGCGTCAAGTATTGCATTCACTTAACTGGGAGAATGGCCCAGTTAAAAAGAGGCTCCAAGCAGTGACTAGAGAACCAGTTCGATGGACCTATAGGGTGGTCAACCCTTGAGATCCTTGGGCACACAGGGAAACCCCATGTCCACTTCTTCTCGGGCTGTAGGGCTTGGGTGCAGTAGTGTGTTATGGTGTCTCGTGGTTGGAGGGGTCTACAGACAGAGGCTACAGGCGGCATCTGTAAATCTAGTCTGGGCAAACCCAAGGATGGGCTTAAGCCTTGTGAGACTGGAGATCTTGTTGGTGCCTTCACCTTCCTTCGACTCAGGCTCTGGAACATGGGGGTATAGGCATTTTGATGCGTCAGGTGGCGGCAGTTACAGACTCACATCTTGGTCTTTGTTTTGCATAAGCGGGGCAAACAAGACAGCTGGGCCACTCACAAAGTGGCTCTCACTATCCCTAAAGCCCCTCGACATGCAGGCCAGTCTTCCTCTACACTGGTGTCCAGTTTGGGCACATTAAGCCTTGGCTGCACAAGGGGACCAATACACAGGGTATTCGTCTTATGTGGCTCCCGGTGTCCTCTCAATCAGTGGGCTGTGTCCTCTCAATCAGTGGGAGGACAGATCGTGTCTTAAGGAGCACAGGGACATCTTCCTGCGGGGCTGCTGGGTCGGGCAGGCCGGGTATCAACAGCTCGGTGGACCGCACCTTGCATTTTTGGTGCCTGCAGCTGCATGGGAGTAGTTCCTATAGTCCACTATGTTTCTTCAGAAAACTACTGAAACACGGATATCCCTCCGGGTTTCTTGGATACTGCTACACTTATTGGGGCACCAGTCAGGCTTGCCGGGTTAGTGTTAAGTCAGTCGTTGCTCCTCAGTTCTCGTGGCAGGACTCTGCTTTGTCCACTCCTCCTCTGATACCAATCTGAAGGTCTGGGATCAGGGGGACCCCCAGATACTCAATTTAGGGGAGTGAGGGCCAATGGCTACTTAGCCCTGTGGCCACAACCCCCCTAGATGACCACTTTCTTTGGGGAGTGGGAATCAAACGGTCTCAGAATTCCTATTTCCACCGCACACAATATGGTGGAGTTTCTAAACTTGTGCTGACTTACAGCTGGTCACCCTAGAGGTGTGTCCAGCCTGGCAGTGCAACACGCTTCCTGCACAGTTAATTTTCCTGCTTGTCTCTGTGCCAAAGGCTTTGGACAAAGGAGGGTGGCATCCTCTCCTGTGTAGGGAAACCGGAGTTGCATGCCAAAGGTGCTGGAAATTGCAAAAACAACAAGTGATGGACAGAATGTGGATCAATGTCACACACTCACCCCAGTCCAAGGATCTGGGCCTAAATCCATCGTTATTTTGCACTCCACACCACCCTGGGTTAGACAATAGCGATATGCAAATCAGCTCTGACCCTGAGCCTCATGGGAACAGTCCAGTCCGAACTACAAAAGCCATGTCCTTTCCAGAACGGAATCAAGCATCTGAGGACCGGACCGGTTTCGAGGTAACACCTCTCATCAGCCCGGCTAGCTTGACTCCAGTGGTGTGGAGTGTCTGGGACCCACGTCTGGGCATCCCCAGCGCACTTATGGCGGAAATTGCAAACACAACAACAAAGGTGGTGGGCTCTTTGAAGCTCCCCTGCGCTGGAATGCTAATCTGCAGGCCATCTATGGAAGGGAGTGTAAACACCCTCTGCCCCAACAGGCTTGGTTTCGGACCTCCTGAGAGCAAAGGCCCTCACCCTTGGGGGTCAGAAACCTATCTCTGGTGAGAGGCTGGTAAAAAACTGTCAGTCAGCAAATCAGTAGTAGGTTCATTCAGGAGCATGCAATAATAATACCACCACTGGAATCAGTGCAGGTTTATCAATAAGAGTTGTTTGATACTGTAGAGAACAGAGCTTTTGTTGCAGTTATGCAGTCTCAATGACATTTCACCCTTCTGTATGGTCTGCAGTTTCTTCCCTAGCCAGGGCGCTATCATTCTCAGGTACCAGGGTCAGCAGGTGAGCTTTAGTAAGGTTAGGACCCATGGCAAGGGTCAATGTTTGCAGAGTTCCTTCAGTTTGCACACCTTTTCGTAAGGACTCCGGTTGAGCGCCTCAAAATTACCTTTTGTCTCAGACACAGTGTCAGAAAGTGCCTCTTTTGCCAAGTTAGCTCCCGCTTTTTGCCTAGTTTTGATGTGACTTCAAATGTAGTGCACAGGGTCCCTGGCAACCAGGTGCCCTGTGCCAGTGCTCCTTACTTAAAAACAAACTGCCAATTGGTATTTCTGCCCCATGCAAGTCCCTAGTAACTGGTACCCTAGTGTATGAAGCTGGCACTGTATATACTATATCAAAATGAGATATAGTGTGCACAGAGTCCAGTGGAACCCCAAAGGTAGGTAGAGGTAAAAGTAGATCGCACCTTACTCTCAGTTTGTGGTAGTGTGGGTAAGCATTAAGGCTTTATCAAAGGGTAGTGTTAAGCATTTGTTGTACACACTTAGGCAAGAAATGATGTCACACACTCAAAGACTGAAGTCAGACCAATTGGTTTTTGTCAAAAATTGTTCTTGTATTTCTAGAACCAAGCCAAGCCTGCTGCAGGTAAGTGAAATAATACTTTGCAAAATCTTATGCAGTGTTTTACAGTTGTATGCAGGTTCAAATGCAGTTGGTTGAATTGCAGGTAAATCAACAATTTGAAATTACATTTTAGTTAGTTTACAGATTACTGTGTACGTTATTTTTTAGATTACTTTTCAGATTACTTTTGCTAATCAGTGTGATATGCCCAAATATCACACTGAGACATCTCCTGAACAAAAGGTAAGTAATTCACTTTTAGTACATATGCAGTTTTTCAATGTTCCAAACAAACCAACTCCGCATTTAAAATAATTTCAAGAAAAGCAGTCAATGCGATCCTATGGGAGGAAATGAATTTAACGCTTTGCAGGTAAGTACTTATTTCTGGGTGTTGGTATTCTGGGGTTAGAACTAGGGTTCCTCCAGGGTCAGGGATGCACTCTTAAAGCACCCTCAGAGACACTAGGGAGGCCAGATGTAGAGTGCTTTGGCCCACAGCCACCAACCAGAGCTGTTCATGAGTAGGGCACAAGGTTGTGTGAGCAAGGCTCCTGGTGTTGGGCTCAGGGCAAAGGGGGATCAGAGTTAGCACCCAAAGTACATCCGAGGGGCGCATGGGCGACTGGGTGCAGGGTGCTATTTTGACTTCGGGTGCCCTGTGGATTTCAATGGGGATTCTCCGGTAGCAGCAAAGACTGCAGGCTCGGGGACTAAGACCCTTTGGTGGTGACCACCAGTTGGAGAGGTAACTTGGGATGCCTGGAAATGCTGGGACACCGTTGGTT
Organism: Lissotriton vulgaris; assembly: GCF_964263255.1. Taxonomy (NCBI): domain Eukaryota; kingdom Metazoa; phylum Chordata; class Amphibia; order Caudata; family Salamandridae; genus Lissotriton; species Lissotriton vulgaris. The sequence continues at coordinate 58,365 of NW_028247158.1, forward strand.
GGGCCACCCAAGGCAGTGAGACGTCGGGTGCAGGGGTGCCATGAGTAGACAAGAGGTTTATTCTTTGAATGGATCTTTTTTGGTCCCCTTGTTGGAAGCATCTTGTACAATTCTATGAAATATCCAAACTGTATTATGTTCAGGATCCATCTGGCTGATCTTCCTCCACTCCTGAAGGAAGTTCTTTATTCTGGCTCCTACTGGTGATGGGTGCGAGCAGCTGCAAATTCTGGGAGTCACTTGTTAGTGGAGGGGTGCTAACCCTGGGAGGCTGTCCCCTTCTCTGTGTTCTTCCTCAAAGGGACAGTCGTCCCTCTTGCTGGTACTGCAGTGCTGTTAGGGTGCTGCTGTTTGACTGTTTCCAGATAATATCTGGTGTGATATTCCTGACTGGAAGCTGCCTCTCGCTATAGGCCTGCTAGATGGCACTGTGTCTTCATATTCCTCTTCTAAACTGCAATCGCCCCACTGTCTATGCAGTTTAGGGGTTTTTCTTGAGATGGTTCAAGGTGTCATCAACTGTGCAACCAAACAACTGTTCCCCGCTGAACAGGGTATTTAGAATGTGAGCCTGTCCCTCCGGCTTGAATCCCAATATTCACCCTGAGTGAGGGCACAAGGTGATCCCCATCAATCTTCTGCATACATTGTCAATTTCAGCATGTGTTTGCAATGTTTTTGCCCTCTTCTGCCAAGTGTGCAGCTCGCTTCTTGCACTGATCCGCCAGGTGCTTTATCAGTTCAGCTATCTTCCCAGTGGTGGTAGGCACATCTATTCAGGAGTGCATAGGAATTTGAGATGCACCACCGGTTTGCTGCTCCGCACTTAAGTTTTCTAAACGTGAAGTCTATCCTTTTACTCTCCTGGTCAGGTTGGAAGGATGTTGGCCCTCTTCTGTGCTGTCGAGGTGATATCGAATGAGCTGGTACTGTACCCTTTATGTACGCTGGGTCCTTAGATGAATACTTCTAATTTTTCTCTGTTCTTGGACTCACAGCACTACAAGTGGAGAGTTCTTTTAATGCTTCTCTTTCTTGGTCTAGGGTGCTAGGAAACATTGGCAGGAAGTGGATCCTGGCTTGCGATGGCAAGAGGGTCTCCAGCAGGAAACAAGACTGCAGATTTTCTTCCTCCAGCTGAACTCCTTGTTTACCTGCAGCCTTCTTGATAATCCGATTATAAATATTGTCATTGGGGTGAAGGCCTTGACAGATACCAGTCTACCCCTTCCTCCAGGGCATCTGTATCCAGGTCCTGCCACTGTGACTCTGTGTACTCAGATTTCCCTGAGCCCTGAAGCATGCCCTCTAGTTCCTCTTCTTCCGCCTCAGGCTCTGTTGCCAAAGGAGGTTACATTTCTTTGACAACCTTTATGGATTTGTTGAAGTCCTTTAGTTTTTGAAGTAAGGTGGCCATTTCTGCCTCAATGCACCTTTTCTTCCTTGCGATTTCTGCCGATAGTTCACTTGCATCAAGGCTTGAAGTTAATTTTCTCTTCAGTGTCGAAGAATCCTTTGATGACTAATCAGTAATCGGTGCTAGTCTCAAGACCTTTCCTTTCTCAACGTTGAATCTTTCCCTCGACAGTCCTTTGACTAGGTCTTTTCAGGAGATTTTCCACTTGCGGTGTCTCTTTCGTGGGATCTGAGGGGTTCTCGGTCTCTGGCCTGCCTTCGGATGGTAAGTGTTTCGACAAAGAGGCTCCCTCTGATGCCCTGGAGTCCAATTTTTGTTAATCTCTACATTTTTTCAGGTTTTATATTTCTCTTACCTCCTGTCCTTATTGGTTGCCTGGCCTTTGACAATCCTCAAGTCTGCGTACAATATTTCTCCCTTGGTACTTTCCCTGACGTTTTCCTCATCATCGCTCGACAGACCTAGGTCTCTCAGTGATAGAATTGTACCCTAATATGATGTGCTTGCCTCTGCCTTTCTCTCACCCACATGGCACAGGAGTTGCAGTCTTCACTTCAATGTTCCCCAGGCAGGCAAAAGTTGCCAACCAGGTGTTGGTACTTCAGCGAGAATTTGTGATTGCAATTAGAGCAGAACTTGATTGGAGTCCTCACCATTAGGCCATACCAGGAGCCCCTGTCCAGGAATTATTGCCAAAAAAAAATGGCAGTTCGGGCTGGACTGTTCCCATGAGGCACAGGGTCAGACTGATTTGCATATAGCCATGTCTGAACTGGGGTGGCAGAGTGGGCTAAAGAACGGTGATGGATTAAACCCAGATCTTTTGACTGGGTGTGAGTGTTTAATTGATTCAGATGCTCGGTCTATCACCACCCCCTTTTGTACCAGTTTTGGCCGCCATAAGTGCGGCAGGGTATGCTCAGACGTGAGTCCCTGGCTCACTTTGCCACTGAATTCAAGCAAGCCGGGCTGAAAACGGCTGGAATGCCAGAAACCGGTCCTCAGAAGCTTGTTTCCGGTCCAGGGAAGACATGGCTTGGCAGTTCGGGCTGGACTGTTCCCATGAGGCACAGGGTCAGACTGATTTGCATATTGCCTTGTCTGAACTGGGTGGCAGAGTGGGCTAAAGAACGGTGATGGATTAAACCCAGATCTTTTGACTGGGTGTGAGTGTTTGATTGATTCAGATGCTCCGTCCATCACCACCACCTTTTGTACCGCATCTAGGTAAGTAGCACAAGCTCTGCCTAGAGGTCCCTAGTAAGCATCATAAACTGAAGATATGGTAAATCTACCCTACCCGTTATGCAGTACATGAAAGACAGTACAGCGAGTACATTCAAATAGCTATGTCCATGTATACAATTAGTAGCTTTGAAAAGTGACAAAGTAATGATTATATTAATTCCAGATTAGGTTGAACTCTATGTGAAACTGATGAAGGGAAATTTATAGAAGGTCTACTATAAATGTGAGATATGCTAGCGATTAAAGTAATCACTGCCAATGTAGTTTAGGACTAAGTGAGTGTCCTGTCTAAAGGTCTTTACAAAAGTAGTGCCTTGAGGCTGTAATTAAAACCTAGGACGTAAAAACACATGTAATACGGGCTGTCCTCATGGGAAGTTACAAGAAGAGACAAGGCTGTACTAAGGAGGGACTACATAGCCTAATGACCAATCAAAAGCTACCTTTTACAAATGACAGGGACAGGAGCCATTTCCAAAGATGGGTGGGAAGTAAGTGTAGCTTTATCTACATATCCTGAATACAGCATGCATCGAAGAGACAGCGCAAAAGCTGCCTAGGCGAGACCTAAAAATAGAAGGACTACAAAATAGTGGAGAATGTCAGATTCAACCACTAGATTGCAGAATAATGCACAGCATGTGAATCCAGAAAAGATTCACAGTGCAAACAAGTTTCTAATCAAGCAGAAAGATCCACCAATAGATCATTCTGAAGTTAAATAAATAACTGGACTAGGTCACAATTGTGAATTCCCCTGTATTGTGTGCTTTTAGAAGGTTAACAGAATAAAGAAAATGCACATTCTTCAATTTCTTGCCAGAAACAGATTGGCAACATAATACAGGTAGATAATTGCCTAGTCGCTCCAAAATAGTTGTAATCTATGATTATTTAGATTCTGCATCTAATGAAAACTCACTGAAAGAATGCAAGGAACATTTGCACACAAGGTTAACAGTTAATCCCTGCTAGCCTTGTAATATGCATTCTTTTAACAGTAGTTGGTATTTTGCACAGCTCAGAATAAATTTAGGCCAACCACTAGAGGCTCAAATTTCTACAATAATAAAGATCACAGTATGAGTCAGTAGATTCTATGACTATTATATTTTTAGAACTAACATTTGATCTTGTTCTACCAGACTTGGCACATGTGGTGAACAATGCCACATGCAGAGACAATAACACTTGCAACCAAGACTAGAATAACTTATTGGTAGAGCGTAAGCCTAGAAATAAACAAAGAGAAAAAGGAACAAAATCGCCAAAGGAGACACGAAGGCAAAACGAAAAAACACTGAAACTGGGAAAAAATTTGAATCTACAAATGTTGACATGCTTGCAGACTAGTGACAAACAGATCATTAAATTGCCACCAGACACTGATGCATTTACTAATATTCTAGACATCATAAGCACCATGAAGGGCCAATGTAAACTGACAGACTGTTAAAAAGTCCTTCTCTTTGACAATGCTAGATAGAATGGTCACAACTATTATGCTCATTATTAATATATCTTCGCATTCTACAGCTAGAAATCAATAGTAGCCTCCAATCAAAATAGTGATGTATGGAATACATAAACATCACAAAAATATCATGAAAAACAGTTAACCCAGTCAACGTAGTTTTGCAGTTTAACATTGTAAATGTATATTCACAAAAATAGTACGAATTTGTCTGCTTGTTCAAAATGTAACTTACATTTTGTTTCTTCTTATCCTGAACTAGGGCCACATAACGTAGTGCAATCTTGGTCAAAGTAGTTGCAAGTGAGGCAGCAACAAAAAAGTCTCCTTCAAGCAGGAATCCCCTTAGTGGAGGTCTAAAGCAAAATAAATAGGAAATAAGGCAGAGGTTAAAAGCAGCAGCACCATTACCATCAGAAAAAGTGAAAAATGATTAACAAACCCTAACTCCAGTAGCTTTCCTCTGTTCTTTAAGTTTGTTCCTACTCCTAACTGTACCGATTTAACTTTAATAACATTGCTAGATAGAACACATTATTGACAGTCTAACTTGGCACATTCAAAATAGGATTACTCTATGAATGATGGGTACTGAAGGTCTGAAAACATTAATAAAAATCACTGCCAATGGTTCCCAAAAATCTGGGCTGCTGGAAAGTGCAAAGCTGTAGTTGGCATGCTACCACTGTTTGACAGGGCAGCAGTGTGAAGTATTGGACAGTGTGCTACATATTGAGCACTGTCCATATGGAGTATGTGCTCCAGGCTACAGCAAGGAAGTGGAGTTTGCTTGGGCCCGGCCATGCTCCACTTGCTGTACCTCATTATCAGCTCTGCCAGTTTTCAACTGCACCATGGCAAATGCATTATAGGGAAAGCAAAGACTAAACTTTTATACTTGAACAGTTTGTGTACTATATACAAGATACTTAATATTTAAGCAAATGAATGGATGATTGTTGTTGAACTGTTTTTAATACAAACCCTGCAGTAATTCATCATCAACTTTCTTCATATTTCTGAAATAGATACAGCGTGTATGCTACACTGGCAACAAAGACTAATATACTGGCACCTGTGCACACTATAATGTTCCTTCATGGTACCGTAGAATATTAATACGCAATCTTTTGTCTAAGAGGTCCCTTCCTTAAAGCAAGGAACACATTCAGTCATAAAGATCAAAAGCAATACATACTGCTTTACACTCAAGCTTACACTAGGTGTTCCAGTGTTTGTGTGCACTAGCATGGTCTGAAATAGACTGGCATTTATGTTTCACTTGCTAAAAAAAAAAAAGTTAGGCTCCTTCTGGAAGACGTTATTTTGTTGACCTATGTCCGAAAATGGTTTGTGTTCAATTGTGTTCAATTAGAGAGGAAGTAAGGTGGGATGCTTTTGTGTGGGGGCGTACATAAGTGTGTGCGAGTGTGTACACATGTGTATTAGTGTTTGTATGTATAAGAAAGCGTGCGCTTTTAGATAAAGACGATAAAGGTATAGTGCGCGTTTTCACAACTCTTTTCTACAGACTCCATCTACCAGTTTTTCATTCTAGTTTTCCTTGATGTCAGTGTTCGTGTACTATGCTGCAATTAAGGACTTATCTTTATTTAAACCGAAAACAATTTGGAAAATCTAGCCAAATACCGTATGCAGAAGTAGACTGCATTTAGAACAAGTACCGCCAAAGCTAATAGGTCTAGCGATAGCTGTCCATGCTTGTCTTGTCATAGTTTCTGTATAACTGCTTGGTTGGGGGTGATGTAATTCCCTATACAATACATAAAAAGATCCACGGCTAAAAGCAAAAAAAATGTTGGGGATCTAAAAATCGTGCCTTGCCTTAGTAGTACATGGGACTCAAGGGAACAAATAGTTTCTTACCTGTCGGTGTAGTTTTGCAGCTTGATGATCTTTCTGGATTCACTATGCTGTGCATATTCCGCGGTCTTGTGGTTGGGTCCGGATTCGTAGTCTTTTCTTTGTTTTTTTTTTTTTCGTCACCCAGGTGGGCGTCGGCGTCACCCCTCCTTGGGTGTATTTCTGGTGACGTCGGCATGCTTCCTGTGGAAGTTCCCACCCTTGGGCGCCATCTTCGGATTCTTTTTTCCGTGTTTCTTTCGTCTCCGAAGTGATGGCAATGTTCTATGTAGGTGAAACTTCTTTTAACCGCTTTGTATATAAAGTCATTTCTGCTTTTTTTTTTTTTTGACCACCTCTTTCCTCTCCAGCCTCATCTTTCTGGCGGAGGTGGGTGGGTTCGCTAGTGAATCCAGAAAGATCATCAAGCTGCAAAACTACACCGACAGGTAAGAAACTATTCGTTTTGCAGCGTGAATATTTCTGGATTCACTATGCTGTGCATAGATTTTGTAGAGGTTTCTCATTTCTGTGGCGGCTGGGTGGAAGATGAGCTTTGGTTCTTGAATATGTGCTGGAGCACCCTTTGTCCGACTTGTGCTTCTCTGTTCATCTGAACATCAACGCAGTAGTGCTTCGTGAATGTGTGCACTGAAGCCCATGTTGCCGCCAGGCATATGTCTTGTATGGGTGTATTAGCCAGGAAGGCTATTGTCGCACCTTTTGTCCTAGTGGAGTGGGCACGTGGCCCCTCTGCTAGTTCTTGCCCTGCCCGTTTGTGGCAGAGTTGGATTGTTTGCGCGATCCGCTGGGCCTGTCGGTAGCCGCGGACGCCAGGTGTCTCTGCGTCGGCGCTTTCGGGGTCTTGCCCTCGTTTTTGCGAGACTCGGAGTCTCTCGTGCTCTTGGGGAACGACGAGTCTCCTACCTTATCAGATGTCTTTGTGTAATCGGTCTCTACGACCGTGTAGCTGTCGTCTTCGGCGGCAGCGTTGTCCTCTTCCTCGGAGGACATCCCCAGCTCGTACAGCGATGGCGTCTGGGATTTTCCTTGGAGGGTGGCGTGCGCTACCCTTTGGCTCTTCCTCACACGAAGGGTCTTCGGGGCGAAGACGGAGCAGGCGTTGCAGTCCTCGCTTCTGTGTTCTACCGGTAAGCAAAGGTTGCAAACTGGGTGTTGGTCTTTCTGCGCTAACTTGTAGTGGCAGTTAGGGCAGAACTTGAACGGCGTGCTGTCCATCATCGAGTGTTTAGGCCTCCCTGGCCGCGCGAACGTCGACGATCGTCGAAGTCCTCGATGATTTCTCCTTCCTTTTGCCGGGCAGTGTTCGGCGAAGTATTTCGTAGTCTTCTTCTTTCGATATCTTCTCCAATTTCAATCTTTTCCTAGTACTATCTCCAAAAATGTCTGGAGCCCAACGGGAATGATCCAGACCCGACCGCGGAAAAAAAGAATCCGAAGATGGCGCCCAAGGGTGGGAGCTTTCGCAGGAAGCATGCCGACGTCACCGGAAATACACCCAAGGAGGGGTGACGCCGACGCCCACCTGGGCGACGAAAAGAAGAAAAGAAAAAAAAAAAAAAAAAAAGGAGACTACGAATCCGGACCCAACCACAAGACCGCGGAATATGCACAGCATAGTGAATCCAGAAAGATTCACGCTGCAAAACTACTTTGTGTGTTGATGTGCATCTTGTGAAACAGAATAACATTGTCAATAGCAGTGCTGTAGTGGGCAGAAGAAAACTGTGAATGGCACAACAGACCAATTAATGAAAAGGCAATATAAGTGTATATATACATATTTTTTCATTGTAACATTAAGTCAAGTCAAGTCAAGTCAAGTCATAACATTTATATAGCGCACTACATACCCGGGGGGTTTCAAGGCGCTTAGGAAGGGGAGGAGGATTATTTGTCAAATATCCACGTTTTAAGTTGCTTTCTGAACGCTAGGTGATTCTGGGTGAGGCGAAGGTAAGCGGGGAGAGAGTTCCATGTTTTGGCAGCCAGGTATGAGAAGGATCTGCCTCCCATGGTGGCCTTGTTGATGCGAGGTACAGTGGCGAAGGCTTGGCTGGAAGAGCGAAGTTGGCGGGAGGGGGTATAAAAGGACAGTCGAGAGTTGAGGCACTCTGGTCCGATGTCGTAGAGTGATTTGTGTGCGTGGGTAAGCAGTCGGAAAGTAATCCTCTTATTGACGGGTAGCCAGTGGAGGTCTTTAAGGTGACCAGAGATGTGTTCGTTGCGTGGGATGTCTAATATGATCCTGGCTGAGGCGTTTTGGATTCGTTGTAGTTTCTTCTGGAGTTTTGCGGTAGTACCTGCGTAGAGGGTGTTTCCGTAGTCCAGTCGGCTCGTGACCAGAGCGTGGGTGACAGTTTTCCTTGTTTCGGAGGGGATCCAGCGAAATGTTTTTCTGAGCATGCGAAGAATGTTAAAGCAGGAAGAGGATACGGCGCTGACTTGTCTGTTCATTGAGAGTGAAGAATCCAAGATGACGCCTAGGTTCCGTGCGTGGTCTGTCGGGATCGGTGCTTTTCCGAGGGCTTCCGGCCACCAAGAGTCGTCCCATGCAGAGGGGGATTTACCTAAGATGAGGACTTCTGTTTTGTCTGAGTTCAGTTTCAGACGGCTTTGTTTCATCCATTCTGCGACTTCTTTCATTCCTTCGTGTAGGTTAGTTTTGGCGGTGCTGGGGTCCTTGGTGAGAGATAGGATCAGTTGAGTGTCATCCGCGTAAGAGATGATGTTGAGGTTGTGTTGGCGGGCGATAGCCGCGAGGGGGCTCATGTATACGTTGAAGAGGGTGGGACTGAGTGAGGATCCTTGTGGTACGCCGCAGATGATTTCAGAGGCCTCGGACTTGAATGGTGGGAGGCGGACTCTCTGGGTTCTTCCGGTGAGGAACGAGGTGATCCATTCCAGTGCCTTTCCTTGGATTCCGATGTTTCTGAGGCGTTGTAAAAGGGTGCTGTGGCAAACTGTGTCGAAGGCTGCAGAGAGGTCGAGGAGGATGAGGGCGACTGTGTCTCCATTGTCCAGTAGAGTTCGAATGTCGTCTGTTGCTGCGATGAGGGCGGTCTCAGTGCTGTGTTTGGCTCGGAAGCCAGATTGTGAGGGGTCGAGTGATTTGTTGGCTTCGAGGAAGGTAGCGAGCTGGTTGTTGACAGCTTTCTCGATGACTTTGGCCGGGAATGGAAGAAGCGAGATGGGGCGGTAGTTTTTGAGTTCGGTGGGGTCTGCTGTTGGTTTTTTCAGAAGGGCGGTGAGTTCAGCGTGTTTCCAGTCTTCTGGGAAGGTAGCGGAGTTGAAGGAGCAGTTGATGACGTCTCGGAGGTGCGGAGCTATGACGGAGTCTGCTTTGTTGAAGATGTGATGAGGACATGGGTCTGTGGGGGATCCAGAGTGGATGGAATTCATCAGGCGGATGGTGTCCTCAGTGGAGATTGGGTTCCAGGCGTTGAGGGTGTTAACGGGGGGAAGATGGTCAGCTGATGGTAGGGTGGGTTGGCTTCCGGGTTGGTTGTCAAAGCTGTTGTGGATGTCAGCAATCTTGTTGTGGAAAAAAGAGGCTAGGGAATCGCAGAGGGTTTGAGAGGGGGTGATGTCGTTGGAGTTGGCCGAGGGGTTGGAAAATTCCTTGACGATGTTGAAAAGTTCCGTGCAGGTAAAGAGTGGTGGGTGGGGGATTTCCACAGACTATGACTAGGGACAATTATTGATTTATTGAACTTTCCCTCGTTGTAGTCTTTAGAAATCCCTCCTCACCCCGTCGCACCGCTCTTACCTGCACAGGCCGCGGATGAAGTAAAGTGGTATTACATGTGCTCATGGCCTGTAAATTAAATGCTACTAGTGGGCCCGTAGAACTGATTATGCCACTCTCTTAAGTAGCTCTTTAAACAGGTCTCAGGCCTGCCATTGCAACCTATGTGTGCAGTTTTAAGCTGCCATCTCGACCTGGCAAAGTACACCATTTGTCAGGCCCAAACCCTGCTTTTAATACCTGTTAGTCACCCCCTACAGTAGGCACTGGACAGAACAGAGGGCATGGTGCATGTACTTTAAAAAAAAATGTCATGTCCTAGTGGAAAAAAACTCTGCAAGGCCTACTTCTACAGTAGGACAACATTGTAGTTACCTTGTTACATTTATTAAGCTGTGATTGCTAATTGGGAGCAGGTCGATTATGGTGTGTAAAGAACTGCAATTAAAAACACTCACTGCAAAGTCAGAATTTTACTCACAATTCTAAAAGTGCAACTTTTAGAACGTTGGTATTTTCTTCTCCTAAAAATGTGGTGCCTGCAGCCTGATCCTGAATCACATGATTAGGTGTTCCAGACAATGAGACAAAGGGAAGCTAGATGTTGGCAGAATAGGCCTCTCCGAGTTAATGAGGGGTGGGAGTGAGGGGGTTAGTTTCACCTACCACTCTTGCACATTACAAAGTCTCTTACTGTGCACCCCACAAAGAGTTTCTCACTAGTCTATTGGGACCCCAGACAAGATGGGGCCAGGACAGGGAGGAAGGGGTGCCTGACACCACAGGAGGGTGGAAACCTCAGGATACCTCTAGAAGCTTACACCACTTAGAAGTGAGCACCAGGTATAAATGTTGAACCCTTAGACCCAACTCTTCAGTACACTTCTGGACCTGCAGAAAGCTCTGCCAGGAAGAAGGGCTGTTGTGCTGCTGAAAAGACTGCCACTCTGCTGAACGGCTGCGCTCAAATGACTGCTGCCACCTGTGATGCCCTTTTGCCTGGGTAAGAATCACTCGAGCTGCAACTTGTAACCTGGACAACCAGAGTCACTCCAAGAGCTAGTCTCTTGTAACCAGCACATGGAATCTGCAACTATGAGTTTAACCCTGCCAAGTGGTATCACCCCAGTCCTGGACTCTTGGAAGTGGGCCGGAGGGTGCTCTTCCGGTCCATCTGTGGATCCTACAGACCGGATGAATCTTCTCTGCTGCCCTGCACAATCAGAGCAGAACTGACAAATCGTTTCTGCTGCAAGTATTCTTCCAACTAAAGGAGTCATCAACCTCTCAGCCCACAACCTCATCAGAACTGCCGCTGCTTGATGCATCCCCGACACAGGCCCTTGCATCGCAAGCCTCTCGTCGATGGCATCCTGGACGGAGTCACAGGACTTTGCATCGCAAGCCCTGCAGTCTCATCGCAAGCTTACCTCGTCAGTGGCCTCCTCGACGACGATGCAGGACCCTGCATTGCAGCCTTGCAGCTCTCCAGAACCGATCATGTGTGACAAATCTCTGATCCAGACCTCACATCAACTGAGCTACGCAACGTATCCTTGAAGCAGGACCTTGCAACACTCTGCAAGCAGGATTTACAGTACTCTTCTTCAGCAGGCATTACTGGGTCCCTGTAGCTGGCCCGCGTTCCATCGTAGTCCACCTGAACTTGATACCAGATTTCTGCAGTTGGTGCTTTGTGGCTCTATTTTCACTGAAATCTTGAAACTTGCATATCTCCATTTCTGATTGGATTTTTGTCATTTTGTTCTTGCTTTATTCATTAAAATGTACTCTATTTTCCTAAATTGGCACAGGATTTCCCTTGTGTTGTGTTTTCCCTTTATTACTGTTTGAAGTGCTGCATAAATACTTTACACACCGTTTCGAAGTTAAGTTGGACTGCTGTATGCCAAGCTACCAGTGGTCTGAGCACATATTAAGTGGGGGCTGCTTGTGCCTCCACCCTGACAAGGATTGTGGCTCCTGCTTGAGAAGGGTTTCAGTCCATCAACCAGTAACCCACTTTCATATAAATGGGCTAAAAGCTCACTCCAAATACCTTGGTAACTTCTTTATAAAACAGTAAAGCACGATAGCAGCCATCTAGTAGACAAGTTACGAGTAAGTTAATGAAAAAATAGATTTCTATATCTCTTTGTTTTATCAATATAATACAAATAGCTATGTTAATCTCTTCAAAGTGCGAATTATTAGCTCTGAAGGAAAGCAAGAATTAGGAAAAAAGTAGAAAACAATTTGCTGGATATATATAAAAATCTAGAATGGTCCTGAGAAGAACAGTATGATTTAAGAAGAACTTATTTTGGTATACAGCTCACAATCATGCAGATCCTGCACACACTATTGCACAAAGTAATAGTAACTGAGGCCCTCATTAAGAGTGGTCTCTTAATTCTTATCCGGCTGAAAACAGCGGGTACTAGTTCCATCAGAATTATAATGGATTGCAGAAATCTGCAAGGCGGCCACTTCGAAGTCGGTCCATACCTTTGCTATGCATTACTGCCTGGACACTGATGCCAGGGCAGACGCTCAGGTTGGGCAGGCTTCGCTGCGAAATTTGTTCGCACAATAGTGGTGTTAATTCTCGTTCTCCACCGCCGCTTGGTGTGGGGATGGGCTTGCCATTCTATTCACTAGATTATGACTATACACAGAGATCCCCTACTACAGAAGGAATAGTTTCTGTCCTGTAACTCCAGTTCTGTAGTAGGGGTATCTCAGTTATAGTCATAAGCGCCCGCCCTCCTCCCCGGTTGAGAAAGATATTCATGTAAGGAATGCGACAGGTCTGGCGTGTTACGCCTTCAAAAAGAACTGAAAGTAAAAGGGACCTGCTGTGCATTCTGGGATACTGGGAGAAGTTCTGGAAAGTTCTCTTAAAGGCACAGTATCCTATTTAAGCCACATAATGGCAGCCTATGGGGCTTGTCGGTCCATGCTTTCCTCTCTATCATTCCTGAGGCTTTTACTGGTAGCGGCAAGCTTCTCTATGGAGGAAACTGGGCAGGCTGTGCTGTTTGTGTGCTTTTTTTGGTGGAATTTCTAGTTGAAGTACTGGACAGTGTAGCCTGTGGATATAGGCACCATTATATGTCTTTAAATTCTCTCTTAAGTGTCTTTGCAGTTCTGCATTTTTTGACAATTTAAGAGATTATTTTTGATTGCCGGGGTCCACGCACATGGGCGGTACTATTCACTAGATTATGACTATACACTTAATGTTAAACACAATCACAAACACTGCTAGAGGTCCGATTGTCCCTGTCCTGAGTGTGTCAGTGATGTGAGCTCCTGCACTCGTCCCAAAGTTAAACCAGCACTAGCACCAACACCAATGATAGAACCACCATCAGTACTCATTACTGCCCTAAGTACTTGCCCCTGGTTAAGGGGCAAATAACGTTCAGTCAGAGCAATTTCACGAGTTATGGACCCCCCTCCCCCCACACCACCACCGTTTTTAGCAGCATGTTATCAGTAGATGTGACTCTGCGGGGCACAGTAGGAGATCCACTCGCTTTGCGTTTGCCGATAGCGAATTACTGAGCACTCACCTAAAATAACCTGCTTAAAGAAGAACTCCGTGGGCAAATGAAAGATACAGAGTCTCAGCTGCTAAATAGGCAGCGGCTCAGTTTATAAAGTCTATGCATCCAACATGGGGGCCGGGGGAGGGAGATACAAGGTTGCTATTGAGAATCAGGCCATCTCACACAGTTATGCCCAAGAGACCATGAGGGCGGCTACAAAACTTCTCAAAATCCGGACTACAACCCCTTCATGCACAGACAACGCACCATGAAGATACACATAGCCTGCAACTCCCAAAACCCATATGGTCCGGCTATTTGAGGTGGCCTCACCATTTGTAAAATGTGCATAAGGACTGTGGAGAGAACGGAGTAAGCCGCTGAAGAGTAAGAGTAATAACACCGGCATCTCAGTGCATGTGCACCTACTAAGTAGACAACCAACTGGAAACTGAGGGGAAATTGAACGGGCGTGCCCGCTATTTTTAAAAAAAAAACATTTAGCGGCAGGCCATGCTGTTTGCAATTGCCGTTCAAAGAAAATGCACACAGAGATACTATGTACAGAACTGTGGAACGGGGATGGAGAGTTTTAATAAAAAGCTAATGATCGTGCACAGCGTGTGGCCCCATTGTGAGATGATGGATTATGTGGCAATGGCGGAAAATCCATAACTATGGGGAAAACACTGCAGCCTTGAAAGTGCATAATTCCACAGGTCTTGATTAGGAGGCAGAATTAACTATTCTCTCACCTTAACACTCATTAGTGCCGGCCTGCGCAGATGAAATTGGTGCAGCTTACGAGGAGGTTTGCTCACCTTCAATGCCTTCTGAGAGAGAGCGTGGAAGGTAGCCGATACCTACACCAGGTCTCCGAGGAGGGGATCTACGCCGCTCCTTCCTCCTCTCCACCAGCCTCCTCCTCCCCCAGGGGCGCCTCACCGCACACGCACGAGTGAAAAAGAAACCGAAACTTACAAGGCACGCGTCGCGTCGCGTCGTAAGCTGTCTACAGTAGAAGCTCACGCGCGCGACCAAATCCCAAGGGGCGCGTCGGAATCTGCCTCTGCCATGCTTCTCAATGCTGCGCGTGGCCAGCTCTTGTCTCCACTCGTTGTCGGCAGAGCCGACGGCTATAGTTCTCGGCGAGAACGCGCTTCCTGCGCTTCTAGCCGAGACCTAAAAAGGGCATTACTTATGGGTTGCATAAAAATAGGTATGCTCCGCGAAATTTTTACAACATGAGCTGTCTCCCCATAATGCGGTAGCATTGGCAACTATACACAATGAATAATGCATATATTGGTTGTCAGAAAAAGAACATTTCTCTTTTCAAATTTGAATGATGTATGTTGTCTGTTTGGGAGGGTGGGAGTTTTACAGTACACCTTTTCAAGTGGGTTTGTTGGGCAGACAACATTATTAATTACTAGACATGGAATGTCATTTCTCAATGCTACTGCACCTATTATTGAATTATGCATAGTCGCAACAGGAACTACAAATCCAATATATTACACTGTATGTTTATGTATGAGAAGGGACTGCTGTAATAAATACATGTACTCCACTAATTCATAATTTCTGAAAACTGTAGCTGTCACCCACCCAAGCTGTATTGTGGAGACAGGCTGCAAGGTAGACACATCGGTACAAGCATTGAAATGTCCTGTCTCTAATAGTGGTATATCAAAAGCAGTAATGCTAAATCCAACTTTACTAGTAAAGAGGGTTAATCATTACCATTCCAAAGATTAAGAATATTATGCAGCTACTCCTTTCTAATCGAGAATTACAGCTTTAAAGTGTTTTAAGGAATTCCCAATGTTAACCTATGTGACTAGTTGGCCTCACAGTGGTGGAAAACTAATTTAAGTGGTTGTCACTACCAAGACATGCAAAAGCTTAAATGTAAATGTCCTAACTTATACATTCAAAAAACCCTGGCCTTTGGGCTACAAATAGCCTACCTTAGTGGTGTCTTATGTGTAATTCAATGGGAGTTTAAGGCTTGGCAAGTGGTTTTAAATGCAAAGTCAAACTGGCAGTAAACTGCACTCACAGGTCTTGCAATGGCAGGCAGGTTTAAAAGGATACTTGTTTGAGTGGCACAACCAGTGCTGCAGGCCCACTAGTAGCTTTTAGATAGAGACCCTGGGTATATGGTATACCACTTTACAAGGGACTTCTAAGTAAACTAAATATGCCAACTGGTTATACACAAAAGTCACCGTGTTTAGGGGGTAGCACATGCACTTTAGCACTGGTAAGCAGTGGTAAAGTGTGCAGTTTCCTACGACCAACATAACGATACACCAAAAAGAGAAGGTAAGCAGGTATATAGGTTTTGGGGAAGACCGCCCTAAGGATGACAAATCAAACAAAGTATATAGAAATGTGGGAAAATCTAAATGGTCAAACCTGTCTTCCTCCTTTTTGACTGCCCGGGAACTGCTGAGGGCGCTCTGAGTAGCATAGGTGCCCATCTCCGTCACAAGTTTCTGGGCCGGACCAACAGTCACTTCTTCTTCTGGTTTATTTTCACCAGCTTCTTTCTTTATTTCAGTTTCTACTATTGGAATCTGAAAAGGAGTATGCAAATATGACACAAAGGGTGACCACTGTTTTTATGGAGGCATCACAGTAAATTCAGGACCAAAACATAACACTGGATCATATTTAATTCACAGTAGGGGGAGGGGGATTGTGAAATACTTAGTTTGTTAGTAGTTGTGGGCGAGGGTGGGTTGATTAGCTTATTATTGCCATTATACCATACTATATGTGTGGGAACTCACAATTACATCTATCACTGTTTATTTTGATTGACCTGTCGATATTGACATGCTTTGATGTATACCAGCGACTAAGGAAGTTGTGTATCAAGAAAAACTAATAAAATGTTTAAACAAAAAAAAATGTAATTCATAGTATAGAAAAATAAAATTTTAAGGCATGTTTAGTAAAACAAGTTTGTGTAGAAATGAAACATAACGGAGGATTAGCTGGTGGTAACAGATTTAAATCCCTGGAATCACTGTGAACTGGAGGAGTGGAGGAATGACTATCAAGCAGTGATCACTGTGAGAATGGAAGCAGGCTGGGGTTTGGAGGCAAGAGGTGAAAGCAGGGAAGGATCAATCTAACTGGGATGTGGGCAGAAATGTTGGGGTTGGACACGCACTCTTGTGGACAAGAGGACAATCAATGTCAAGGATTTAGCACTGCCTTTGGTAAATTGGTTTAGAACTGGAAGGCAGAGATCAAGTCATTAGAGGATCCTGAAGAGAGAGTGATGTTTGCAATGTCAGACATGAATCAATGGGAAGAGGGTTAAACAGTCAGTGAATATTTAGTGGCTGGGTCCAAGGGGAATGGACCTTGGGTACTAAACTCTGTAAATGCTGGATGCATTTTGTAGGGTCCTTTTGGGGAACAGAAAATTATAACAAAGGGGGAGGGAGTGCCAGAACCGGTCTTTCATTGTTTCTATGGTAGTTTAAAGTGTGTTACCTCAGGCATGGCTGTCAGCAAAGTTCCTGTAAGACTTTGAAATCAGTTTATTGGGTCAGAAATGACCGTACAGAAAAACACTCAGTTCATAGTTACAAAAACTCTTTGTGTCTTCTAGGAAAATGGCTTTTCTAAACCAAACTTTAGCAAAAACTTGGATGCTTTGAGAAGATCCAACCCTGTCAGTAAATAAAAGACTGAGGCATAACAGCACGGCCAGTCTTTTTACAGTACAGTGTCCATACTCATGAGAAATAAAAGCAATGATATTCCATACCTCCCCCAGAGATCTGCGGACCTCGGTCATCACACTTTGTATATCATCCTTTGTGCTGCAGTATTCTCCAAGAATCCATAAAGCACCACGATAAATTCTAAAAAAAGAAAGTACAAAGTATTTCAGATCATGATAGTGAATAATACTTGAGGCTCACCAAAGCAGAGCATAGTGGGAAGTATTACTTTTAAACCTTTACATGAAAAAAAAGAAGATTGGTTATTTGATGAATTTGAAGATTTTATGTGAAGTACTTAGAATATTTCAGCTTCTAAGAATATATTTTGCAAACTTCGGTAGTATGCGTTTTAGGATAAATCAGATCAAATTTGCATTTCATAGTCAATCCACTATGTTAACTTAATAAATCACTCTATTATAGATCAGTTTTTTCTTGCCAAGACAGGATATCCTCATTCGTTTATTCAACCATTATGGGTGCTAATTTGCTCATTTTCACCATAAATTTTCACTGAAAATGTGGTACCTGCATGCAGGACATTTTTTATTGAAGGCTCAAGTTTTTTTCAACAGGAGATGATTTTAATTCAAATCTTTAAACAACTTTTTTTTACTTGAATAACATCTTTTGAAAATGTTTTCCTTGAATACATTCAGGCATTCGTTTCACAAATTAAATCACGTTCGGAAGGTTTTAACATTTTAATCTCAGCAAAATGTTAGCTAAAAAGATACAAGAAGGTACTTAAACGTGCCTAACTTTTCTAAACAATAACCTGTTTAAATCAGAAACAACGTTTTGAAGAAGAAATATTTTATTATTTTTTGTTTGTTTACACTGCTCCACAGCAAATGTAGTATGAGGTCTTACATCAAACAGAACAAACACAAGGAGACGATGGACAGAAAGCTTAAACTTTTCAGACGCTCACCGCCAGTCACAGATCTAGCTCACTTTGCCATCCCAGTTCAGACCCAGCCATATGCAAAACAGTCTTGGACCTGTTCCTAATGGGAACAGTCGAGCCCGAACTGCCAAGCCAGGTCTTCTCTGGACAGGAAACAAGAATCCTTGGACCAGTTTCGGGGTAACAGCCCTTATCAGCCAGGCTAGCTTGAATCCAGGGAAACCCATGCAGACTGCCATTGCAGGCTGCTTGTCTTGGTGCAGACAAAAGTGAAAACACAACATGGCACACAGCCCTGTGTGCTATGCCTGCAAACACGGCATGCAGTACAGGCAAGTCACCGCTATAGCAGGCCTTATTGCCCTAAAGCAGGGTGCACCATACTACATGTGTGGGGATAACTGCATGAGTCGGTATGCACCTGTGCCAGCCAACTCAATTAACGCCAGTACAAGTAATCAGGGAAGCCATTTTGCATCCTCTCTTCCTCATCATCTCCATAAGTTCTGTGAATCTCCCGTACATGTCAGTCAAAACTAAATAAGTCCTCCTGGTGCCGCAAACACCAGTGCAGAGGCAAAGGCACAGCTGGTGGATCCTCCAGCACTACTGGCTGGGTGTTAGTGATTTCATAGAGAGACATTGGTCTGGATCTCAACAAACCCTACTATTAATCGGAGATCAGTTTCAGTGTCAAAACCAGAACTGGAATCTTTGAAGGTAGGGACGGTGCCGTAGGATCAGACATGGTCTTATGTGAAAAAGTGGAACCACGATCTGCCACCAGCAGGAAGATAAACAGGACAAAGTGGGCTTGGTGCCAGGGAAGGGAGTGTCAGCAGGAATACACTTGGTGGACCCAGTGGAGACGTAGGTGCCCAAAGGCACAACAGGGTAACTCAGAATCATTGGAAGTATTGCAGTGCTGCTTCACTGAAGGTCTCTAACCCCTGCAGCGTCTCAGTTGGCCCAAGAAACTTTGGCACATTATTTTTTACTAGGGTTGGATGCAGACATACTGTGCAAAGTTGGGCTCCCTGTCTTGACTGTGTGATCCAGTCTCCCGAGTGAGAATGAAGGGGGTCCTTCTGCCAAAACTTTTTGTGTATCTGTTGGGACTTGTCCTTGGCTTCGCCTTATCCCAGGATGGAGGCCTGGATCGGACTTGGAGTGGCAGGGAGCTCTCAAACTGGAGTGAGATTGGCCCAGTTTCTTGTGCTTGATGACAAAGCTTCACCTTCCATACCCCAATGGCCTTCTAGTGCAGCACTTACTGCATATTTTAAAATCACTCCTGGATCCACAACACCAAAGACAGAAATTATGCTAGTCTGTCATCAACACAGGCTTCATGCAGGTAGGGCACGGTTTGAACCATATAGTCTTCAGGGGAGACAACCTTTTTGAGGGAAAAAAAATAATCAGTTTGGAGATCAGTAAAGCACCGACAAAGTTAGGGAGATGAGCTCCTGATCCGTGTCAAATGGCGCAGAAAAAAAAGGAACTGTTGTCAGCATGCGCAGGTGTTGGCTATCAATTGCTCTACGCTAGCACTATCAGAGGTGGGATAAAGTTGGCATGGAGTCTGATAGTGACACCTATTAGCACGCATGAGCAATTGTTGTAAAAGGTTCCAGATCCAGTCTGGCACCTGGAGTAAATGAAAAAGGTGAAGAATTTTAGAAGTATCCATCAGAGAAGATGATATTTCTCGCTCTACTTTTTATTGTGTCCAAGACTTAAAACGTTTTGCTTTCACTCCATTAAGGGTGTGAGCTCCCTATTCTCACTGGGTCCTCTAGCCTAAATGGAGTGAATACTTTCCCACATCTACTCAGCATCTCTTGAGCTGCGCCATAAAATCCGACATGTGTGATCCATGTTTTGGAAGCCACTAAGATATCACATAGGGAGTGTTGGACAGGCCACATGAAGGGCTTGCTCCCTCCCCGCATGACAGGGCCCGAGCCCCGGCCCTCCAGGTGGTATCCACAGAAGCAACCCGCACCCCGTCCCCTACGGGACTCCTGCCCCCGGACATCTCTGTATCATGGGGCCGAGCCACTACCAGCTCCATCGCCCGGCCCGGCCGCCATCTTGGACACTGCACCACGAGGCCGCGTGGCCTCGACTCGACCCTAACCCTGGGCCTGGCCAGGCCCCGACATCCCGGCACCACCATCCTCCCAGGAGGTGAACGGACCACTTGGCAGGTCAATGGGAGAAAGAAGTGTCGATGGCTCTCCCCCGCCAGGTGCCGATCGCCCCCAGCTCCCCCGGGCGCTGGCTCCACCCCCCTGCTGGGTGTCTGGACTCCCTCATCTCGGACCTCCCGACCTCCAAGTGCGAGGGTCCGGACATCAAAGGGCGCCAGACCTATAACTGGGGCAGCTCCAGAGCAGGAAGGCAGTTGTATCCTGGAGTCGAGAGACACCGTGAAGAACTCATCCTTGACGGACTACTGGCGCTGCCGTAGCCCTGCCTTGTGAACTATCGTCCTGCCTGCTGGCGCTGCCGCAACCTTCTGCAACCTTCATCCTCGTCGGGACCTGCTGGCGCTGCCGCGGACCGTTATAACTACCACCTTCACCGGGACCTGCTGGCGCTGCCGCGGACCGTCGCTACCTACGATCATCTCGGGACCTGCCGTCGCTGCCGCGGCCCGTCCACCTAGAACGCCGAGCTCGAGGATTGTGAGCTATCCATCATCTCATCGCATCTACCAGATTGGTAACAAGACTGTCCCGCTACCCCCTTTCCCATCCAAGAGACTAGAATCGAGGGGACCCCTGAGTCCTGACCTCCTTGTACCATTCTACCGTACCTAAAGATTGCTTATAAAGAACGTTAAACCTTATCTTTGTGTGGTGTACATCTGTGGGGGGGAAGTTACTCGTCTGTTCGATCGCTGGAGACGGCTCTCCCCGGAGACCTCTCCCCTTGTCCTCGGCCGACCCTCCAGGTCCGTCTAACAGGGAGGCAAGATGATGGCAAGTATTCAAACCTCTCAAAACTAAAGAGGGATTACTTGGGTAAGTACGGTCTTTAAAATAATCAACAGGTGTGAATTCCACGTTAATAATGCCATTAAGCAGAATGTGCTTTCCATGTCCATGTCAACACACACATCAGCTGCAGGAATAAGAAGTTTGAAGTGCATAACCAGTAGTCCATTGCAAGTATCATTAAATCACAATTATCCAACTGATTTAGTAGCAATGTTAAGGACCTAAAAGGAATCAAACTTGCAATTAAATGGTGGAACGTTTAGAACGTATAGCTGAAGATGATGGCACAGATTCTTAAAAAGCATACAACGTGAACTCGCTTGAAGTGACAGAGTGGAAGTTACAGTGAGGGAAATTTTAATTCAGAATTGAGCACATCTGTCATGTTGTTATTGTAAGGAAATAATGAGACACATACTTTACTGTTTTAATGGCATGGAAGACCTCCAACATCTTCTCCACAATAAGTGGCCTCAGATTTTCAAATCGTTGAATTGCTTCACGCACAAACTCTAAAACGTCAGCAGCTGCAGCCTCATTGTTATCACTGAGGAACTCCATCAACTAAAGGAGAATTATAGAAACAAAACGTGAAATTATTTATCTTGGCAAAACGTTTCAATAAGCATTTCCAGACACATCTAAACACCACTGCACTCCTTTTAGGGCCATATGTACTAACACATTTTACCATAGACAGCGAATGGGTTAAGCCCTTAGATACATCTGCCCCATAGTGAATTAACTAAAATATTTAGTAGTGAGCTATTGTTTTATATTTAACAAGATACTGATTTTCCAAGAAGAAAACACAGCTACTAAAAAGTAAGTTGTTTGAGCTGAACTATAAAACTGCCTTATGAAAATATTTTTTTTTTTAGTCAGTGCATGGCCAATAAAGGGAGATTATAACTCTTTTGAACACTATTAGAAACTGATATTGCATGGATACAGCAATGAACACTGAGAACTGGGTCCATACCACTGGGATAACATTTGCAGCCATATCCGGAAAACGAACACTACAGGAGTGTAACGTCCGAACAAGCAGCTGCCTGTACTTGTCAGTGTCTTCATGTTCCGAGGCATTATTTGTCTTAATCACTTCTTTCTTCAAAACTATCACCAGCTGTAACATAAAGAGTCCATATTAAATGCCTGTTTCTTTTAAATGCACTATATAAATTGTAAAGGACAGAATATATTCACCTCTTCAACATTCCTGGAAGATACAAGATCAAGAGCTAACTGAAGAGTTTTCTTCCGGACCTCTAAATCCGGCGTACTTAACACTCTTAGTATGTCCATAACCAGATCCTGGGGCGAGAAAAAAAAAATGCAACATCATTAACAATCCAGGAACATACCCAAACCATACAAGTGGAAATTGCACGAAAAAAAATTAAAACAGAATAATGTAAACAATAGCAACAGTAATACAGGTTTGTCCATAACCACTTACATACTATCAGCTGGGAAGATCAAGCTATATTCAGTTCCAAGCAAAAAGCATGAAAATTAAAAAAAAAAAAGAGTAACTTGGGGGTCCGTG
The DNA here is from genome assembly GCF_964263255.1 of Lissotriton vulgaris. Lineage (NCBI taxonomy): Eukaryota > Metazoa > Chordata > Amphibia > Caudata > Salamandridae > Lissotriton > Lissotriton vulgaris. The sequence continues at coordinate 80,912 of NW_028247158.1, forward strand.
AAAAGAGACTTCTTGCATATAATACTATGACTTCAGATCACTGGGCAGTAACCTTGCAGGTCTCATGCTACTCCAGTGAAAGTGTACACACTGTCAAATTAAATAAGAAACTGAGTTGCACCAGTATAAGAAGTCCTTTTGATTGGCAATTAATGGTGGTTAGTAATTCAAACTTATGATACCATTTAGTTCCTTCAGATAGAGAACATATCTACGACGTCATGACTCATCGGGCATCAGGATAAATTCTGCAAGAAGTATGTGTGACCTATTGCCTGCACTAAAGAATATGCTTATGCTGCACACTGACTAATAGGCAGGTTTTAGAAAATCGCTTTGAATACTATGATAAAGGGAAGGCCAGTGTTATTATAATAGGAGCTTTAAAAATACATTTTTGAAGCAATATATGGCTGTGTAAATCCTTGCCCAACGACAACTCAGCCCTCTAATGAGCATAGTTTATGAACTAATGGCAGCTCGTTCCATATCCAGGCTATGGAGGATGTCCTCTCAAGTGCTCACACCTGATATTGGAATAAAAAGGAGAAGGATATACAATAAAGTATTGGGTGTTTTCAAGGGTGAAGATAGTACAAGCCTGGAGTAAAATCCCACATGGTAGACTAGGATAAAGTTCCGAAACAAAGATATCTTCATTTTCTTCAATCCTCCTCACAGAACCTCCTCATCTAAAGAACATCAATATCAACAAACACTGGCAAAGCCAATAGGTCTCGCCTATGCAAGAGCTATTGACTTTGTTTCGACATTTTTTATTAACATGTGTTTTAGCCATGTTGTACACCAGTGTGGCTGTTGCTCATCATGGATAAAAGTTAATGGTGTGGCTTAGGGTGGGAGGTAGATTGGGGCATAGTGGATTGGGGTTGATTGGATTAGAATTAGGTAGAATAGTGTAGGCTGTAGTGGGGTAGGCTGTGGTAGGGTAGATTGGGATAGAGTGAGGTAGACTGGAGTGGGGTAGTTTGCCATTGTAGATTGAAGTGTGATGGATTGGAGTAGATTCGGGTGGATTGGGGCAGCGTGGAGTGGGGTATATTGTGGTAGATTGGAGTGGGGTAAACTGGGGAGGAGTGGGGTGGAGTAGGAAATATTTGGGTGGAGTGGGGAAGACTTGAGTGAAGTGGGGTAGATTGGGGAGGAGGAGATTTTAGTGGGGTGGATTAGGGTAGGGTAGATTGGAATGGACTGGGGTGAAGTGGGGTAGATTGGACCGAGTGGAATACTTTGGGGGGGTGGCGGGGTACATTGGGGTACGGTGGAGTACATTGGGGTGCACTGGGGCGGGGCAGAGTGGGGTGGGGCAGAGTGGAGTAGAATGTGGTAGAGTAGAGTGTGTTAAACTGAGATAGAGTGAACTGGAGACTAGTGAAGTGGAGTGTGGTAGATGGGAGTCGAATAGACAGATTGGAGTGGGTAGACTGATGGGTATTAGGGTAGACTGGAGGGGAGTGGGGTAGACTGGAGGGGAGTGGGGTATACTGCAAGGGTTAGTGGGATAGACTAGAAGGGAGTGGGATAGACTAGAAGGGAGTGGGATAGACTAGAAGGGAGTGGGGTAGATTAGAAGGGAATGACATTTCGGAATACCCACATCCTCTGGCATATAGGACCTTTAGTTCTGCAAAAGGACACGGTCAGAACTAAAACAGTCTCAATGCCATTTCTTTAGGACAGAACAAATGATGAACAAAGCATCAGACAAAGATGCTTTTCTGATTGCCCAGCTAAGGAAGAGTAGAAACAGTGAAGGTCACAACTGCATACACAATAAGGTGGAGAGGGGTACTGGCACTCAAAGGACGACACATTTGGGTTTTACAGAAAATACATCAAAGCCTGAAATATGACCCTACGAACGCATGGAACACGGGACACAAAAAGAACAAATATGTGGGTCCTCTATAGACACATTTTGGGAACAAAACAGGCATAAGAAGAAGTCCTTTGAGATCGAAAATTTGGGTGGTATAAAGGTGTACCCTGAGGGCCATTAATGCACAAAACGGGGACAATATATACAAAGTAGAAAGGTGTTCAAGATATATAAATAGATGAAATCCCAAGGAATAAAAAGACAATGGGTGGTGCTAAGCCCCAGGGGGCCTAGACCGTGGTGCCAGGCTGCAGCAACAAGAGCAAAGGGGCCAGGCGACGGCAACTGGCACAAAGGAGCCAGGCGTCGGCACCCGGCGCAAAGTGGCCAGGTGGCGGCACCCGGCGCAAAGGGGCCAGGTGGCGGCACCCGGCGCAAAGGGGCCAGGTGGCGGCACCCGGCGCAAAGGGGCCAGGTGGCGGCACCCGGCGCAAAGGGGCCAGGCGAGCGGCAACCGGCGCACAGGGGCCAAGGGGGCAGAACCCGAGCGCACAGGGGCCAGAGGGGCAGAACCTGCCCCAAAGGGGTCAGGGGGGTGGAACCTGCCGCAAAGGGGCCAGGGGGCGGAACCTGGCGCAAAGGGGCCAGGGGGGGCGGAACCTGGCGCAAAGGGGCCAGGGGGGGGCGGAACCTGGCGCAAAGGGGCCAGGGGGGGCTGAACCTGGCGCAAAGGGGCCAGGGGGGCGGAACCTGGCGCAAAGGGGCCAGGGGGGGCGGAACCTGGCGCAAAGGGGCCAGGGGGGCGGAACCTGGCGCAAAGGGGCCAGGGGGGCGGAACCTGGCGCAAAGGGGCCAGGGGGGCGGAACCTGGCGCAAAGGGGCCAGGGGGGCGGAACCTGGCGCAAAGGGGCTAGGGGGAGGAACCTGGCGCAATGGGGCCAGGGGGGCGGAACCTGGTGCAAAGGGGCCAGGGGGGCGGAACCTGGTGCAAAGGGGCCAGGGGGGCGGAACCCGGCGCAAAGGGGCCAGGGGGGCGGAACCCGGCGCAAAGGGGCCAGGGGGCGGAACCTGGCGCAAAGGGGCCAGGGGGGGCGGAACCTGGCGCAAAGGGGCCAGGGGGGGCTGAACCTGGCGCAAAGGGGCCAGGGGGGGCGAAACCTGGCGCAAAGGGGCCAGGGAGGAGGAACCTGGCGCAAAGGGGCCAGGGGGGCGGAAACTGGCTCAAAGGGGCCAGGGGGGCGGAAACTGGCGCAAAGGGGCCAGTGAGGCAGAACCTAGAGCAAAGGGGCCAGTGGGGCGGAACCTGGCGCAAAGGGGCCAGGGGGCGGAACCTGGCGCAAAGGGGCCAGGGGGGGCGGAACCTGGCGCAAAGGGGCCAGGGGGGAGGAACCTGGCGCAAAGGGGCCAGGGGGGCGGAACCTGGTGCAAAGGGGCCAGGGGGCGGAACCTGGCGCAATGGGGCAAGGGGGTAGGAACTTGGTGCAAAGGGGCCAGGGGGGCGGAACCTGGCGCAAAGGGGCCAGGGGGGGTGGGACCTGGCGCAAAGGGGCCAGGGGGGGTGGGACCTGGCGCAAAGGGGCCAGGGGGGGGCGGAACCTGGCGCAAAGGGGCCAGGCGGGGGGGGGGAACCTGGCGCAAAGGAGCCAGGGGGGCGGAAACTGGCTCAAAGGGGCCAGGGGGGCGGAAACTGGCTCAAAGGGGCCAGGGGGGCGGAAACTGGCTCAAAGGGGCCAGGGGGGCGGAAACTGTCTCAAAGGGGCCAGGTGGGCGGAAACTAGAGCAAAGGGGCCAGTGGGGCGGAAACTGGCGCAAAGGGGCCAGTGAGGCAGAACCTAGAGCAAAGGGGCCAGTGGGGCGGAACCTGGCGCAAAGGGACGGAACCTGGCACAAAGGGGCCAGGGGGGCGGAACCTGGCGCAAAGGGGCCAGGGGGCGGAACCTGGCGCAAAGGGGCAAGGGGGGGGAGGCGGAACCTGGCGCAAAGGGGCCAGGGGGCGGAACCTGGCGCAAAGGGGCCAGGGGGGCGGAACCTGGCGCAAAGGGGCCAGGGGGGGAGGCGCAACCTGCCGCAAATGGGGTGGGGGGGCAGAACCTGGCGCAAAGGGGCCAGGGGGGCGGAACCTGGCGCAAAGGGGCCAGGGGGGCGAAACCTGGCGCAAAGGGGCCAGGGGGGCGGAACCTGGCGCAAAAGGGGCCAGGGCGGCGGAACCTGGCGCAAAAGGGGCCAGGGCGGCGGAACCTGGCGCAAAAGGGGCCAGGGGGGCGGAACCTGGCGCAAAAGGGGCCAGGGGGGGCGGAACCTGGCGCAAAAGGGGCCAGGGGGGCGGAACCTGGCGCAAAAGGGGCCAGGGGGGGCGGAACCTGGCGCAAAAGGGGCTGGGGGGGCGGAACCTGACGCAAAAGGGGCCAGGGGGGGCGGAACCTACCGCAAAGGGAACAGGGGGGCAGAACGTGGCGCAAAGGGGCCAGGGTGGCAGAACGTGGCGCAAAGGGGCCAGGGGGGCAGAACGTGGCGCAAAGGGGCCAGGGGGGGGGGCGAAACCTGGCGCAAAGGGGCCAGGGGGGGGCGAAACCTGGCGCAAAGGGGCCAGGGGGGCGGAAACTGGCTCAAAGGGGCCAGGGGTCGGAAACTGGCGCAAAGGGGCCAGTGAGGCGGAACCTGGCGCAAAGGGGCCAGTGAGGCGGAACCTGGCGCAAAGGGGCCAGTGAGGCGGAACCTGGCGCAAAGGGGCCAGGGGGGCGGAACCTGGCGCAAAGGGGCCAGGGGGGCGGAACCTGGCGCAAAGGGGCCAGGGGGGCGGAACCTGGCGCAAAGGGGCCAGGGCGGCGGAACCTGGCGCAAAGGGGCCAGGGGGAGGGGGGCATAACCTGCTGCAAAGTGGCCGTGGGGGGGCCGAACCTGCCGCAAAGGGGCCGGGGGCGGAACCTGCCGCAAAGGTGCCGGGAGGGAGGCGGAACCTGCCGCAAAGGGCCTGGGGGGGAGGCGGAACCTGCCGTAAAGGGGCCGGGGGCGGAACCTGCCGCAAAGGGGCGGGGGGCGGAACCTGCCACAAAGGGGCCGGGTGGGGCGGAACCTGCCACAAAGGGGCCGGGTGGGGCGGAACCTGGCGCAAAAGGGGCCAGGGGGGCGGAACCAGGCGCAAAAGGGGCCAGGGGGGCGGAACCAGGCGCAAAAGGGGCCAGGGGGCGGAACCTGGCGCAAAAAAGGGCCAGGGGGCGGACCCTGGCACAAAAAAGGGCCAGGGGGCGGGCGGACCCTGGCGCAAAAGGGGTCAGGGGGCCGGAGCCTGCCGCAAAGGGGCCGGGGGGGGCGGAACCTGCCGCAAAGGGGCCAGGGGGGCGGAACCTGGCGCAAAGGGGCCAGGGGGGCGGAACCTGGCGCAAAGGGGCCAGGGGGGCGGAACCTGGCGCAAAGGGTTCAGGGGGGCGGAACCTGGCGCAAAGGGGCCAGGGGGGCGGAACCTGGCGCAAAGGGGCCAGGGGGGCGGAACCTGACGCAAAGGGGCCAGTGAGGCGGAACCTGGCGCAAAGGGGCCAGGGGGGCGGAACCTGGCGCAAAGGGGCCAGGGCGGCGGAACCAGGCGCAAAGGGGCCAGGGGGAGGGGGGCATAACCTGCTGCAAAGTGGCCGTGGGGGGGGCCGAACCTGCCGCAAAGGGGCCGGGGGCGGAACCTGGCGCAAAGGGGCCAGGGGGGCGGAACCTGGCGCAAAGGGGCCAGGGGGGCGGAACCTGGCGCAAAGGGGCCAGGAGGCGGAACCTGGCGCAAAGGGGCCAGGGGGGCGGAACCTGGCGCAAAGGGGCCAGGGGGGCGGAACCTGGCGCAAAGGGGCCAGGGGGGCGGAACCTGGCGCAAAGGGGCCAGGGGGGCGGAACCTGGCGCAAAGGGCTAGGGGGGCGGAACCTGGCGCAAAGGGCTAGGGGGGCGGAACCTGGCGCAAAGGGGCTAGGGGGAGGAACCTGGCACAAAGGGGCCAGGGGGGCGGAACCTGGCGCAAAGGGGCCAGGGGGGCGGAACCTGGCGCAAAGGGCCAGGGGAGCGGAACCTGGCGCTAAGGGGCCGGGGGGGGCGGAACCTGGCGCAAAGGGGCCGGGGGGCGGAACCTGGCGCAAAGGGGCCAGGAACCTGGCGCAAAGGGGCCAGGGGGGCGGAAACTGGCTCCAAGGGGCCAGGGGGGCGGAACCTAGAGCAAAGGGGCCAGTGGGGCGGAACCTGGCGCAAAGGGGCCAGGGGGCGGAACCTGGCGCAAAGGGGCCAGGGGGGGAGGAACCTGGCGCAAAGGGGGCGGAACCTGGCCAGAGGGGCGGAACCTGGCGCAAAGGGGCCAGGGGGCGGAACCTGGCGCAAAGGGGCAAGGGGGGGGGAGGCGGAACCTGGCGCAAAGGGGCCAGGGGGCGGAACCTGGCGCAAAGGGGCCAGGGGGGCGGAACCTGGCGCAAAGGGGCCAGGGGGGGAGGAGGAACCTGCCGCAAATGGGGCGGGGGGCAGAACCTGGCGCAAAAGGGGCCAGGGGGGCGGAACCTGGCGCAAAAGGGGCCAGGGGGCGGAACCTGGCGCAAAAGGGGCCAGGGGGCGGAACCTGGCGCAAAAGGGGCCAGGGGGCGGAACCTGGCGCAAAAGGGGCCAGGGGGCGGAACCTGGTGCAAAAGGGGCCAGGGGGCGGAACCTGGCGCAAAAGGGGCCAGGGGGGGCGGAACCTGGCGCAAAAGGGGCCAGAGGGGGCGGAACCTGGCGCAAAAGGGGCCAGAGGGGGCGGAACCTGGCGCAAAAGGGGCCAGAGGGGGCGGAACCTGGTGTAAAAGGGGCCAGGGGGGCAGAACGTGGCGCAAAGGGGCCAGGGGGGCAGAACGTGGCGCAAAGGGGCCAGGGGGGCAGAACGTGGCACAAAGGGGCCAGGGGGGCAGAACGTGGCACAAAGGGGCCAGGGGGGCAGAACGTGGCGCAAAGGGGCCAGGGGGGGGGCGAAACCTGGCGCAAAGGGGCCAGGGGGGCGGAAACTGGCTCAAAGGGGCCAGTGAGGCGGAACCTGGCGCAAAGGGCCAGGGGGCGGAACCTGGCGCAAAGTGGCCAGGGGGGCGGAACCTGGCGCAAAGGGGCCAGGGGGGCGGAACCTGGCGCAAAGGGGCCAGGGGGGCGGAACCTGGCGCAAAGGAGCCAGGGGGGCGGAACCTGGCGCAAAGGAGCCAGGGGGGCGGAACCTGGCGCAAAACCTGGCGCAAAGGGGCCAGGGGGAGGGGGGCATAACCTGCGCAAAGGGGCCGGGGGGCCGAACCTCTACAAAGTGGCCGTGGGGGGGCCGAACCTGCCGCAAAGGGGCCAGGGGGGCGGAACCTGCCGCAAAGGTGCCAGGGGGGAGGCGGAACCTGCCGCAAAGGGGCCAGGGGGCGGGGCGGAACCTGCCGCAAAGGGGGCGGGGGGGGGCGGAACCTGCCACAAAGGGGCCGGGGGGGGCAGAACATGTCGCAAAGGGGCCGGGGCGGAGGCGGAACCTGCCGCAAAGGGGCCGGGGGGGAGGCGGAACCTGCCGCAAAGGGGCCGGGGGGGAGGCGGAACCTGCCGCAAAGGGGCCGGGTGGGAGGCGGAACCTGCCGCAAAGGGGCCGGGGGGGAGGCGGAACCTGCTGTAAAGGGGCCGGGGGGAGGCGGAACCTGCCGCAAAGGGGCCGGGGGGGAGGCGGAACCTGGCGCAAAGGGGTCAGGGGGCGGAACCTGGCGCAAAGGGGTCAGGGGGGCGGAACCTGGCGCAAAGGGGTCAGGGGGGCGGAACCTGGCGCAAAGGGGCCAGGGGGGCGGAACCTGGCGCAAAGGGGCCAGGGGGGCGGAACCTGGCGCAAAGGGGCCAGGGGGGCGGAACCTGGCGCAAAGGGGCCAGGGGGGGGGAACCTGGCGCAAAGGGGCCAGGGGGGCGGAACCTGGCGCAAAGGGGCCAGGGGGGCAGAACCTGGCGCAAAGGGGCCAGGGGGGCAGAACCTGGCGCAAAGGGGCCAGGGGGGCGGAACCTGGCGTAAAGGGGCCAGGGGGGCGGAACCTGGCGCAAAGGGGCCAGGGGGGCGGAACCTGGCGCAAAGGGGCCAGGGGGGCGGAACCTGGCGCAAAGGGGCCAGGGGGGGCGGAACCTGGCGCAAAGGGGCCAGGGGGGGCGGAACCTGGCGCAAAGGGGCCAGGGGGGCGGAACCTGGCGCAAAGGGGCCAGGGGGGCGGAACCTGGCGCAAAGGGGCCAGGGGCGCGGAACCTGGCGCAAAGGGGCCAGGGGGGGCGGAACCTGGCGCAAAGGGCTAGGGGGGCGGAACCTGGCGCAAAGGGCTAGGGGGGGCAGAACCTGGCGCAAAGGGCTAGGGGGGCAGAACCTGGCGCAAAGGGCTAGGAGGGCGGAACCTGGCGCAAAGGGGCCAGGGGGGAGGAACCTGGCGCAAAGGGGCCAGGGGGGCGGAACCTGGCGCAAAGGGGCCAGGGGGGCGGAACCTGGCGCAAAGGGGCCAGGGGGGCGGAACCTGGCGCAAAGGGGCCAGGGGGGGCGGAACCTGGCGAAAGGGGCCAGGGGGGGGGCGAAACCTGGCGCAAAGGGGCCAGGAACCTGGCGCAAAGGGGCCAGGGGGGCGGAAACTGGCTCAAAGGGGCCAGGGGGGCGGAAACTGGCACAAAGGGGCCAGTGAGGCGGAACCTAGAGCAAAGGGGCCAGTGGGGCGGAACCTGGCGCAAAGGGGCCAGGGGGCGGAACCTGGCACAAAGGGGCCAGGGGGGGAGGAACCTGGCGCAGAGGGGGCGGAACCTGGCCAGAGGGGCGGAACCTGGCGCAAAGGGGCCAGGGGGCGGAACCTGGCGCAAAGGGGCAAGGGGGGGAGGCGGAACCTGGCGCAAAGGGGCCAGGGGGGCAGAACCTGGCGCAAAGGGGCCAGGGGGGGAGGCAGAACCTGCCGCAAATGGGGCGGGGGGGGGCAGAACCTGGCGCAAAAGGGGCCAGGGGGGCGGAACCTGGCGCAAAAGGGGCCAGGGGGCGGAACCTGGCGCAAAAGGGGCCAGGGGGCGGAACCTGGCGCAAAAGGGGCCAGGGGGCGGAACCTGGCGCAAAAGGGGCCAGGGGGGCGGAACCTGGCGCAAAAGGGGCCGGGGGGGCGGAACCTGGCGCAAAAGGGGCCGGGGGGGGCGGAACCTGGCGCAAAAGGGGCCAGAGGGGGCGGAACCTGGTGCAAAAGGGGCTAGTGGGGGCGGAACCTGGCGCAAAAGGGGCCAGGGGGGCGGAACCTACCGCAAAGGGACCAGGGGGGCAGAACGTGGCGCAAAGGGGCCAGGGGGGCAGAACGTGGCGCAAAGGGGCCATGTTAGACGGACCGGGAGGGTCGGCCGAGATTACGGGGAGAGGTCTCCGGGGAGAGCCGTCTCCAACGACTGTACAGACAAGTAACTTCCCCCCCACAGACGGACACCACACAAGATTGACGTATAGCAAGACTTTATATGCAATTCTTAGGCTACGATGATATGATACAAGGAGGTCTGGACTCAGGGGTCCCCTCGGTTCTAGTCTCTGGTTTAGGAAAGGGGTAGCGGGACAGTCTTGTTACCAGAAGGTGGATATAGCTCTCAATCCTCGAGCTCGGCGTTCTAGATGATCGGGCCGCGGCGGAGCCAGCAGGTCCCGAGATGGACGAAGGAAAACGACGGTCCGCGGCGGAGCCTGCAGGTCCCGGTGAAGATGACGGTTACAACGGTCCGCGGCCACGCCAGCAGATCCCGACGACGATGAAGGATGAAGGTTACGAAGGCTGTGGCAGCGCCAACAGGCAGGACGATGGTGCACAAGACCGGGCTATGGCAGCGCCAGTAGTCCGTCAAGGATGAGTTCCTCTTTACGTCTCTCGACTCCAAGATACAACTGCCTTCCTGCTCTGGAGCTGCCCCAGTTATAGGGCTGGTGTGCTTTGATGTCCGGACCCTCGTACTTGGGGGTCGGGGGGTCCGGGATGAGGGAGTCCAGACACCCAGCAGGGGGGTGGAGCCAGCGCCCGGGGAGGCGATGGGCGAGCGGCCCTTGGCGGAGGAGAGCCATCGACACCTCTTTCTCCTATTGACTTGTCAAGTAGCCCGCTCACCTCCTGGGTGGATGGTGGTGCCGGGATGTCTGAGGCCTGGCCAGGCCCAGGGTCGAGGTCGATCGGGGACCGGGCGGCCTCGTGGCGGAGTGTCCAAGATGGCGCCCCAGGATGGGCGCGCGGGCCGGCAGTGGATCGGACCCACGAGGTTGGCATGCTCGAGGGCAGGGGTCCCTGAGGGGACGGAGGACGTGCAATGGTGGTGCGTGGTGCTTGTGTGACCGGGCTCGGGCCTGGTTGGACCGGGGGAGAGCGGCCCTTCAGGTGGCCTGTCCAACATGCGTCCCCCCCAGCTGAAGGCGGGGAGAGTTACCCATCCTCTTGGGGACTCTCCTCGTCGAGGCGGAAGAACCGGGACAGGCCATCCGCGTTGGCGTGATCTGGCCCAGGCCGGTGTTCAACTGTGAAGTCCATCCCTTGCAGCGAGATGGACCAGCGTAGTAACTTTGGGTTTTCCCCCCGCATCTGCATCAGCCACTGCAGGGGTCGGTGGTCGGTCTGCACCCGGAAGTGGGTGCCAAAGAGGTAGGGCCGGAGCTTCTTGAGGGCCCATACCACAGCGAAGGCCTCCCTCTCGATGGTGCTCCAGCGTTGTTCTCGTGGTAGGAGTCGCCGGCTGATAAAGGCCACCGGTTGATCAAGGCCCTCGGTGTTTATTTGGGACAGGACCGCCCCAATGCCATGGTCGGAGGCATCCGTCTGGACAATGAACTCCCGGCTGTAGTCGGGGGCCTGGAGCACCGGGGCAGAACACATGGCGGCTTTTAATTGTTCAAAGGCAGCTTGGCACTCTGGGGTCCAGTGGACGCTCTTGGGCTGGTTTTTTTGACGTGAGTTCTGTGAGGGGCCCTACTATGGTACCGTAGTCCTTCACGAACCTTCGATAATATCCTGTGAGGCCCAGGAAGGCTCGTACCTCGGTCTGAGTGATGGGGGGCTGCCAAGACTGGATGGCGGCAACTTTCAGCTGCAGCGGGGCCACCAGGCCGCTTCCCACCTGGTGTCCGAGGTAGGTTACAGACCCTTGCCCAATTTGACACTTGCTGGCCTTGATCGTGAGGCCAGCTCGCTGGAGGGCTTGCAGCACGGCCCGGAGGTGGTGGAGGTGCTCAGGCCAATGGTGACTGTATACAGCGATGTCGTCTAGATAGGCGGCGCTGAATCCTTCTAGCCCCGCCAGAACCTGATTGACGAGCCGTTGGAATGTTGCCGGGGCATTTTTCATGCCGAAGGGCATGACGGTGAAATGGTAATGGCCATCGGGGGTGGAAAAGGCAGAACGTTCCTGTGCCCGGGGTGTGAGGCCGATTTGCCAGTAGCCCGCCGTCAGATCGAAGATACTGAGGTAGCGGGCAGCTCCCATGCGGTCTATTAGTTCATCTGCCCGTGGTATGGGATGCGCGTCTGTTCTGGTGACCGCATTCAAGCCCCGGTAGTCGACGCAGAACCGGAGTTCTGGTGTGGTGCCGGGTGCAGCTGCTTTGGGGACCAGTACTACCGGGCTGGCCCAGGAACTACCCGAGGGCTCAATGACCCCGAGTGTGAGCATCTTGGCCACCTCTTCCTGGATGCAGGCCCGTACCCGATCTGGCACGCGGTAGGCCCGGTGGCGGATAGGGGGGCTGTCCCCCGTGTCCACATCGTGCACACACCAGGGAGTGACACCGGGGGTGAGGGAGAACAGGTTGGCGAACTGTGATAGGAGGGCTTGGCACTCTTGGCGTTGTTCTCCGGTGAGGGCCTCCGATAGTCGGACCCCATCCACGGAGCCGTCTTGCTCCTGAGTCCGTAGGAGGTCAGGGAGAGGCTCGGAGTCTTCTTCAACCCCATTGTCTGTGGCCATCAGGAGGGTGAGCTCTGTTCGTGCAAAGTGGGGCTTCAGTCTGTTAGCGTGGAGGACCCGGAGAGGGTTCCGGGAGGATTCCATGTCGATGAGATAAGTGGCAGGACCCTTGCGCTCGACTACTTTGAAGGGTCCCGTCCATTTGTCTTGCAGGGCGCAGGGCTCAGTGGGGGACATCACCCATACCTGTTGACCAGGTTCGAATTCAATGGAGGAGGCATTCTGGTCATACCATTTTTTCATGTCCTCTTGACTGGCCTCTAGGTTGGCTTTTGCCAGTTCCCTGAACCGCCGGCTCTGGTTGCGGAGGGTTAGGAGGTACCGGAAGACATCTGGGGGGTTCTTTAACGGAGGCATCTCCCAGCCTTCTTTGATTAGGCTGAGCGGCCCCCGCACTGGGTGTCCATATAGTAGTTCAAATGGGCTGAAGCCCAGGGATTTCTGAGGGACCTCTCGGTAGGCGAAGAGGAGGCACGGCAGCAGCACATCCCACTGGCGACGGAGGGGCTCTTCCAACCCCCCGATCATTCCCTTTAGCGTGCGGTTGAACCGCTCAACCAGTCCGTTCCCTTGAGGGTGATAGGGGGTCGTGAATCGGTAGGTGACCCCGCACTGTTGCCAGAGAGATTTCATGTATTTAGAAATAAAGTTCGTGCCTCTGTCGCTGACGACTTCTCGGGGGAAGCCCACACGGGAGAAGATCCCCATCAGCGCCCGGCCGACTACCGGGGCGGTCACAGTCCGCAGAGGAACAGCCTCAGGGTAGCGGGTGGCGTGGTCCACCAGCACCAAGATGAATCGATGGCCTTGTTTTGTGCGCGGGTCCAGGGGCCCCACAATGTCTATTCCGACCCTCTCAAATGGGGTAGTGACTACAGGGAAGGGTTGCAGGGGGGCCTTTAGTTTGCGGCCGCTCTTTCCACTGGCTTGGCACGTGGGGCAAGATCGGCAATGCTGGTGCACATCGTTCCTCATTTTGGGCCAGAAGAAGTGGGTCACTAGGCGACTGTAGGTTTTGTCTTGTCCCAGGTGCCCTGCCAGGGGGACATCGTGGGCCAGGTTTAGCAGAAAGTCTCTAAAGCGGAGGGGTACTACTAGTACTCGGTTGGCCCCCAGCTCGGCGATCCTTTGCTCGCTGTACAGCAGATCATTGTCCCAGTAGACCCAATGAGTTCCGGAGGTATCTCCTGCGCTTTGGGCGAGCGCTTGCTGGCGGAGTCCCTCGAGGGAGGGACAGGTCTTTTGTTCTTGGCGAAATTGTTCTTGCGTGGGCCCCCCCTCTTGGGCCCACTGGTCGAGATTAGCGAGGTCGGAGGGTTGAGCTGGTTCGAGGGGGATGTCCTGGTCGGTGGTTTCGGCGGGGGCGACCGGAGGCGGTGGCGCCGGCCATTCTGGTTCTTCTGGGCGATGGTTGGCACGGGCGGCCATGGACCGGGTGGTGACGCACGCCCAGTCCGGGACGCCTAACATCCCCAGGTGTTCTCTTCGCTCCACGGCTGTCCACGGGGAGCTCTCAAGGTCATTTCCGAGGAGGCAGTCTACGGGGGCATCGTCTCGGACCGTTACCTTCAACATGCCGGAGACCCCTCCCCATTCGAAGGGGACGCAGGCCATCCACTTTCCGAGTTATCGGCTGATCGTACAGGGCAGAGAATGTTCGGTAGATACTGTTCTGGGGTCACCAGGTGACAGCGGACGGCTGTTACACTGGCCCCGGTGTCACGAAGGGCTTCGGCCCGGCGTCCATTGATGCTTACCCATTGGCTGTACTTCTGGGTGTTAGCGGGTAGGGGGACCCGCGGGACCATGTCTCTTCCCCCTAAACATGCGAGAGTCATGGCGGCTGGTTCCCATTCTTGGTGCTCTTGTTCGTATGTCTCCTGCTCCTCGGAAATCTGTTCTTCCCCTAGGGCCGCAGCGGCCACTTGGCGGGGTCTTGGACTCTGGTACTGCGGGCAGCTTGGGTCGTTTGCATAGTGGCCGACTCGTTGGCATCGGTGACACGTGACATTGGCTCTGTGCCCCGGTCGCGCCGGGGTGCTGCCCCGGTTGGCCGGGGGGTTGGTGCTGGTAGTGGGGGCGACCGGAGCGTTGTCTCTTCCTCGTCCTTGGCCCCCTCCTCCTCCTCTTGGTCGGTGCTGACCATTGTTGTTCCGGTTCTGCTCGTAGGACCCATTCCGGCCCACTCTGGTGATCTCCCACCGGTCAGCTTCGGCTGCGAGCTGCCGGGGATCCGTTAACTTACTGTCGAGGAGGTGCTGGCGGAGTTCGATGAAGCAATTGTTCGACAGATGCTCCCATACCATCAGATTGAACAGTTGTTCGTAGGTCGTGACGTTGCTTCCTCTGATCCAGCCCTCGAAAGCTCGGCTAAAGTACGTTACATAGTCCACCCAGGTTGTACCCGGGATGCGGGTGCAGTCTCGGAACCTCTGACGGTACATCTCGGGTGTGAGGCCATAGCGGGTGAGCAGGGCCGCTTTCATATGGTCATAGGAGGTCATCTGGTGGTCCGGGAGCTGTAGCAGGGTATCGCGGCCCTCATTGAGGAATCTCCCCCATAGACCGGCTCCCCAATCGTTTCTATCGATCCGGTGTGCAGTCATAGCAATTTCATAGGCCTTAAACCATTGCTGGATGTCGTCCTCTCGGAAATATTCTCGGACAACATCCTTGGGGATGTGTACCTTTTTCTCTGTGGTCCCTGAGGTGTGGGGTTGCCCGGACATTCCTAACTCTTTATTCTGCTTGCGCAGGTTGATTTCGGCGAGGTTCCGTTCGTGTTCGTACGCCAGTTTCTTTTCCTCGAGCTCCCTTTGTCTCTGTTTCTCCTCTCTTTCTTCTCGGAGACGCAGGTGCTCTAAGTTGATTTTTTGTTCGGCCAACTTGAGTTCAATGTCCATCTTGAGTCGGGCCATTTCTAGCTCGTGTAGTCGGGTTCTTTCTCTTTCCTGGATCTCGTCTTGCGAGAGACCCGTTCTTTGCCCTTCAGGGGCCGTGGTGGTTTTTTTCGCGGTGCTTTGATCGGGGGTTCCGGCAGCCCCGGTCTCTGCCCAAGATTCTAGGGCCTGCTTAAAATCGTCTTTGGTGCTTAGTCCGGTGGTAGCGATACCCAGTTCGATGCAGAATTGTTTTAGTTCACGATGGCTGTTCCAGTTTCTCCATTTGGAACTTCTCGGTTGATCCGCTTTCTTTAGTTGTCATTGTGATTTCGTTGTGGGGTGAGCTACTCTCTGTACGTTATGCGGTGATTCGGATCGCGCCGCTGGCCACCAATGTTAGACGGACCGGGAGGGTCGGCCGAGATTACGGGGAGAGGTCTCCGGGGAGAGCCGTCTCCAACGACTGTACAGACAAGTAACTTCCCCCCCACAGACGGACACCACACAAGATTGACGTATAGCAAGACTTTATATGCAATTCTTAGGCTACGATGATATGATACAAGGAGGTCTGGACTCAGGGGTCCCCTCGGTTCTAGTCTCTGGTTTAGGAAAGGGGTAGCGGGACAGTCTTGTTACCAGAAGGTGGATATAGCTCTCAATCCTCGAGCTCGGCGTTCTAGATGATCGGGCCGCGGCGGAGCCAGCAGGTCCCGAGATGGACGAAGGAAAACGACGGTCCGCGGCGGAGCCTGCAGGTCCCGGTGAAGATGACGGTTACAACGGTCCGCGGCCACGCCAGCAGATCCCGACGACGATGAAGGATGAAGGTTACGAAGGCTGTGGCAGCGCCAACAGGCAGGACGATGGTGCACAAGACCGGGCTATGGCAGCGCCAGTAGTCCGTCAAGGATGAGTTCCTCTTTACGTCTCTCGACTCCAAGATACAACTGCCTTCCTGCTCTGGAGCTGCCCCAGTTATAGGGCTGGTGTGCTTTGATGTCCGGACCCTCGTACTTGGGGGTCGGGGGGTCCGGGATGAGGGAGTCCAGACACCCAGCAGGGGGGTGGAGCCAGCGCCCGGGGAGGCGATGGGCGAGCGGCCCTTGGCGGAGGAGAGCCATCGACACCTCTTTCTCCTATTGACTTGTCAAGTAGCCCGCTCACCTCCTGGGTGGATGGTGGTGCCGGGATGTCTGAGGCCTGGCCAGGCCCAGGGTCGAGGTCGATCGGGGACCGGGCGGCCTCGTGGCGGAGTGTCCAAGATGGCGCCCCAGGATGGGCGCGCGGGCCGGCAGTGGATCGGACCCACGAGGTTGGCATGCTCGAGGGCAGGGGTCCCTGAGGGGACGGAGGACGTGCAATGGTGGTGCGTGGTGCTTGTGTGACCGGGCTCGGGCCTGGTTGGACCGGGGGAGAGCGGCCCTTCAGGTGGCCTGTCCAACAGGCCAGGGGGGCAGAACGTGGCGCAAAGGGGCCAGGGGGGCAGAACGTGGCGCAAAGGGGCCAGGGGGGCAGAACGTGGCACAAAGGGGCCAGGGGGGGGGGGCGAAACCTGGCGCAAAGGGGCCAGGGGGGCGGAAACTGGCTCAAAGGGGCCAGGGGGGCGGAAACTGGCGCAAAGGGGCCAGTGAGGCGGAACCTGGCGCAAAGGGCCAGGGGGCGGAACCTGGCGCAAAGGGGCCAGGGGGGCGGAACCTGGCGCAAAGGGGCCAGGGGGGCGGAACCTGGCGCAAAGGGGCCAGGGGGGCGGAACCTGGCGCAAAACCTGGTGCAAAGGGGCCAGGGGGGCGGAACCTGGCGCAAAGGGGCCAGGGGGAGGGGGGGCATAACCTGCGCAAAGGGGCCGGGGGGCCGAACCTCTACAAAGTGGCCGTGGGGGGGCCGAACCTGCGGCAAAGGGGCCAGGGGGGCGGAACCTGCCGCAAAGGTGCCAGGGGGGAGGCGGAACCTGCCGCAAAGGGGCCAGGGGGGGAGGCGGAACCTGCCGCAAAGGGGGCGGGGGGGGCGGAACCTGCCGCAAAGGGGCCGGGGGGGGGGCAGAACATGCCGCAAAGGGGCCGGGGGGCAGAACCTGCCGCAAAGGGGCCGGGGGGGCGGAACCTGGCGCAAAGGGGCCAGGGGGGGAGGCGCAACCTGCCGCAAATGGGGTGGGGGGGGCAGAACCTGGCGCAAAGGGGCCAGGGGGGCGGAACCTGGCGCAAAGGGGCCAGGGGGGCGGAACCTGGCGCAAAGGGGCCAGGGGGGCGGAACCTGGCGCAAAAGGGGCCAGGGCGGCGGAACCTGGCGCAAAAGGGGCCAGGGCGGCGGAACCTGGCGCAAAAGGGGCCAGGGGGGCGGAACCTGGCGCAAAAGGGGCCAGGGGGGGCGGAACCTGGCGCAAAAGGGGCCAAGGGGGCGGAACCTGGCGCAAAAGGGGCCAGGGGGGGCGGAACCTGGCGCAAAAGGGGCCAGGGGGGCGGAACCTGGCGCAAAAGGGGCCAGGGGGGGCGGAACCTGGTGCAAAAGGGGCTAGGGGGGGCGGAACCTGACGCAAAAGGGGCCAGGGGGGGCGGAACCTACCGCAAAGGGGCCAGGGTGGCAGAACGTGGCGCAAAGGGGCCAGGGGGGCAGAACGTGGCGCAAAGGGGCCAGGGGGGCAGAACGTGGCGCAAAGGGGCCAGGGGGGGGGGCGAAACCTGGCGCAAAGGGGCCAGGGGGGGGCGAAACCTGGCGCAAAGGGGCCAGGGGGGCGGAAACTGGCTCAAAGGGGCCAGGGGTCGGAAACTGGCGCAAAGGGGCCAGTGAGGCGGAACCTGGCGCAAAGGGGCCAGTGAGGCGGAACCTGGCGCAAAGGGGCCAGTGAGGCGGAACCTGGCGCAAAGGGGCCAGGGGGGCGGAACCTGGCGCAAAGGGGCCAGGGGGGCGGAACCTGGCGCAAAGGGGCCAGGGCGGCGGAACCTGGCGCAAAGGGGCCAGGGGGAGGGGGGCATAACCTGCTGCAAAGTGGCCGTGGGGGGGCCGAACCTGCCGCAAAGGGGCCGGGGGCGGAACCTGCCGCAAAGGTGCCGGGAGGGAGGCGGAACCTGCCGCAAAGGGCCTGGGGGGGAGGCGGAACCTGCCGTAAAGGGGCCGGGGGCGGAACCTGCCGCAAAGGGGCGGGGGGACGGAACCTGCCACAAAGGGGCCGGGTGGGGCGGAACCTGCCACAAAGGGGCCGGGTGGGGCGGAACCAGGCGCAAAAGGGGCCAGGGGGGCGGAACCAGGCGCAAAAGGGGCCAGGGGGCGGAACCTGGCGCAAAAAAGGGCCAGGGGGCGGACCCTGGCGCAAAAAAGGGCCAGGGGGCGGGCGGACCCTGGCGCAAAAGGGGTCAGGGGGCCGGAGCCTGCCGCAAAAGGGGCCGGGGGGGGCGGAACCTGGCGCAAAGGGGCCAGGGGGGGCGGAACCTGGCGCAAAGGGGCCAGGGGGGCGGAACCTGGCGCAAAGGGGCCAGGGGGGCGGAACCTGGCGCAAAGGGGCCAGGGGGGCGGAACCTGGCGCAAAGGGGCCAGGGGGGCGGAACCTGGCGCAAAGGGGCCAGGGGGGCGGAACCTGGCGCAAAGGGGCCAGGGGGGCGGAACCTGGCGCAAAGGGGCCAGGGGGGCGGAACCTGGCGCAAAGGGTTCAGGGGGGCGGAACCTGGCGCAAAGGGTTCAGGGGGGCGGAACCTGGCGCAAAGGGGCCAGGGGGGCGGAACCTGGCGCAAAGGGGCCAGGGGGCGGAACCTGGCGCAAAGGGGCCAGGGGGCGGAACCTGGCGCAAAGGGGCCAGGGGGGCGGAACCTGGCGCAAAGGGGCCAGGGGGGCGGAACCTGGCGCAAAGGGGCCAGTGAGGCGGAACCTGGCGCAAAGGGGCCAGGGGGGCGGAACCTGGCGCAAAGGGGCCAGGGCGGCGGAACCTGGCGCAAAGGGGCCAGGGGGAGGGGGGCATAACCTGCTGCAAAGTGGCCGTGGGGGGGCCGAACCTGCCGCAAAGGGGCCGGGGGCGGAACCTGGCGCAAAAGGGGCCAGGGGGCGGAACCTGGCGCAAAAGGGGCCAGGGGGCGGAACCTGGCGCAAAAGGGGCCAGGGGGCGGAACCTGGCGCAAAAGGGGCCAGGGGGGCGGAACCTGGCGCAAAAGGGGCCAGGGGGGCGGAACCTGGCGCAAAAGGGGCCGGGGGGGCGGAACCTGGCGCAAAAGGGGCCGGGGGGGGCGGAACCTGGCGCAAAAGGGGCCGGGGGGGGCGGAACCTGGCGCAAAAGGGGCCGGGGGGGGGCGGAACCTGGTGCAAAAGGGGCTAGTGGGGGCGGAACCTGGCGCAAAAGGGGCCAGGGGGGCGGAACCTACCGAAAAGGGACCAGGGGGGCAGAACGTGGCGCAAAGGGGCCAGGGGGGCAGAACGTGGCGCAAAGGGGCCAGGGGGGCAGAACGTGGCGCAAAGGGGCCAGGGGGGCAGAACGTGGCGCAAAGGGGCCAGGGGGGCAGAACGTGGCACAAAGGGGCCAGGGGGGGGGGGCGAAACCTGGCGCAAAGGGGCCAGGGGGGCGGAAACTGGCGCAAAGGGGCCAGGGGGGCGGAAACTGGCGCAAAGGGGCCAGTGAGGCGGAACCTGGCGCAAAGGGCCAGGGGGCGGAACCTGGCGCAAAGGGGCCAGGGGGGCGGAACCTGGCGCAAAGGGGCCAGGGGGGCGGAACCTGGCGCAAAGGGGCCAGGGGGGCGGAACCTGGCGCAAAACCTGGCGCAAAGGGGCCAGGGGGGCGGAACCTGGCGCAAAGGGGCCAGGGGGAAGGGGGGCATAACCTGCGCAAAGGGGCCGGGGGGCCGAACCTCTACAAAGTGGCCGTGGGGGGGCCGAACCTGCGGCAAAGGGGCCAGGGGGGCGGAACCTGCCGCAAAGGTGCCAGGGGGGAGGCGGAACCTGCCGCAAAGGGGCCAGGGGGGAGGCGGAACCTGCCGCAAAGGGGGCGGGGGGGCGGAACCTGCCGCAAAGGGGCCGGGGGGGGGGCAGAACATGCCGCAAAGGGGCCGGGGGGCAGAACCTGCCGCAAAGGGGCCGGGGGGGCGGAACCTGGCGCAAAGGGGCCAGGGGGGGAGGCGCAACCTGCCGCAAATGGGGTGGGGGGGCAGAACCTGGCGCAAAGGGGCCAGGGGGGCGGAACCTGGCGCAAAGGGGCCAGGGGGGCGGAACCTGGCGCAAAGGGGCCAGGGGGGCGGAACCTGGCGCAAAAGGGGCCAGGGGGGCGGAACCTGGCGCAAAAGGGGCCAGGGCGGCGGAACCTGGCGCAAAAGGGGCCAGGGCGGCGGAACCTGGCGCAAAAGGGGCCAGGGGGGCGGAACCTGGCGCAAAAGGGGCCAGGGGGGGCGGAACCTGGCGCAAAAGGGGCCAGGGGGGCGGAACCTGGCGCAAAAGGGGCCAGGGGGGGCGGAACCTGGTGCAAAAGGGGCTAGGGGGGGCGGAACCTGACGCAAAAGGGGCCAGGGGGGCAGAACGTGGCGCAAAGGGGCCAGGGGGGGGGGGCGAAACCTGGCGCAAAGGGGCCAGGGGGGGGGCGAAACCTGGCGCAAAGGGGCCAGGGGGGCGGAAACTGGCTCAAAGGGGCCAGGGGTCGGAAACTGGCGCAAAGGGGCCAGTGAGGCGGAACCTGGCGCAAAGGGGCCAGTGAGGCGGAACCTGGCGCAAAGGGGCCAGTGAGGCGGAACCTGGCGCAAAGGGGCCAGTGAGGCGGAACCTGGCGCAAAGGGGCCAGGGGGGCGGAACCTGGCGCAAAGGGGCCAGGGGGGCGGAACCTGGCGCAAAGGGGCCAGGGCGGCGGAACCTGGCGCAAAGGGGCCAGGGGGAGGGGGGCATAACCTGCTGCAAAGTGGCCGTGGGGGGGCCGAACCTGCCGCAAAGGGGCCGGGGGCGGAACCTGCCGCAAAGGTGCCGGGAGGGAGGCGGAACCTGCCGCAAAGGGCCTGGGGGGGAGGCGGAACCTGCCGTAAAGGGGCCGGGGGCGGAACCTGCCGCAAAGGGGCGGGGGGCGGAACCTGCCACAAAGGGGCCGGGTGGGGCGGAACCTGCCACAAAGGGGCCGGGTGGGGCGGAACCTGGCGCAAAAGGGGCCAGGGGGGCGGAACCAGGCGCAAAAGGGGCCAGGGGGCGGAACCTGGCGCAAAAAAGGGCCAGGGGGCGGAACCTGGCGCAAAAAAGGGCCAGGGGGCGGACCCTGGCGCAAAAAAGGGCCAGGGGGCGGGCGGACCCTGGCGCAAAAGGGGTCAGGGGGGCGGAACCTGCCGCAAAGGGGCCAGGGGGGCGGAACCTGGCGCAAAGGGGCCAGGGGGGCGGAACCTGGCGCAAAAGGGGCCAGGGGGGCGGAACCTGGCGCAAAGGGGCCAGGGGGGCGGAACCTGGCGCAAAGGGGCCAGGGGGGCGGAACCTGGCGCAAAGGGGCCAGGGGGGCGGAACCTGGCGCAAAGGGGCCAGGGGGGCGGAACCTGGCGCAAAGGGGCCAGGGGGGCGGAACCTGGCGCAAAGGGGCCAGGGGGGCGGAACCTGGCGCAAAGGGGCCAGGGGGGCGGAACCTGGCGCAAAGGGTTCAGGGGGGCGGAACCTGGCGCAAAGGGGCCAGGGGGGCGGAACCTGGCGCAAAGGGGCCAGGGGGGCGGAACCTGGCGCAAAGGGTTCAGGGGGGCGGAACCTGGCGCAAAGGGTTCAGGGGGGCGGAACCTGGCGCAAAGGGGCCAGGGGGGCGGAACCTGGCGCAAAGGGGCCAGGGGGCGGAACCTGGCGCAAAGGGGCCAGGGGGCGGAACCTGGCGCAAAGGGGCCAGGGGGCGGAACCTGGCGCAAAGGGGCCAGGGGGGCGGAACCTGGCGCAAAGGGGCCAGTGAGGCGGAACCTGGCGCAAAGGGGCCAGGGGGGCGGAACCTGGCGCAAAGGGGCCAGGGCGGCGGAACCTGGCGCAAAGGGGCCAGGGGGAGGGGGGCATAACCTGCTGCAAAGTGGCCGTGGGGGGGCCGAACCTGCCGCAAAGGGGCCGGGGGCGGAACCTGGCGCAAAGGGGCCAGGGGGGCGGAACCTGGCGCAAAGGGGCCAGGGGGGGAGGCGGAACCTGCCGCAAATGGGGCGGGGGGCAGAACCTGGCGCAAAGGGGCCAGGGGCGGAACCTGGCGCAAAGGGGCAAGGGGGGGAGGCGGAACCTGGCGCAAAGGGGCCAGGGGGCGGAACCTGGCGCAAAGGGGCCAGAACCTGGCGCAAAGGGGCCAGGGGGGGAGGCAGAACCTGCCGCAAATGGGGCGGGGGGGCAGAACCTGGCGCAAAGGGGCCAGGGGGCGGAAACTGGCTCAAAGGGGCCAGGGGTCGGAAACTGGCGCAAAGGGGCCAGTGAGGCGGAACCTGGCGCAAAGGGGCCAGTGAGGCGGAACCTGGCGCAAAGGGGCCAGTGAGGCGGAACCTGGCGCAAAGGGGCCAGTGAGGCGGAACCTGGCGCAAAGGGGCCAGGGGGGCGGAACCTGGCACAAAGGGGCCAGGGGGGCGGAACCTGGCGCAAAGGGGCCAGGGCGGCGGAACCTGGCGCAAAGGGGCCAGGGGGAGGGGGGCATAACCTGCTGCAAAGTGGCCGTGGGGGGGCCGAACCTGCCGCAAAGGGGCCGGGGGCGGAACCTGCCGCAAAGGTGCCGGGAGGGAGGCGGAACCTGCCGCAAAGGGCCTGGGGGGGAGGCGGAACCTGCCGTAAAGGGGCCGGGGGCGGAACCTGCCGCAAAGGGGCGGGGGGGCGGAACCTGCCACAAAGGGGCCGGGTGGGGCGGAACCTGCCACAAAGGGGCCGGGTGGGGCGGAACCTGGCGCAAAAGGGGCCAGGGGGGCGGAACCAGGCGCAAAAGGGGCCAGGGGGCGGAACCTGGCGCAAAAAAGGGCCAGGGGGCGGAACCTGGCGCAAAAAAGGGCCAGGGGGCGGACCCTGGCGCAAAAAAGGGCCAGGGGGCGGGCGGACCCTGGCGCAAAAGGGGTCAGGGGGGCGGAACCTGGCGCAAAGGGGCCAGGGGGGCGGAACCTGGCGCAAAGGGGCCAGGGGGGCGGAACCTGGCGCAAAGGGGCCAGGGGGGCGGAACCTGGCGCAAAGGGGCCAGGGGGGCGGAACCTGGCGCAAAGGGGCCAGGGGGGCGGAACCTGGCGCAAAGGGGCCAGGGGGGCGGAACCTGGCGCAAAGGGGCCAGGGGGGCGGAACCTGGCGCAAAGGGGCCAGGGGGGCGGAACCTGGCGCAAAGGGGCCAGGGGGGCGGAACCTGGCGCAAAGGGGCCAGGGGGGCGGAACCTGGCGCAAAGGGGCCAGGGGGGCGGAACCTGGCGCAAAGGGGCCAGGGGGGCGGAACCTGGCGCAAAGGGTTCAGGGGGGCGGAACCTGGCGCAAAGGGTTCAGGGGGGCGGAACCTGGCGCAAAGGGGCCAGGGGGGCGGAACCTGGCGCAAAGGGGCCAGGGGGCGGAACCTGGCGCAAAGGGGCCAGGGGGCGGAACCTGGCGCAAAGGGGCCAGGGGGCGGAACCTGGCGCAAAGGGGCCAGGGGGGCGGAACCTGGCGCAAAGGGGCCAGTGAGGCGGAACCTGGCGCAAAGGGGCCAGGGGGGCGGAACCTGGCGCAAAGGGGCCAGGGCGGCGGAACCTGGCGCAAAGGGGCCAGGGGGAGGGGGGCATAACCTGCTGCAAAGTGGCCGTGGGGGGGCCGAACCTGCCGCAAAGGGGCCGGGGGCGGAACCTGGCGCAAAGGGGCCAGGGGGGCGGAACCTGGCGCAAAGGGGCCAGGGGGGGAGGCGGAACCTGCCGCAAATGGGGCGGGGGGCAGAACCTGGCGCAAAGGGGCCAGGAACCTGGCGCAAAGGGGCCAGGGGGGCGGAAACTGGCTCAAAGGGGCCAGGGGGGCGGAAACTGGCACAAAGGGGCCAGTGAGACGGAACCTAGAGCAAAGGGGCCAGTGGGGCGGAACCTGGCGCAAAGGGGCCAGGGGCGGAACCTGGCACAAAGGGGCCAGGGGGGGAGGAACCTGGCGCAAAGGGGGCGGAACCTGGCCAGAGGGGCGGAACCTGGCGCAAAGGGGCCAGGGGCGGAACCTGGCGCAAAGGGGCAAGGGGGGGAGGCGGAACCTGGCGCAAAGGGGCCAGGGGGCGGAACCTGGCGCAAAGGGGCCAGAACCTGGCGCAAAGGGGCCAGGGGGGGAGGCAGAACCTGCCGCAAATGGGGCGGGGGGGCAGAACCTGGCGCAAAAGGGGCCAGGGGGGCGGAACCTGGCGCAAAAGGGGCCAGGGGGCGGAACCTGGCGCAAAAGGGGCCAGGGGGCGGAACCTGGCGCAAAAGGGGCCAGGGGGCGGAACCTGGCGCAAAAGGGGCCAGGGGGCGGAACCTGGCGCAAAAGGGGCCAGGGGGCGGAACCTGGCGCAAAAGGGGCCAGGGGGCGGAACCTGGCGCAAAAGGGGCCAGGGGGCGGAACCTGGCGCAAAAGGGGCCAGGGGTGCGGAACCTGGCGCAAAAGGGGCCGGGGGGGCGGAACCTGGCGCAAAAGGGGCCAGAGGGGGCGGAACCTGGCGCAAAAGGGGCTAGTGGGGGCGGAACCTGGCGCAAAAGGGGCCAGGGGGGCGGAACCTACCGCAAAGGGACCAGGGGGGCAGAACGTGGCGCAAAGGGGCCAGGGGGGCAGAACGTGGCGCAAAGGGGCCAGGGGGGCAGAACGTGGCGCAAAGGGGCCAGGGGGGCAGAACGTGGCGCAAAGGGGCCAGGGGGGCGGAACCTACCGCAAAGGGACCAGGGGGGCAGAACGTGGCGCAAAGGGGCCAGGGGGGCAGAACGTGGCGCAAAGGGGCCAGGGGGGCAGAACGTGGCGCAAAGGGGCCAGGGGGGCAGAACGTGGCGCAAAGGGGCCAGGGGGGCAGAACGTGGCGCAAAGGGGCCAGGGGGGCAGAACGTGGCGCAAAGGGGCCAGGGGGGCAAAACGTGGCACAAAGGGGCCAGGGGGGGGGGGCGAAACCTGGCGCAAAGGGGCCAGGGGGGCGGAAACTGGCTCAAAGGGGCCAGGGGGGCGGAAACTGGCGCAAAGGGGCCAGTGAGGCGGAACCTGGCGCAAAGGGCCAGGGGGCGGAACCTGGCGCAAAGGGGCCAGTGGGGCGGAACCTGGCGCAAAGGGGCCAGGGGGAGGGGGGGCATAACCTGCGCAAAGGGGCCGGGGGGCCGAACCTCTACAAAGTGGCCGTGGGGGGGCCGAACCTGCCGCAAAGGGGCCAGGGGGGCGGAACCTGCCGCAAAGGTGCCAGGGGGGAGGCGGAACCTGCCGCAAAGGGGCCAGGGGGGAGGCGGAACCTGCCGCAAAGGGGGCGGGGGGGGGCGGAACCTGCTGCAAAGGGGCCGGGGGGGGGCAGAACATGCCGCAAAGGGGCCGGGGGGGGCAGAACCTGCCGCAAAGGGGCCGGGGGGGGCGGAACCTGCCGCAAAGGGGCCGGGGGGGGAGGCGGAACCTGCCGCAAAGGGGCCGGGGGGGGGGGAGGCGGAACCTGCCGCAAAGGGGCCGGGGGGGGGGAGGCGGAACCTGCCGCAAAGGGGTCGGGGGGGAGGCGGAACCTGCCGCAAAGGGGCCGGGGGGGAGGCGGAACCTGCCGCAAAGGGGCCGGGGGGGAGGCGGAACCTGCCGCAAAGGGGCCGGGGGGGAGGCGGAACCTGCCGCAAAGGGGCCGGGGGGGAGGCGGAACCTGCCGCAAAGGGGCCGGGGGGGAGGCGGAACCTGCCGCAAAGGGGCCGGGGGGGAGGCGGAACCTGCCGCACAGGGGCCGGGGGGGGAGGCAGAACATGCCGCAAAGGGGCCGGGGGGGGGAGGCAGAACATGCCGCAAAGGGGCCGGGGGGGAGGCAGAACATGCCGCAAAGGGGCCGGGGGGGCAGAACATGCCGCAAAGGGGACTGGGGGGGGTCAGAACCTGCCGCAAAGGGGCCAGTGGTGGCGGAACCTGCCACAAGGGGCCAGGGGGGGCGGTACCTGCCGCAAAGGGGGCAGGGGGGCGGAACCTGACGCAAAGGGGCCGAGGCGGAACCTGCCACAAAGGGGCCTGGGGGGCGGAACCCAGCACAAAGGGGCCTGGGGGGCGGAACCCAGCACAAAGGGGCCTGGGGGGCGGAACCCAGCACAAAGGGGCCTCGGGGGCGGAACCCAGCACAAAGGGGCCTGGGGGGCGGAACCCAGCACAAAGGGGCCTGGGGGGCGGAACCCAGCACAAAGGTGCCTGGGGGGCGGAACCCGGCACAAAGGTGCCTGGGGGGCGGAACCCGGCACAAAGGTGCCTAGGGGGCGGAACCCGGCACAAAGGCGCGAGGTGGGCAGAACCCGGCTCAAAGGGGCCAGGGGGGGGCGGAACCCGGCGCAAAAGGGCCAGAACCCGGCGCAAAGGGGCCAGAACGCGGCGCAAAGGGGCCAGAACCCGGCGCAAAGGGGCCAGAACCCGCCGCAAAGGGGCCAGAACCCGCCGCAAAGGGGCCAGAACCCGGCGTAAAGGGGCCAGAACCCGGCACAAAGCGGCCGGGGAGGTCAGAACCCGGCACTAAGCGGCCGGGGAGGTCAGAACCCGGCACTAAGCGGCCGGGGAGGTCGGAACCCGGCACAAAGGGGCCAGGGGGCGGAACCAGGCGCAAAGGGGCGGAACCATGCGCGAAGGGGTCAGGGGCGGCACCCCGTGCAAAGGGGCCCGAGGGCGGCACCGGGCGCAAAGAGGCCAGATGAAGGGGAGAGGGAAGTTGGGTTAACACAGGCCCCAGACTAGGGAAGGGATCAGGCGGCACAGAAGCTACACTGAGGGTGGTGACACAAAGATTACATGGATGGGCAGACAAAGATACCGCCACTTAGGAGTGCGATGACAAAGGAACCACAAAGAGGACGGACACAGACACTACACTGAGGGAGCAGCGACAGTCACCAAGCAGAGGGGGCTGAGACTTGCACCATTAGAGGCACATTGGTTCTTAATTAATAAAGAAATGAGGTAACTCTAAAGTGTCTAAACTGATTGGGCAAATGTGCATCTTCCTGCGATAACAAGGATCTAAATTTGTATGCCCTGAGATGGAAGACCGCAAATGAAATTCCCTAATACCCACACACACGGATGAGGACTGCATAAATACATTAACTTTTTTTAAAGTCTAGCCAGGACTTACCTGGAGTATTCTTTCGTGAGCAGGATGATCTTTTAGTTCAATCAAGCGATCCAGAACAATAAGTTTGACATTATTGTCACTCTCCTTAATAATTAAGTCAATGTAACACTGAGCAGCAGCCTATAGAAATGAAGGAGCACGTAACATCAGTTAACAGACTCTTCTGTAACCCATTAGTCATTGACACATAAACAAAGGTTTAGAGAAAACAAAATAGAACCACATATTCAATCTTATTTCTGCTCAATTTCTGGGCAAGGCAAATAAACTAAGAATTTCCATACTGTGACTACGGAGCAAAATAAGGATATGAACAAAAAGTTTAGGAACCCCAAGTAGACAGAACCGTTTTGGATTCAGAATTCTTCCCTAAGGGTATCAGATATGCTTCTAATAAGCAGAGCAGCAAACTCTAGAATTAAAACATGTAAACATAAGAGAAACCATGCAAAGCAATAGACCCAACAACACAAACTCATAAATGTAACAGTCTTATTAGAGTACAGTTCAGTAGAGTGCAGTTATTGCAATGCACTAACAGCATTCAGGAGATAAACAGAGCAAATATTGAATAAAATGGTTGTATGTTCTTACTTCGCATTCCGTTGCAACGCATGCCTTTACCACGCATGCGTTACAACGGAATGGTATTTCTACGCATTTGCTTTTCCTCGAATTCTTCCGTTGTGACGTCATACGTCGTTAAGAGGAAGCGGAAGTTTTTTTCCGTTTTCTCTTAAACGATGTGGATTGCCTGCATATCCCGACGTGACTTCTGGTGAGTTTTATTTATGGGGGGGAGACCCCCCCCCAATCCCCCCCAGCCCCCTTTTTTTTTTTACTTTTAACCTTTACCACATATGCTTTTACTACATACCTCGTAGTAAAGGTATGCGTGGTAAAGGCTTTGGTGGTAACCACGCATGCGTTGTACTGCATGCGTGGTTAAGGTATTCGTGGAAACAGCCTCGTTGTAGTGGCCGTTTCCCGAATAAAATAGTAGTGGTAGGAAAACGTTGCAAAGTCATCCAGTGCCCTCGGCACCCCTAACTGGTACTGGTGGTAACTGACCGATTGACCCTAAGCTCTGCCTAATCAGGCCTAAGGTCAGTACTATGCTGAAAACACACTAAAAATACAGATAAAACACCTACATACACTAGGTTACACAATGAGTTAGGGTACCGCTATGATTGACACAACCTCCCCTATAAGGCCCTAATACATAATATGGCAGGGGGATAGAAACTACCTTCTAGTCCCTAGTATATATCAGGGCGTGGCAGTTTAAAGGCCAGCAGCCTTTCTGCACTTGCAGCACTGCTTTTAAAATGCAAACTGTGCCCACTTTGGGGAACTTAAAAATGTATAACCTAAATAATAAACTACAATGTTTTGGGATATTATGTGCCTCCAGGGTCTCCCTTAGGTGTATCAAGGGTGAGGGGTCAGGTACTTATAAGGAGTATCCTTATAAAATGATTTTTATATGCCCTGGGGTTAGTGAAATTCCACATTTCACTTCCCACATTGTAGTAAAGTGCTTACCAAAATAGACTTTTGTGCTAGGAGCACTGTGGAGCGAGGATCTGAAATATTTTCACATATTCAGACCCACTAAAGCCTTCCCTAGTGTTCCAGGGGTGGGGGTTTCTGTAGATGTACGCATGGTTCTTATAAAACATGTTTTATAAGCCCTGGTGATGGAAAAAGTGCCCCGTTTATTTTTTCCGTTGCAGATCCCCAGCCCCAAAGGTTAACATGGCAAGACGTTATTGATTAATAACTGAAGACAGGGAATCCATAAAAATATAAGTAGAATGGTAATGATAAATCCAACAATATGCTACTATTGAATTTATCCTAAACAACACATACAAGAAGTTATGGGCCTTTCTTGTCTTTGTCTGTAAGCCAAAATTCAGCCCTCTAGTGCTCTGCCCTGATTGGCCAGAGTTAAGTGGAATAGCCAGGCTGCTTTGATAAGGTGATAAGTAGCTCAGGGGGGTCCGAGAGCCATACTGGGAGAAGAAGGGCTCTGCTACATAGGATTGCTATGACAGGGGGATGGGTCGTAAAACATACTCTTCAAAGAGACGATGGAACAGACAGTGTAAGCCAGGTCCAATTACAGCCCTACCCTTTGAATCTAGCCAGATGGCAGGAATTTCCAGATGCAAAGGGGAGGGAGCCTATGGAGATTAATTCTCCTGGCAGTTGGCTTAACTAACTCTTGCTCCTCTGCTGAAAAGTCTGAGCTATTGAATTTTGGAGAAATAGTGATTTTGGGGAGACCATTGTACCACACTTTGGAGGAAGTGGTCATGCTATGGGATGTTGCCCTGCAATTCACTGGACAGGAGTGCCCTCCTGCTTAACCCCAGAGATCACTGAATAAGTATCTGAGAGGGGCAGTGCCTCTCAGCTCTGCTGGTTGAAACTGAGAGAAGGAGAAGGATTGCAAAGCTGGTAACTTGATTTGCACAATCAGGCCCTGTACTCTGAAAAGACTATGCCTTCTGCATTATCTGGAACTACAACACTTTGGATGTACCTTAGTGAAAGAGGGAAAAAAAGGGGGACGCCAAGCTGGAAAGTTGGTTTTCACCATCAGGCCCTGCTTTCTGACAAACTGCGCCTGCTGCATTATCTGGAACTATAGCCCTTTGGATGTACCTTGCTTCAAGAGGAATAAAGAGTGGGCTCCCTGCAAACTAGGGGTCAACAGAGCTCGCCTGCATCAACACCACCAAGAACCCCTCTGTCTGGAGTGTATGTAGTGGACTTACGTGTGTTGTAAAAGTGCATTGTGGGAATTGTGGTCCCAACCTTTCAAGGACAATCTTGGAGATTCCAAACCTTTGGATTGGGTTTCAAACACTTTGAACCTGCAAGAAGAATTTCAGGAAGAAGTTCCTCACTGAATCTGACCTGCTGGAGGAGCCTGCACAACATCTGGTGAGAAATCCTCAAGAAAAGTCTGAAGGTAACATTTTGACCAGGGCCTCCCACTTAGTGTATCTGACCAGGGCTCCGTTGTGGTCGCACTCAAACTGTCAGAGGCAACCAAATGTCCAAAAGTGG
Source organism: Lissotriton vulgaris (assembly GCF_964263255.1). Taxonomy (NCBI): domain Eukaryota; kingdom Metazoa; phylum Chordata; class Amphibia; order Caudata; family Salamandridae; genus Lissotriton; species Lissotriton vulgaris. The sequence goes on from NW_028247158.1 coordinate 110,815, forward strand.
CACTATTGGTTTCTAAGCACTAGAAGGTGTTTAATCTTTAAACATTCATATCTCTGGTTCCCTACAGGTTTTTCTTTTCATTTTGGTGTCCTTTTAAAGATAAAACTGTTTCCTATTTCTATAAGTTGATGTTGGATTTTTATTGTCTGTTGAGTCCTAATTATTAACTGAATTGATGTTTTTAAATGTTTTATATAACTGTCTCTGAAGTTAAGCCTGCCTACTCGCAGCCAAGCTCCAAAGGGTTGAGCATGGGAAAGATTTTCAAAGACCTATTCCCAGCCATAGTTTGTATTAGTTGCCTTATTGCCAGAGATAGATTTAAATTTACCACTACCAATAATCCACTTTCTAACAAAGGTATATATACATCAATACAAAACACCTCATACTAACAATGACTTTTATAATGGTTTGGGACATAATAAGTATAAAATCTAACAGTAAATTAGGAAATAAGGAAAGTCAAGCTGAGAAAGCAAAGTCGGAATTCGTGCATGGTCTCTAGGCTGAAAATGGAGTGATGGTCTTCAACTGAAAAATATTGTAAAATATTCAAGGGGATGAAGGGGAGCTGGTGTGGCTTTGGTTATTCAATGGTTGATATATCTACAGGATACTATAGTGTTTTCCTCTGGAAATAATTAAACATATTTGGTGCCCTGCAGAGCAAGAGAGACTCAACATGGGACAGGAAATGTTAAAACATTAGATTACGTACAACGGTTCAGTACTTCTCAACCATTCAGCCTGCAAGATGGTTTTAAAGATGAGCAAGGCTTGACCCTCCCAACTACTGGCGAAGGAAGTAGTTCATAAATGTATTAGTTAAAGTGCCCCTTTTTGCATGGTTACCCCCTAACTTTATGCCAAACGCCAGATGCAAACATGACCTGCTAAGCAGGCCCCAGCACCTGTGTTCTTTCCCAAAACTGCACCATTGGCACACCTCTGGGCACATCTAAGTCCCTTGCAAAAGCTACCAGTGGCCAGAGAGGGTCCCTGGAAATGCAGCATGTATTATACCACCCTAAGTGGCTCCACATCAAATACATGCACCGCAATTGCAGGCGATGTGTCGTAGTGTGACTTAAATAAAGGAGTCGACACACCACCAATGCCTGTGGCAGGCCTTACAGCCCTAAGGCAGGGCGCACTATACTACAGGTGAGAGCATAGTTGCATGAGCAGTATGCCCCTACAATGTCTGAGTCCATTCGTGGACACTAAGTGCAGGGAAGGAAGTTTGAATACATGGGCTGGGAGTTTGTCAACACAAACTCCACAGTTCCATGATGGCTTTTCTAAAGACTGAAGTTTGGTATCAAATTTGTCAGCATTATAAACCCACACTGATGCCAGTGATTTATTACAGACTGCGCTCAGAGGACATCTTATCACTGTAAAATGACTGACTTCTAATGTATTGGCTGACTGGTCCCTGCCACCCAGCTACCACCAGACAGGTTTCTCACCTTATGGGGCGAGAGCCTTTGTGCTACCCAAGCCTACCCCCCCCCCCCCCCCCACCCCCCCAAGACCTCAGTTGTGTAGCAGTGAAGATGAGCCCTACTGATCTGTCTCATCCCCCAGCGACCCTGGTCCAAGAAACCGGACACCGGTGTGACCCGCAGCCAGCAACCTCCAGGAACCCCATAGACCAGAGCTGTCTTCACCAAAGACTCTTTTGCTGGACAAATCCGATGTCCATGGGAGAAATCTTTTCACAGAACTCGGGATCCAGGCCGATTCGCGACTTCTGCACCAGTCGCCCAAGTCCAGGTGGCCCACCGACACCTCCCAGGCGATACTGAACTGGAATCCAGCTATGGACCACCTCTCCTGAACTTACCCACGACGCCTGCAGCATCAACTTTAAGAATCCCCAGGATCGGAACTAGTGAGAGAAATCAGAAGCCCAAAGACACTTCTGCATCTGCACCAGCATCCGAGATTCCGATCTCCGCCCCGGGCCTAGGAGTGCCCAACCGACAGATCCCCCCCCCCACTAGCCAACTTACCTCTACAGTGATGAGATTCCTTCAGCCAACCTTCTGGTTCAAGCCTGCAGCAGTTTTCTTCAACCAAGGATCGCTATTGGTTTCTAAAGTCCACCTAACGCCTCCTTTGCACTCTGCCTTCTGCATCAACCCACCCAGTCTCTTAGCTCTTTGGAGGCCCCTCCAGTGAAAACTGTTTACTTATCTGTTAGTTACTCACCAGTGTTTCACCCGATAGTACAGCACAGTGAAAGACCAATGCAATCCTAAGTGTTGAACCTAAAAATAAAGTCTATTTTTTTACATTGAAAAGTATTACATCCATATGCATTGATTCTATACAAACCTTTTGCAAGTAATAACTGTTGCAACTAGTATTGCATAATTAATATTTCTACTTACCTGTGACGGAGTTCAACTTGGTTCCTAAAATAAAAGTAGGGGCGTGGCCAAGATGGCGGTGTGAGCGGACGTGCCTTGCCGAGCTCCCGCCGCTGACCGCCACACTATAGCCTCCATCGCTTTCTTTTTGGCAACGGACGGCGTCGCCAGGCCCCTGCACTTGATACCTGTTCAGTGTGATCCCTGTGGGACGGTATCGCGGCTCAACGCTATCAGGAGCGGGCCGAATTCAGGCGGGGACGGCGCGGCGCACTGAGGCCTGTGCTCACTGGAGCCACGAGGACGAGGCCGCGAGGGGCGGGGCTGCGCGCCCGGTGCAGGTGTCTCCCCAGCGGCAGGTCCGGCCCGCGCGGTGGAGCGCGAGGCCTCCCGCGACTACTGCGCGGAGGCTTCGGCGGACCTGCCGCCATCCACCCTGTCACGAGCTGAGCCCCGGAGCCGAGCAAGGAGCTGCTGGAAGCGCGGCGGTGGGGTGCTGAGCGGAGCCCTGATTTTCCAACGCGGCGCCCAAGGTGAGGAGAGCGGGCGGCTGAGACGAGCCCCCGGGTGGCCCGCTGCTCAGGCTGGGACGCTAGAGCGGCCCGGGGGAGTGGAAGACAGCATCGACAGCTCCCTGGGTGACCGCTACGTCGGAGTCCCTCTCCGGAGCCGCCATTTTGGGGACAGGCGCTGTCCGCGCTGGACCGGCCCTCGGCCTCTGGCTGCTCGGGATCCCCGTGCCTTCGGAACGGTGGCGCTTCCGCCCCCCCGCACACTTAGGGGCAGGAGAAGAGACACTACATCCGCGGTGGGCCCAAACATCGGTGGAACGCGGGAGAGTGCCCTGCCCACGCGGCGGACAGCGTGGGGGAGCAGTGCGAGAACTCCGGAGTGGTGCTGTTGCCTCGGAAGGCCCGCGTGCACCGCCCCTACTATTGATTGCTTGTTGGTGGACTCCGTGGCCCGGCTTAGGGGCTGCCATCTTGTGTCTTTGCTTGACCCTGCACCTGACCTTCCCGCGCGGGCCGCGCTGCCTCGGCCTAGCCTCTGTCCGCCGTTGCTGGGGAGGTGGGTGTGGGGGGGTTGCGGGGGGGGGGGGGGGTAGCCAGCACTCGGGCCCCGGTGGTGTGAACTCGGGGTGTAGAGGAGGTCGGCTGCGGGCCACCCGGGCTGGGTCCCTCACCCTAACATCTCGACGCCTGCCTACTTGTTCTCAGACGCACGGTCGGCCCATCCCGGCCGGTCCTCCCTCGTGCTGCTGGTCGGCGTGAGGGGAATGGCTGGCAGGGTGCGCAAGGACAGGACCATTAAGGACTTACTCACTCCCACCACCATGGGGAAGAAGACGGATCTGCATGGCGCCGGCTCCCACACGGCACCCGCGAAGTCAACGATGGGCTCACCGGGTGCGCACCCCCAGAGCACCGACGAGCCTGTCACGAGGGCCTTCTTGGAGTCTCTGTTCGGCGGACTGAGGGAGGATCTTCAACTCCTTAAAACGGAACTGAAAGGCGAGATCAGGGAGCTGCGCCGAGACACAGACGCCATTGGCGAGCGGGTAGCGGACCTGTAGACAAAATGCGACGGCCGGGTTGTCGAGATGGAGGCACTGCAGCAGGAAATTATCCGCATTCACGACCAGCAGGTCGACTTACAGTCGCATGTTGAGGACTTGGAAAATCGCTCTCGAAGGCATAATATTAGAATCCGAGGAGTGAAGCTCGCCCCAGACACGGCGGACCTCTTCAAGTTCACGCAGGGCCTCTTCAACCACATCCTGGGGCGGCCGGCTGACTCCGCCATCACCCTAGACAGGGCGCATCGGACTGGACCGCCGCGGGCGCCTTGCCAGCCGACATCCTGGTGTGCGTTCAGGACTTTCGCACCAAAGAAGAAATTCTTAACAAGGCGCGACAAATGGGCCCCATCACTTATGGCGACCACTCCCCGACGCTCTTTCAGGATCTGGCAGCCATCACCCTGGAGAAGCGCAGATCGTTCAGGCCGGTCACTGCTGAACTCCGACGCCTTGGTGTTGCGTACAGTTGGGGGCACCCGTTCCGCATAGTGTCCAAATTGGACATCAAACTACACCAGCTACGATCCCTCACAGATGCCTGTCGACTGCTGGGCATCGAGGTTCCTGCACCGGAGGAGAGCACGCACCCTGGAAATACCTCAGAGGCTAGTTCCGCCAGCCAGTGGAGGCAGCAGCGACGGCGGCGGCGCAGACCCGGTCGACCGCCACAAGAGGAGATTCACGAGGGTCAACGGGCAGCTGTTGAGACGGCGGCACTAGAGCTGGCAGCGACGGCTGAGGGCTGATGGACATGAAACTGGGGGCCCGGGGGTTCCCTCGGGCTGGTCATACCTCGCCTAGGCGGTCGGCGGCGGGAGCGGACCTGGAGGGGCTGGACACATTCCCCTACTTTTTCCACTCATCTGTGAAAGATGAGGGACAGTGACCCACCTTTATGGTGCTTTACCTTGTGGTTTCTTGTTTGGGGTTGTGGGGGGGGGGGGGGGAGAGGGGGTGGAGGGAGGTGGGGAGGTTGTGGTGCTTCCTTTGGGGATGTTGGGGGTTGGAGGGGTACGGGTGTAGGATACGGGTAGTTGAAGGGGAGGGCGGGCGAGGGGGGGTTCCAGGTCCAGGGGGTTTCACAATGTTGAGTGGATGGGCGGCTCAAGAGGTGCGAGGCGGGCCTTTACGGGGCGCGCCTCGGCCTGGTCCCGGGGACCGGCCGCGAAGACTGGCATGCATCGAGGGTCGAGGTTGGTGCTCAGGCATGGAGGACTGGGTGGTCAGGAACGGGGAGTACGGATGATGGTTTATGGCTGCTACTGAGGTGCGCATCCTCTCACTGAACGTGAGAGGCCTTAACAACCCTACAAAACGCAAGGCGGTACTGTCGTGCCTCGAGCACTCACAGGCCGACATCTGTCTCCTGCAAGAGACGCACCTACTGCAGAAAGATTGTATACGCATGAAATCACACCTCTTCCCACACCAGTTTTTTTCATCCACACCACACAAGAAAGCTGGGGTTGCTATACTGGTGGCAAGAAAGTTCCGGGGGCAGGTCCTGCGACAGGGTGCGGAGATAAAGGGGAGACTCTTATCTTGCCACTTCACGCTGGGGGGATACAACTTTACAGTCTGTTCAGCCTATGCCCCCAATGAGGGACAGGAGGGCTTCTTCCATGAGGCGCTCAGCATGCTGGCGGCCTCGGCGGATAGACACATACTGCTGGGGGGGGATCTCAACCTAGTGTTTGACACTGCCCTAGATAGATCGGTGCAGCGCTCCACACAGGCGGGGTCCTTGTCGGTGGGAGGGTTGACACGTCTGAATGACCTAGGTATGGTGGATCTTTGGCGGAGTTTCCATCCGGGCACCAGGGCCTACTCCTATTTTTCGAATGCACACCGCACTTACGCCAGATTAGATTATTTCTTGGCCTCTACTTCCCTACATACCCTCACCTCCGCGGTTGAGATAGGCGTTGCATCCCTCTCTGACGATGCCCCCCTGCTGGCCACCTTCCTCTTCCCACCGATGCAGCGGCCGCCCCGGTGCTGGCGCCTGCGGGACACACTGCTGCACCGCAAAGAAGTGCCGGGGAAAATTGCAGAGGCGATCCGAGACTACCTACTCCACAACACCACAGCAGACACTTCCCCGACCACACACTGGGCGGCCCTGAAAGCAGTCCTCAGGGGAGAATTCATAGCCTTATCTGCAGCGGAGAATAGAGCGCGAGCTGAGAAGAGGGAAGAACTAACGCAGAAAGTCAGGGAACTGGAGGGTATGCATCAGAGGACGTGTGCGCCGAGGATCTGGAGGCAGTTGACTCTGGCGAGAAAACAGTTAAGCGCGCTAGATCAGGACAGGGCGGAATTTGCGGAGCTGAGGGTACGCCACATGTACTACACTGGGGGGGGGGGGGGGGAAGGTGCGGGCGCCTTCTGGGTCGGGCACTTAGAGAGAAACGTCTGCGCCAGGCAGTGCAGGAAATCACACTGGCAGGGGGTAGAATGGCCACGGAAGATAGCGACATCGCAGCCACATTCGGCGCGTTTTACACCTCATTGTATTCGGGGGAAACGCTAGAGGCGAGCGACCCTTTTTTGGACTCTGCCCACCTGCCCGCGCTTACCGCGGAGCAAGCAGCGACCCTAGACAGCGACATAAGGCCCGAGGAGGTGATCTCGGCCATCTCTCGGCTCCGGCTGGGGAAGGCTCCGGGGCCGGATGGCTTCACGGCCCTCTTTTATAAGAAATTCTGCATCCAACTGGTGCCGCTCCTTACCAAGCTTTTCAATCATTTCTCCGACCCCGGGGCTATCACGGAAGATTTGCTAGATGCCACCATTTCTGTGATCCCGAAACCGGGCAAGGATAAGAAGAGCTGCGCAGCGTATAGGTCCATCTCGCTTCTCAATATCGACTTGAAACTATATACCAGTATCCTCGCTAAGAGGCTCGGCCTGCTGATGCCGAGGCTGATCGACCCGGACCAGACGGGGTTCATCTCGGAGCGCCAAACCATCGACAACACCAAGCGGGCACTGCACCTTATAGAAAAAGCCACGCGCACGGAGGGGGAATACATGCTGTTGTCTATCCATGCAGAAAAGGCCTTCGACCGCGTCCATTGGCCGTACTTAGAACAAGTGTTGATACAGGCTGGCTTAGGCAACCGTTTTCGGGCCTGGGTGCTCAACTGCTACTCTAGACCCTCGGCGACAGTGCGGGTCAACGGGTTCTCATCGCCCCGTTTCCCTATAGAACGGGGTACGAGGCAGGGCTGCCCCCTCTCCCCATTACTATTCGCCTTATATATGGAACCCCTGGCACAGGTGATACGCCTTACTCCGGAGATCCACGGCATCAAGATGGGTGCCTTCACACACACCATAAGCTTATATGCGGATGATGTCCTGCTCTCCTTCTCCGCCCCACGTGAATCCCTCCCTGCCTGTGTAGCGGTACTTAACACTTTTGCAGGGGTGGCTGGGTTTAAAGTCAACCTCAGCAAATCTGTAGCGCTCGACCTCTCTCTAGAGGAGTCCACGAGAATATTCCTGGAGGGCCTCTTCCCCTTCCCGTGGGCGTCGGAGGCTGTACAGTACTTGGGCATACAATTAGCGCCGACCTTGCAGGGTACGGTTCGCAGGAACTACGCGAAACTGAGAACCACGATTAGATCGGAGTTGGGTAGATGGAGGCACCTGCCGCTGTCCTGGCTAGGCAAAGTGGCGGCTATTAAAATGACAATCTTGCCGCAAATACTCTATCTATTCAGGGCAATCCCCATGCGGCCGCCGGAGGGGTGGATTCGCCAAACGCAGGCGGAACTAGCCAACTTCATTTGGAATGGGCGGCGTCCGCGTATGAAGCTGCGCCTGGCGATGCTGCCTCCCGAACAGAGAGGGTTGGGCCTCCCGGATCTGCTTTTATACTTCCAAGCGGCGCAGTTACGGACGCTCGTGGAGTGGAGCAAATGGGAGTCAGAGAAGCACTGGCCCTTCCAGGATCAGGCGGTGGCCGGTCGCACCCTGCAGGAAGTGCCCTTCTTAAGGCGGCGCCTTCGACCCCCGAATCTCTATGCCTCCTTCATTACGAGGACGCCTCTGGAGGTCTGGGACCAGGTGAACGTAGCACACAACCTGACTTCCTTCCCATCCCCATTGACTCCCCTAGTGTCCAATCCGGACTTTGGCCCCGGCATGGATGCGAAGGCTTTTGCGAAATGGGGCCCTGCGGGATGCAAAGTGTTGTACCACATCTATGCCGAGGGGGGTGCTATCCCCTTTGATGCCCTCCGTCGTGAATTTGGTCTGCCGGAAGAGGAACGCCTTTGTTATTTTCAGGTGAGACACTGGGCGCTACAACCGACCGTCAGATCTGGGCTGACCGTAGACTCAGTGAATATGAATACTGGCTGCTCTCCCGAAAGACTGACTGTGGCCTTATTTCAGATCTTTACCGCATGCTCCTGGGCAGGTACGCACACATCCATAATGCAGGCAGAGCGAGGTGGGAAAGAGATCTAGAACGCACGTTGAGTAATAAAGAATGGAAAGGCATCTGTTACAGGGCCCGTCACTCCGCGCACCACATGGGGCTGACAGACACTCTCACAAAACTGGCCACATACTGGTACTATACCCCTGAAAAACTACACGAGATAGACCACACTAGGGATGCGCTCTGCTGGCGGGGCTGCGGGGAGACGGGTATACTGGTACACTTACTGTGGAGCTGCTCCCGCCTGCAGGCTTACTGGACTCAGGTGCTGGATGAAGTAGATTTACACTTGGACACCACTATCCCGAGGTTCCCCGCTTCTGTATTGCTGGGCTCCCCCAATCCCATTACATATCCCCTACGCTCCCATAGAGGACGACTGATAGCCATAGCCCTGGGCTCGGCGACACAGAATATCCTCACTTACTGGCGTACCACGCATATCCCCACGTTTCAAGGTTGGCTGCATCGCCTCTGGTACGTCCTGGGGATGGAGAAACTGTCTCTGATTGCAAAGGGGGAGGGGGACAAATATCCCGAACTGTGGCAGCCCTTCTTGACCCTTCTGGCCTCCGAATTCAGAGGTGACCTGCCCTAGATATCTACACCTGTTACGACTGACCCAACCGGAGGACACGAACACGGAGGCATAAACGACCATAGTGACACCACACAAGAAAGCTGGGGTTGCTATACTGGTGGCGAGAAAGTTCCGGGGACGAACTAGGAACATCAACCTGGAACAGGGGTGTGGGGTGGGTAGGCCGGGGGGTGGCGGGTACGGGGATGTTTCGTTGTGTTTTGGTTCTTTACCCTATCTGGACACTATTCAGCTTTTTGGGACATGGACTCCATTGCGAGAGCCGTTGTGTGGAAGCGATGCCCTTTTCTGTAGCGTCTCCATGGCTGGGACTCAGAGACATTCTACTGGCACTGGGGCGGGGTCCTTGACACGCATATGTCCAAGCTCCCCACACCCCCTTTTCCCTGTTTGGACTGTTTTATAAAAGCTGTATTGACGCTGGCCGGGCTGAATGTTGATGCCAGACCTGCCTATGAAGCGTTTTTTGTATGATGTACTGACTTTACAGCACAATAAACAAAGTTTATACATAAAATAAAAGTAACTAAAGAGATATATTTACAAAACATTGGCCAGGAGTTAGTCACTGACTGTGTTCCTGTCTTGTAGGAGTATGTACACCAAATGCAGTCACACTACTCTTTGATAATCCTTACAGTTCAGCCCGGCTACCACTAAATTGAGAGTAAGGTATTATCTACTTTATCCTCTGCTATACCTTTTGGAACTCACTGGACTCTGTGCACACTGTACCTCTTTTTGGTATAGTCTATACAGAGCCAGCTTCCTATATTTACTCTCTGTTATAGTATGTGAAGGCCAGGATCCTGTATGGGTATTATAATTTACTACTGGTCTTAGAGGGCCACTAAAATTCCTGCACTCCAATCCGATAAAACAAATCCTCCCTTTAGGCACTTGATTATTCAACAGTAGAAAAGCAAGCTATTAATGTTAAAGGGAATGATTCAGAAACAGGTTAAAGAAAATCAAAATCACTAACCTAAATGTTAAGCCAGTGCTATATTTTTAATAAAGTATAGGGCTTTTCTTTTCAGTTAATAACAGGAGCAATAAAAAAAATCTGACACATATAGAAAACCATAAGATGGCCCCAGCCTTCGCTGCCTAGATACAACCCCAGTCACTTTTAATGCTTTCCCACGTTAGGCTCCTAATTTTCCTTATCTATAGTCCTACAGACACTTTTATAATATGGACCTGTGTTGGATCGACTATTACAGCATTTGGATTTGGCGGTTTTGCCACAATGTTTAATAACAAAATGTTAGGCAATTTGAAGGTACCCTAAGCACTGGCACAATTCTTCATAGCCATTACGAGAAGCCCTCATACCACTGGTGAAAAAACATGCCATCCTGGACAATCCTTTCTGAATAGGGTTGCTAGCTTTACCATGTTCTTCTGCATGGATATGTGAGCATTGTATTTATTGCTCTTTGATTTTCATGGTTGATAAGCCTTTAGGCACTGAAAAGATGCACACAATCCTGGTCATCTAGTAACATTCTGACATCACAGTTTTCAAGGCTCTCTTGGAGGTCAATGTTAAATCAGACACAGAGGACAATACAACCCATTTCATTTTTGGAGTAAAGCAATCAAAACAAATTTAGTAGTGGTGTTGTTGATGCTTTAAACATTAAAGTATAAAGGAATGAAGAACCCAGTGAATCAATGTAATAACCTTAGATTTTCATTTAAACACATTTCCTGAGAATGCCAACTAGTTCAGTTAAGATTTGTTTGTGAAATTGAAGTGGCCTTCTCTTTATGGGCTAGGTCCTGCCTCAAAAAGCTTCAATCTCCTCAACGCTCTGCTTTGATTCATCTTCATTGTCACAAGACATTTTTCACTCAGATGTTCTTGATCTCAAAAATGAAGAACATTTGGAGGCGGCTCTAGTCAAGTTTGGATTTGGACTCAAATACCGCCAATGGGTTGGACTCCTCTATGCAGACCCCCGAGCTTGCGTTAAAGTGTACGGACTGTTGTCTGAAGCCCTCTGTCCCCCCTACTATTTGCCCTCACAATCGAAATAGTGGCGTGCGAGATCCGACGGAAGGAGTAGATTCTGTCCTGTAACTCCAGTTCTGTAGTAGTTGTATCTCTGTTATAGTCATAATCTAGGTAATAGTCCCGCTCATGAGCGTGGACCCTGGAGCAATTAAAAATAATCTCTTAAAATGTCAAAAAATGCAGACCTGCACAGACACTTAAGAGAGAATTTAAAGACAGATAATGCAGCCTACACTGTCCAGTACTTCAACTAGAAATTCCAGCAAAAAACCACAAACAGCACAGCCTGTCCAGTTTTTCCTCATAGAGAAAACTTCCCTTTTCTCACACAAGCCTCTAGAATGATAGAGATGAAGGGGTGGACAGACAAGCCCCATAGGCTGCCATTATGTGGCTCAGACAGGGATACTGTGCCTTTAAAAAAACTTTCCAGAACTCTGAGTATCCCAGAATGCACAGCAGGTCCCTTTTACTTTCAGTTATTTTTGAAGGCGTAACACGCCAGACCTGTAGCATTCCACACATGAATATCTTTCTCCACCGGGAAGGAGGGCGGGCGCTTAGGACTATAACAGATACCCCTACTAAAGAACTGGAGTTACAGGACATAAACTACTCCTTCTGTAGTAGGGGATCTCTGTGTATAGTCATAATCTAGTGAATAGAATGGCAAGCCCATCCCCACACCAAAGCGGCGGTGGAGAATAAGAAAAAATAACACCACTACTGTGCGAACAGATTTCGCAGCAAAGCCTGCCCAACCTGAGCATCTGTCCTGGCATCAGTGTCCAGACAGTAAAGCTTAGCAAAGGTATGGACCGACTTCCAAGTGGCCGCCTTGCAGATTTCTGCAATGGGAACATTACGTAGCAAAGCAGTCGTAGCAGCTTTGCCCCTGGTGGAATGAGCCTTAAGTCTACCCCCCTAAGGTCTTATTAAGCTTTCTGGTAACACAATTGTATACAGGACACAATCCACCTCGAAATGGACTGTTTAGAGGTAGCAAAACCGGTCCTGACTGATCCATAACTGATAAACAATTGGTCTGACCTAAGAATATCTTTGGTTTTATCCAGATAAAATTTTAACACCCTCCTAACATCCAGGGAACGTAGAGACCTTTCCGCTGGAGATGAAGGATTCTGAAAAAACGTACGTAAAGTTATGGTCTGGGTAACATGGAAATCAGAGATAACCTTTGGAAGAAATTTAGGGCGAGTAGGCATAACAACCTTAGCAGCATGAAATACAGTATAAGGTTCTTGGCAACACAACGCCTGAATTTCACTCACCCTGCGTACCGATGTAATGGCCACGAGGAACGCCGCCTTCCAGGACAGGTGCTGCAGCGAAGCCTTATGAATCCGTTCAAAAGGCTCCTTCATCAATCCGGACAGCACCACATTCAATTCCCATGAAGGCGAAGGAAGCCGTACAGGAGGGAACACTTTCTTCAAGCCTTCCAAAAAATCCTTGATCACAGGGATCTGGAAGAAGGAGGTCTGTGAAGGGCATTTCCTGTAGGCAGTCAAAGCAGCGAGATGAACCTTAATGGAATGAAAATTAAAGCCAGACTGCGTCAAATGTAACAGATATGGAAGGATGACATCTTCCTTACATGTCGTAGGATCATAGTTCTTGGACTTGCACCAGATGCAGAATCTCTTCCACTTGTAAGCATAAGAAGTCCTAGTGGAAGGACGTTTAGCCTCCTTCAGTATGGCCATACAATCTTCAGGAAGATTCAAATGGCCATATTGTACTATCTCAGGAGCCATGCCGCCAAACTCAAAGACGAGAGGTTGGGGTGCACCATCTGCCCCCCGAACTTCGTGAGAAGGTCCGGCCGGCATGGCAGCCGTATGTAAGGAAGGAGAGACCGGTGAAGCAGGTCCATGAACCACCACTGCCTGGGCCATTCCGGGGCAATCAGGTTTATCCGTGCCCTGGACTGGGACAGCTTGATAAGCACCGCCGGAATCAGGGGAATGGGTGGAAAAGCGTACAGAAAGCTGTTCGACCAGTTGATCCATAGCGAATTACCCAGCGTCCCCTGCTGGTAGTATCTGGATGCGAAGTCTCTGCATTTGCTGTTTTCGGCGGTGGCGAACAGATCTACGTCTGGAGTCCCCCACCTTGCGAAGACTTCTCCTAGTACTTCATCTTTTATGACCCATTCGTGGTTTTCCTGAATCAGTCTGCTCACTGCGTCCGCCTGAACATTCTGCACACCTGGCAGATGGGTAGCCGTTATCGTCAGTCCCCTGGCTAGCAGCCAGTGCCAGATCGCCTGCGCCTCCTGCGACAGGGTGCGCGATCTCGAACCCCCCTGCTTGTTGAGGTAATACATCGTGGTCGTATTGTCCGTCTGTACAAGCAGAGAGTTGGTCTGGAAGGACGGATGAAAGGCCTTCAGTGCCAAGTGAACAGCTCTGAGTTCCAAGAAATTGATAGGATACGTGTACTCCGTCAGGAACCAGAAAGAACCGCGAGTACAGACCTCTTCCCCTTTGAGACAGAGGGACATCTTCTATAGCCCTTTTCCTTAACAGGATATCGGCCTCCGCCTGGAGCTCGCGCAGCTGAAACTGCGAGCTGACCGGTGGAATTGCTGGAGGCGGGCTGGTGAACCGAAGACTGTATCTATTGCAAACAATATTCAGCACCCACTTGTCCTGAGTAATTTTTCTCCACTCTGCCAGAAAATATCGAACGCTTCCCCCCCACCGGAGTGGGTAACGGATGACGGGGAAGTAACCGCTCAGGGCTGAGACCAGGCCAGCCTTTGGACGCGGTGGCAGACTGCTGACCACCCCTGCCCTTCTGAAGCTTCTGGAAGAGCTTCCTCTGGAACTGCTGCTGTTGTTGCTGTCCAGACTGCTGTCCTCGCCCTCCTCCTTGCGCCCCATACCGTCTTTGGAACAGGCGGTAGTTTTTCTTCTGGTCCTTGGGCTTCTCCAAGCCCACCGCTGTCAGAGTCTCGGCCTCCGCCTTCATGCGGGCCATCTCGTCGTCGGCGTGCTTCCCGAAGAGGGTCTCTCCCGAGAAGGGCAGATTGGCCACCCTCTGCTGGGCTTCGGGCTTTAAAGATGTCAATTTAAGCCAAGCGTGGCGCCTCTGGTTGATACCATGGCAGTAACCATGGGCTGCCAGGAGCGACGAGTCCACAGCTGCGCTGATGAGCTGATTCGACACCAGCAACCCCTCGTTCAGGATCTCCGAGGGAGGAGGTCTGGGAACTGTTGGAGGGACTCCCACAGGGCCCGATCATAGAGCCCCAACAGTGCTGATGAACTGGCAGCCTTCATGGAGGTAGCGGCCGTCCCGCATACCTTCCTGCCCGCTGAGTCCAACCAGCGACTCTCCTTGTCCGGAGGCACATATGATGATGGCGTGGTGCCGTGCTGCTTGCTCGCCGCCGTCACTATTACGGAATCCGGAATGGGATCCGCCCGGAGGAAAGCCGGGTCCGTATCAGGTGCCTTGTACTTCTTCTGCAGCCTCGAGAGGACTGCCTTCGTCACTGCCGGAGTGAGAAAGAGCTCCATTGCAGGTTCCACTAACCCTGGAACCAAGGGCAATAGAGGCCAAGACAGGTGCTTCTTGTGAATAGAGGCCAAGACAGGTGCTTCTTGTGAAGAGTCTCAAAGATGACGGAGGTCGTGGGCGTGGGCACCGTCAGCTTGATGCCCAGCTTGTTAGCACCCCTCAGCAAGACCTCCTGAAAGGACACCACGTCGTCCACCGGGGATACCCTCGTCTGAGGGGATTCAGATATGGTCGGAGAATAGTCCCTCGCACTTGACGATCCCGTGCTGTAACGAGACCGACCCCTCCTATGGCCTCATCTGGATCTCGTCAATGATCGACGGCGACTCCTGGATCTCCCTCTCCGTCCGGAGCGAGATCTGGGTCTTCTAGGCCGTGGGCGTTCGCCGGGTGCCTGAGGAGCAGCCTGTGTTGGAACCTGCGGCGGCGGCCTGACCGGGGACCCGGGCCGAGGTGCCCCCTTAGGCGGCGTTGAAAGGTGAGGCAGTGAAGTCGACCTCGGATGCCTTGGTGGTGCACGTGGCGGCACAGGAGGAGGTAACAGTGGCGGCGTACGTGGAGGCACCGGAGGCGGCAACTGTGGTGGTACACATGGAGAAACCGGAAGAGGAGGAGGCAAAGGAGTGCGCAGCGGCGGCTCCTTTGGCAGTGGAGGAGGAGAACTAGGCGACCTCGGCTTAGGTCAGAGAACACCGAGCCCGGTGTCACAGTCTTCTTCTTCCAGGGCGTAGACGACCGAGAGGCAGCGCCCCCTGTCGGTGACCGACGTCGCCGTCTCGTCCCAGATGACCTGGAAGAACTCCTGGCTCCAGAATGCCTCCTGGAGGGAGATCTCTTCCTCTTATGCGCTGAGCGCCTCCTCGGCGTCGAAGAACGCCTTTGTGACGTCGACGAAAGTCGTCTGGACGCCGACGACCTACGCCTCGACGACGGGCTTCACCGTCTCGACGCTGATCTCCTCGACGTCGAACGTCTTCTCCGCTTCGACATCGGCGACCTCCTTCTCGACGCTGACTTTCGAGTCGACGTCGACGGCGAACGCCGGTGTCGCCTGGACGGCGAGCGCCGACGCCGGGTGGAATCTTCGACGTAGACGTGTCGACGACTACGTCGAAGATGACAACGGCGAAGATGTTAATGTCTTCGGCGGCAACCTCGACGGTGGTCTCGTCAGTCCCCTCGACGTCGAGCGTCGACGTCGTCTCGACCCAGAGCCTTGGAGAGAAGGGGAACAGACCGCCGTCATGCCTCTCAACGCCGTCGTCGATGCCATCGACGACGACGGAGAACGGGGACGCTTTCTGGCCTTCTTGACGCTGGGGAGCCCCCAGAGGTCTTAGCACGTGCAGAGGAGGCAGTTCCAGCCTTTCCAAACCCACCTTGACTCTGCAGCCTTCTTTCTTTCCGTCCTTGGAGCCTGATCTTCCTTCTGTCTCTCAGGGTCCTGGAGGAGAAAGACTGTCAGATCTCACACTTCTCAGGAAAATGAGAAGCAGGGAGACACAGGATACACAGTTCATGTGGATCCGACTTGGCCTTCTTCCTGGAGCACTCCGGACATTTATCAAATAATGCAGGCATATTTGATAAAAAAATAGAGTGCTCAGATGATAGAAAAAGGAAGAGGGCACCAAAACACGTCATGTGAAAACACTTAAACACTTAAGAGTGCAAAAAATTCTTTAATAAACCCAAAAAAGGGAGAGCTCAATGCTCCAGGGTCCTGCTAGCAGGAGCCGGAAAAAAAGAACTGAAAGTAAAAGGGACCTGCTGTGCATTCTGGGATACTGAGAGAGTTCTGGAAAGTTTTCTTAAAGGCACAGAATCCATGTCTAAGCCACATAATGGCGGCCTATGGGGCTTGTCTGTCCACCCCTTCATCTCTATCATTCTAGAGGCTTGTGTAAGAAAAGGGAAGTTTTCTCTATGAGGAAAAACTGGACAGGCTGTGCTGTTTGTGGTTTTTTTGGTGGAATTTCTAGTTGAAGTACTGGACAGTGTAGCCTGTGGATTAGGCTGCATTATCAGTCTTTAAATTCTCATTTAAGTGTCTGTGCAGGTCTGCATTTTTTGACATCTTAAGAGATTATTTTTGATTGCTCCGGGGTCCACGCTCACGAGCGGGACTATTCACTAGACTATGACTATACACAGAGATCCCCTACTACAGAAAAGTAAGATACAGGGGTTTCAAAGTACACCGACTGACGTAGGGGGAGAAAAGATCTTGCTCTATGCGGACGATATCTTGTTATAGGTTACCCAACCGAGTGACTCGGTCCCCGCAATGTTTGAGCTTTTGGGCAATTATGGCTTCTTCTCGGGCTATGCTATATCTTGGCATAAATCGGTCCTATATAGCTCACTGGCCAGGTAGGCGTGGCCTCCTCTCCCCGGGGCCATCCAGGTAGCGCAGACGGGATTCACGTATCTGGGGATCTATCTCACTACAGCTAGAAACCTCTCATATCAAAACAATATCCAGCGGGTGATAACAAACTTTGCAGCTGAGGTGGAAAGAACTTCCCCTCATAATCCTTGGCCGAGCTGCGATGTTCAAAATGATCACTTTGCCGCTTCCTATATGCCCTTCAAAATGAGAACTTCCCCCCCTCCTTCTCAGGCAGACATTCTGAGTGATTGACGTGGAATTGCGCTCCCTGCTGTGGCTCGGGAAACAACCAAGGAGCGCTCCAGGTACGCTGCAGCGGAACTAATATAATGGAGGGATATCCCTGCCCGCCATTGAGGCCTATTATTGGGTGGAGCATCTGGCGCCAGTGAATGAATGGATCCACTTCCCGGGTAAGCACCACTCCTATAGGCTAGAGAGGGACAACATGGCACACCGTTCATGCTTATATTGTCTATATGGGGGGCAAGGTAGGAGACGCTTACTCCCGGCTACGCAAATAACGTTGAAAGTCTGGGACCAGGCGACTAGGGCAATGGGCTGGGCACATAAACCAACTAAACAGACACCGATCTGGCACTGCACCTGGTCGAGGGAACTCCACAAACTCAAGGGCTTTGGAGGCTAGGATGCCATCGCCATCTCCAATGTAGGCGATGTGGTGCGAAGGGAGAACTCAAAACCTTCAGGACACTGGCAACGGAGTTTGGGCTGCACTCTACTCAAATTTTTAAATACGCGTAACTGCAACATGCCTGAACAGCAGAATGCTCGCTCTCCCCTCCCCTGCCCTGCCAGACTATGCCCCGCTGGAGGGACGGCTATTACAAGAGCAGATTCCCAACAAGGCAGTCTCTCTGGCGTGCAGGACACTGAATAATAGCATGCCCGACAGACTGGGGAAACTGATGGAAACATGGGAGCAGAACCTGGGCACGCTAGAAACAGACTAGAAGCGGCCCTGATGCACCATAGGGAGGTGGTGATAAAATCCAGCCTTGGACTCATGCAATAAAAGATATTACATACGGTGTATTTTGACAGGGCCCGACTCCACCGAATGAGACGAGCCAGCGAACCGCACTGCCTGCGTTGCAGACAGTCACAGGGGGATGGATTTCTATCATACTATCTGGGACTGCCCTGCAATCCACACATAATGGGTACACGTATTGGGAGAACTGAGTAAAGTATTAGACGAAACACTCGCTCTAGATCCTAAATTTGTACTGCTGGGCATACCCGGTGATATTGACTTGTGCCGCCCACAGCCTATATTTGCACTACTGGCATTGGTGGTAGCGAAGAGACGTGGCACGCACATGGGGGGTGTCGCTACCTCCCCAACTAGGAGAATGGAGGAGGGGGATGGACATGTATATGGCAGCAGAGAGGGTTACATACAAAGCGAGGGGGTGCCCCTGGAAGTTCCGTAAGATATAGGGGAAATCGAGAAAATATCATGGACTGGATGGAGGCCTGGGAGCGGATTAGCATTATACGGTTGTTAGACCTAACTAGGCTCCGGATTGGGGGGCCACTGGGCCTGTGTCTCTGACCCTTGGGGAAGACCAGGAAGATGGGGAGGAACCTGCCAGATCTGAGACCTACGAAGAGACTGTATGTCTCCCTGGGTCATGGAATGAGGGGGGTGATGTGTCTTTTGGGATGGGCGGTATGTGGGTGCTTTGAAGCGATTGTGACTTATTGTGACATGCTAGCTGTTTTGTATTGGTTGAAAATGCAAATAATTTTTTTTTTAAATGTAGAACATTACACATTAAAAATAGAACAAGCATTTGCAATGCAATAGGTCTCGCATTTGCGAGAGCTGGCATAGTAAATGACAATGCCTTTTATTCACTGCTTTTGAAAACCTGCAACCGGTGCATAAACACGCACTTTGTACGTATAGTCCTGGCTTACACAAAGCAAGGCTGGCAGTAAAACAGACTGCCAGCCTTGCTTCTTAGAAGTACAAAGTGCTTGTTTACGCGCAGTTTGCAGGTTTTCGAACGCATAAATAAAAGGCATTGTTATTTAAAATGCCAATAGCTCAAACTCTTGCAAATGCGAGACCAATTGCATTACAAATGCTTGTTAGTGTTAGTAGAGGGCCTTGCAATAAACTCCCCCTGCGAGTTTTCCACACAGTGTGCTATGCCTGTTAGCCAGGCCCTAAAGCTGCAGGTCGGGTTTGGGGCTGGGCCTGGAATGCGGGCTGCACCTCACACTGTGGGGGAGAGCGGTTTCCAGGCGGGACTTTCAGTGTTTGCTGCCTGTGCTGTTCAGAGAGAAAAGGAGCTTTTGCTAGGCAGGGTCAGAGTTCAGGTTTGCCTGCATTGCCGAAAGGTTTGCCCGCAATGCAAGTGAAAGGGCACAGCTGTTGGGGTGGAGACCTTGGGTCGGGAATACTGCACAAATGTAACTTTGTACAGGGGATAAAACATTTTCAAAGTGTCACTTTGGAACCACTGACTTCCTGAGGTTATGTATGGCAAGATCCAGAATAAATAACACGTTAGGCCGCAGGCTTCGGCTGAGTGCTCTCAGCTTAACCCTCAGGCGCTGAAGTGCGTGACAAGACTGCTTCTAGGTTTTATGAATGATTTCACCCTAACTCCGTGTATTTGACCTAAAGAATGCAGAGTTTGGAGCAGAGACAGTGGGTGTCAGATGTACTGTACCCCATTGATAAACACATTTGTTCCCCTTATATTTATGTGTGGCTGTTTAGGTGGTATGAAAATACGTACCCTGGGTTAGGCAAGAACTGTGGACTATGTCGCTAATAACTACACGGAAGAGGGCAGTTCCAAATCTCCACTGTATGAGACAGCAGAAGCATTTTCAAAAGCGGGCAGCCCTGCTCCAGTTCCAGGTGGCAGTTTACAAATGGTTTCCATGTGTTCACTTGTTTGTATTTGGGCCTCTAATGCACCTTTACGAGCAAAAATGTAGTTGTCTGTTAGAATGGTTTATTGGGGTTTTATTGTATCTGTTGGTTTCAGATGGTGTTTTCATCTGCTCTGTGTGACATCTCTTTGATTCATTCCTCGATGTGGGACTCTGTGTATCAGGCGTTTGGCTGCAAATTGATCAGGCATACAGGCCTGGATCAGAACATCCTAGTGGGCATGCAGTGCGGTGTCCGCTTCCGTAGATACTTTGGCCCTTTACCTCTGTCGGGTTTATGCACAGTGACGTAAACTTTGAACGTGTTTACTACCATAACTGGAAGCCTTGAAGTGACTTTAGGGCCAGTGTGATGTGGTTCAAATAGGAAACTGTAGGACTAGGCCGCCCAGCCTTATAAGAGAAGCCAATGGAATTCTGTAGTCCCAGCATTCACAAGGAGGTCGCTGCGCGGCGGGAGTCAGGCCCAGAAGAGTTTACCTCGTATCATGCGAATCTCCGAAAGGCTGTTTGGGCTGAAATACATATAGGGCTTGGAAAGCGTCTAGCGAAGCCCCGAAAAGCCACTGCGGCTGGGCCTCTGGAATACTCATGAAGATGGGGATGCACCAACCTCGTATAAGAAGAGTCTCTGAAGGACCACGTTTGTCAGACAGTGGCAGGTTGGTGTCTCTCAAAGGTTTGTAGGGTTGTGCCTCTGATAGGTCTGCATGGCTTTCGCCTCTGGCAGGGACTGGGCGTCTGAAAGGCTGGTAGGACTGGGTGCATGATGTAGAGTGTAGATAATCCTAGCGTGGCAAGGTCGCCCCGTCATCCCTCCTCGGAGGAGAAATGGTGTCCTCTGATGATGTCACACGTGTGTTATGTAAGCACTCCCCATATAACTTATAGCAAAAGGCGTGGGCACGTCATGGGTCAGTTTTATTGAGGACGCTACAGGGGATAACATGCCAGGAAAGGATTATTAATAGAAGACAGATTCCAGAAGTTGTTAGAACGGAGATTGTGTTTGATTCACTCTGAATCTCTCGATCCAGTGGGTAAACCATGTCAAAGGAACTCAATGCCCTCTTCTTGCTCACATTCCAAGTCATTCATGAGCGGGAACTATTTTAGGGATTTGATGTTTTTGATTCATGCGGTCACCGCGCAGACTGAAGCCATTGTTCTGGCCCGTGAACAGCTTACACCAGGACATTATTCTCATTTTCCCAGCCGGATGGGTGCAGTTTCTGTCATTTACCACGCATACGTTGGTTTAGAACCCCAAAGGCCTTCAGTTTCTGTTGAGTTAGGGTACCCAGAGTATTCCCTTGTTGCAGGCAAGTGAAGCACTTGGTGGCAGAGAATTAAACGAGTTACATTACCCAGGGGCACAGTGTGGGCTTCCACAGCAAGAGTCGTTGCCTACCAGCAGCTGTTCCCATTCATAAAAGCAGGAGAAACACTGTCTCTCCCCTGGTGAAACATAGTGAATTTCTAACCGCGCTCCCCTTAGTGGCTGTGAAGGCAAATACACACGCCTATGCGGACGACGTCACACTATGTCCGTAATCCCCAGCAGATTTTCGTCCCTATGGTCCGTGAGGTGGTACGGGAACAAATCCATTCTTTTTCCCCTTACTGACGCCACTGCCCCCTTTAATTCCGGACTACCGGTTTGTATGGGTGTCGGGACGTACCAGATACCTCGTTATGTGGCTCAGCAGGGTTGTGGACGTACTTTGGAAGACCAATTTCGGCCGCGCTGTGGACTGGCTGGAGTCTATTATCCAACTCTGGCGACGACTGCCTCGGTCTCTAGTGGCCGCATAGCCAATACCAGGATGGTGACGCTCCCGAAGTTTTTGTATTTATTCATGAACGTCCCCATCCCTCTCATAGCTCACTTCTTCCGCAGACACCGCTCACTCATAATCACCCTTGTCTGGGCGGGATGCAAGCTAGAATCGCATACAATATGCTCTCTCTTCCTCAGTCGTGTGCCGGACGCATGTGGGGGTGGAGGAGGACCTCGCAGCCCCCTGGCCGCTCTTGACCGCTCTTTTTACCCCAGCGAAGCCCTATGTGTGGCGAGATCGACACAGTTGAGACTCTGTGATGGGCCTGGGATGTGCTCTGGAGATATTCCGGATTTAGTATGCTCTCTGCAAATGCCATGCCCATTACACATAAACCTACATTTCCCCCTCTACAGACGGCGGCTATGGTTGAACGCGGAACTCGCTTGAGACTCTCTACGGTATCAGACCTCTATCCTAGCAACACTTTCTTTTATTTACTGGCTTAGTCCAGTCACATGGACACTCTGCTTTATTATCAACTCAGAGCTCTCTGCAGGGAACTTCACTCTATGTTTCCTCAGCACCCCACTCCATGGTTGGCCTTCACTTTCTTTATACTTCCCCCTCTTCCCCCCACAAGCTGGTCACTAAGATGAACGCCCTCACACTTGCGGACTCCTCTATCTCCACGGACCGCGCCCGTGCAGCCTGGAGTGCAGACCTGTGCACCGATCTCTCTCAGGAGGACTGGCTGTACTGCTGTAATCAAATCAAACGTATATCCCCAAACAAACTTCTGCGCCTCATACAATTTAAATATTTGCATAGACTATAACGCTCCCCTGCTCAGCTGCACAAAATGGCCTCATCCCCAGTGACAGATGCTGGCATTGCTCCGCTCCTGTGGCAGACTTCTCCCACCTCGCCTGGCTATGCCCTAAGGTCTCAGCATACTGGTGCGATGTGTGCAGCACTATCACTGAGATTACCTCTGCGCCTGTCACGCCGGACTCTCTGCTGGGCCTCCTAGGGTTTGTAAAATTCTGTCCAGACACTACTCGCCGGCTGACTGCAATGCTTCTTGTTCTCGCAAGGCGCAGGGTCTCCATGTGCAGGAGTCGCAAATCTATGCCCAAAGTTAGTACTTGGCTCGAGGAAGCTTCATGCTGTCAGACACTTCTTTCCCAATCCTGGGACTTGGTGCCAGCCACCTGCCATCCGGTCGATATTATGGGTCCCTTTGTCTCCTATCTCCAGCGACAAGACGCCTTACCCTCTGCAACCTCGCCCGCGCTCCCTGCCGGCACTCCGCCCATGGCGGCTGCCGGAGCTGGTTTGTGAGGTGCTGCCCCCTACCCACTTGCCCTCTGGGCCCCTTGCGCCCTTTTCCATCTGAGTGTGGTCTTCCCCGGGTACCCCCCTGCTCCTCCTGCTTCACCTCAGAATTTCTCTTTTTGTGCAACGCGGTGCGTTTCTTGCATATGGTGGTTCATATAATGTATGTAATAGATGTGATTCTCTTTGCGATTGCAGACCTCCCGCTTGTCCATACTGTAACTTGAAGTGCAAATTTTCTCAATAAAGGTTTTCAAAGATCAAAAAAAAAAAAAGAACAACTATTCCTTACTAATTCCCTCTAGCACTTGTGAACAATACTTATCTCTCTAAGGTCTTGATTTGTGGTATGAAGGACAGATTACAGGGGAGAGGGCAAAGGAGGCAGATTTTACAAAAGGGTGGAAGTATATGGAAGATCAAAATTATAGCAATATGGATCCCGCCCATTTAATCCACCCAATATTTTGCTGCTTGATCACCCAGTATTGGACCATTACTCTGAGTTAGCCTCGCCATTAATAGTGCTGCACTTAGCTCCTGAGGTGGAAGGGGTGAAGCGGAAAATCTGGTAATTAGCTTCCATACTATAACCGGAAAGAAGAAGAAGGAAGAAGATCGGATGCCAATACGGGAGAGGCTCCCTTTGAAGTTTGGTGGTAAAATTTGTGGCAGTCATGTCACCCAGGGGGTGGAGCTGAAACCCCCAGAAGAGTCATGTACAGACCACTTGACTGGGCCATATTGGATTGTCTCAGCATGCAGGAGGATTGGAATAGAGATAGAGGGGTGATGAGAGATACAGGGATTGACCAGGGTAGCCTGGAATCTAGAACTTTCCACTCACACATAAACTCTTCAACAAGGGAGAGATGGAGTTAGACCCTGGACTTGGAAGGCGGCAACAACATGCACAGCTGAAAGGACTAGCTCCCAGATGGACTAAGGACTCAGTCTGCAGCGGACCCCAGGACCAGTGGGTCTCTCCATGGCCAGTGAGTTTGGCCCTTTACACCACCTGAGGAACAGTTGGGGAAATAATTGAACTTATGAGCCCCAGCTGTACAAGTGAAGCATCAGAAGCTGCACAAAGGGAAAAAAAGCTGGTGCAGCAAGCCAATGAGATCATCTCCTGACAGATTGCACCCTTGATGGGGCCAGGGAGATTCTGTAATAGCTTCAGATGAATAGGGCTCACCACCAGGTGCAGAAGCAGCCCAGGATCACCATATTCGGTCCAACAGGGCCTAAAATATGCACAATGAAAGATTTGACCTTTGACCTTGAGTCAAGTGACAGATCGCATGGGGTTCTGCTGCAAGTTTAAAAGACACCTCCAAGGTGGGTCAAAGCCTGGCGGGGGGGGGGGGGGGGGGGGAATGGAGGGAAAGAAAGAAAGAAAAAGAAAGAAGCATGCCCCTACTCCCATTCCATGTCTGAGGGCAGTGTGTCGGTATCACAGATATGACACCAGGCAGGAGGAATACAGTTGCTGGCTCCTGAACCGGCATATGGCAGTGCCATCCAGATGGAAAGCCAGCTGGGTGGCAAAGGAGATGGTGCTGCCTCAAAGGAATGTGCATCAGAGTGTCCCAGGTAGAACTGGGCACCCCAAAGAAACAACAATAAAAAAAGAGAAAGAAGAAAAAAAAAAGCCTCCAGGTGAAAACCCCTAACTAAACAAAAACCACAGTGGTAGAGGTTGACACTATCAAATTAATATCTCCAAGGAGAGAGAGCCCCAATCTCTTCACATTCTGTGATAACCCCAAGGATTTCAGGGGCACCACCAAAACAGAGGACTGTGTGAGGGCTGCAAGAGTGGCAGCAGCCCCCACAACAAATTTGGTGAAAGGCCCTAATTTTCCACAGTCAAGAGATCCATGACCCCCAGGCTTTTTAACTTTTATTTTCAATCACTCAGGGCTGCAGCATTTGTTCTACAGGCAGGGACCGCTAAGGGTTGGTCCCATGGCTGCAGTTAATATAGCCTAAAGTGGTTCAAGAAAGTCATAGAGACGTTCATTTTAAAATGCCTTAGTTAAAAATGTATTGCCAACAGTGATTTTGATGAAAAGGGGAGCGATGTGGGCGAAAGGCTGGAGCTGTTGACCTCGAAGCTAGGGAAGCAGGTTAGAGTCTCAGCAGGGTCGCTCAACAACCTGTAACTATGGGAGAATCACTTAATCTCCCCATGCCTAACAAACAATGAATGTGTCAGTCTATAACGCAACTGGTGCTCATGTAAAGCGTGTCGATACCAACGGGTCGAGTTTGCGCTATATAATCCCCTCCCCCCACCTCCACTCCCCCAAAAAACTGTGACTTTTATTAATAATACATTTAAACATGGTTACTGGCTTCAGTGACAAGATAGTGATTTTATCAATAAAATCAATCAATAAATAGCCTTGCCCCATGCTATTTTTTCTAATGGGGGTGGGAGAGATACTTTGATTTTGGAGGTCATGACCCAGTAGGAGTCAAATATGATTTCAGAATACTATTACCGCCTACTTTAGATTCATTGAAAGCCCTATTTTGAAACTCATCCCATTGCCTTTCCTTGTTATTGTCTTTACAATACGCCAACAAAATATGTTAAAAATGTGATTTCAGAATGTCACCAAAAGGTAAATTAATTTGCTGGATATAAATATTTGTAAATTAATGCATAGTATTTAGTAGTGTGTGTAATAAATATACTTCTAAGTAAAAGCACAGACTGGGAAAAAATGTATTGGGTGCCAACGAATGGGGATTACCATCTAACACCCTCTCTCCTGACCAGGCCTTACACTGCTCTGGTTCGCAAACCTGACAGTCAAGTGCTACAATGGGGTGCTAGGTTCTTAATGAGATTAGTGTGGCAAATTACTTGTGCAGGTCTCCCATCCTGCACAACTAAAAACCCGATATTCTACTGAAATGGTTACTTACCTGTAGGTATTCTTCAAGGTGCAGAACTATACCTGTAGTTAACTAACAATTTTGTTTTGCAGTGTGAATCTTTTCTAGATTCACATGCTGTGCGCAAATCTTATAGCAGCGTTCCCTTACTTCGGGAGGTAGGGTTGAAATTTGAGTTTGCAATGAGTAGCCACACAGTAGTGCTTTTGAAGGTGTACAGATGGTCATGTGGATGCATTACAAATGTAATTACCCAACTCATTGGCAACGAAGGCCAGTGTCACTCCTTTCTTCCTTGTGGAGTGTACACTTGTTTTTTCTAGTAATAATACTCCAGTTTGCTTGTAGCAGATCTGTATTATATGGATTATAAATCTGGCGATAGTCCCCTTGGTAACCGTTTAACCTTTGCTAGAGGCTGCAAAGTACACATAGAAAAGGTTTCCCTTACTGTGATGCTTTGTTGCCTGTGTGTAGCACATCACTGCTCTTCTAACATCCAGTTTGTAAACAAGCCTTTCTGCTTGCGTTTCAGTGTTTCAAACAAAAAAAAGCTTGTGGCTTTATAAACTGGTTAACATAGAAAAAAAGAGATCACTTAACAGTGAGAGTGCGAGAGCGAGTGTGTGTGTGTAAGTAATAAGGTTCTTGCGTGGTCAGAGCTTGCAACTTTGGAGTCTGTAAGGATATGACGGCTGTGAGAAAAATAGTCCTAGGTGTTATGTTTTTGAGTTCCGCCGAATCAATTTTTCCAAAACAGAGTTCCTATACCTTTTCTACTCTTCTGCTCCAATCACTTCACCCACCCCTGTGTACTCTCTCCTCCACCCGAACATACATCCTAATATTTAACTCATTAGCTACAACTAGGTACACCGCTCAACCTTTTGATGCATATATGAGAGTATATTACTGCTACAACCACAGCAAACCAATACCAAGTAATGCACATACAAAAACAAAAATACACTCATGTCACCCATTTCATGAAGCTATGGCACTAATCGACTCTTAGTTTTTAAAGTTAGACTACTGTGACAGTGTGCTCGTGGATCTACCCCTGTAGTATTTTTTCTTACTTTATAAGGTGCTTAATTTCGCAACCAAGACAAGAAACCTAATTATTTCACGGCCAGACAAACCCCTAACCTCTGTATTGAGGTTGGCTGTAGGTCATCTACAAAACAAAAAGGCCCTCTACAAGGTAGATCAGTGGTTCTTAACCTTTTCACTTCTGTGGACCACATGCAATCATTACTAAAACCCAGAGACCCCCACTGAATCATTATTGGAATTCGGGGAGCCCCACTGAGTCATCACTAGAAGCAGAGGTCTCAGACCTAAGCATTTTCGATGATTTCAATTCCAAATGATGTGCATAAAGAAAATACAGATACAAACATTCAAACAAATACACAAAAGAAATATTTTATTCAATTCACAAACATAAAAATATCAACAATTTAATAGGAAGGATGGAGCTTTTCTAAATTAAACTGAGGCCACTCATTGTCCAAACTATAATCTGTATGATGCACGGCTACCACAAATCAATCTCAGGATACAAACTAAGGTTTTCCATTGCTCATTTTGCTTCTTTATTTACATACACTTTATTCATATGATAATAGCCATTTATTTTTATAAGCAGTTTAAGACTTTGCAAATTCTTTCTCTCCAATTGTTGGCTACTGTAAAGTAATGAAGAGCTTTTTATATTTAATGGATATCCAAGACATACCTGCACCTAAAGTGCAAATGCTAAGCACAAGTTCACTTCTTAAAATTAAGATTGCTTAAAATAAAATAAGCAGATATTATGACACACCATTTTAAAAATAGCAAGACATGTTTATGAAAAACATAATATTAATATACCAAGATGAACATTAATATCAACAATTATTCAATAATGGAGCTGCACATGGATTGATTTTTTTTAAACAAGCCCTTGTGACATACCTTGATAGCTGTTGGTGCACTAGATAAGGTGACTAAAGTTCCTGCAGCTTCATATTTCACTGCTGGGCTTGATGACTGCAGTAAATTAAATATGCAGCGAATAAAACGAGCTCTCTCAGATGGATTTGCATGACAGACCTGCAAGCAAAAGCAAATAGTGAATTATAACAATTTTAACAACTTACTAGCCAAACTTAGCAAAAGGCTGTGAAAAAGACTAGCGAAAGTAATGTCTTCAAAACAATGTAGATTAAGACACATAGCTGCCTAGCATATGTCAACTGGCCTTCTTTGAATGGATTAGTAACACAATAAAATGCATTACAAGATGGCCACAGCATATGCATACACATCCGAGAAAGCTATCATTTAAGGTATTCTGTTCTATTTTAATATACCCATTCAGAGATGCACATACACCTTGTAATGTTTATCTTTAAATAAGATTTGTTAACAGTGTCAAAACCTGTTCCTGAATGCCTGCCACAGTCATCTTGAAATAGTAGGAAAAATATTTGACGTGGATGCCGGACATCATTGCAGGAGGGGGAAAAAAGGAGTAGGGAAGCAACAGCACATTTGGTGGTGGTGTGAAACGAGGGTGGGGAGGAGGGAGAGAAAATACTACTTCATACACAGCTAGAAAGGTCTGACATCAGTAGTTAAATGCTACATTACAAAATCAGTCAAAACACTCAGATCATAATGTTCATGGGCCGAACAATCACAAAAGGAGGGAGAAAAGGTATTGAATCAGGAGCAGATAAGTCAGACAGACAAAATTATTCAATCGTAAGCGAAGGGCTGACCGAAAGTCCACTCTGAATATATGCTGTGTTGAAAACAACTTTTTACCTACAGACATCTAAAGCGGTCTGCAGCAAAGACTTAATTATGTACACCTAATACTAGATTCTCCTGAAGTACTTCTCCCTTTATATCTGATCCTCAAAGATCCATCTTGGGCTGACGTCTATTACATAACAATCCAAGCCCACTGTTTATAAATTACATAGTACAACAGTTAAACTCTCTAGAAGGCAGTAGAGTAAAATGTTATGTGTTCCAATGTGTAGACTGTCCAGTTTTCACAAGGATTTTGAAATGTGAGATTTTCCGAGGCGAGACGGCTGTACCAACTGCTGTTAGTGGAGATTGTTTTCCCACACATTTTGTTTCCTTCAGGAACAAAGATTGAAAATGCAGAGTAACTGGCTCCAGTGTTGTGATCAGTACATGGCCTTAGGACGGGGGTGGGGGCTGTCTTGGAGGGTGGTGGTAGATTGTGGAGGGAGAAATCGAAAAGGGTGAAAGGCTGCTTGCATTACTCCCTATAAACTTTCAGGGAGGGTATTGCAGCCATCTTCCAACATCTACTGAAAGCAAACCCCAAGCCAACACAAAGAGAATTCCAATCCCAGCAGACAAGACTAATATTTACTGAGATACATTCACCAGTGACACTTTATTTTTACATACTCAGAGCGAACTGAAGCACAGTGCAAACAAGGAGCCCAGAGTGAATTTCATGTGATGATAGGGATCAGAAGACTCCTGAGGGCAAAGTGGGCAGAGTATCTGTGTATGACATCTCCGGTCTGCGTAGGTCCTCTGCATATCAACAAGCATATGCACAATATCTGCAAGCCTAGGCAAATCTAGGTCCAGCATTCAAGAAAAGGTCTCCCCAAACCCCAAGAGAATGAAGGACAAGGAGGAAACCATGTAGGAAACAGGATATTTGTTGCACTACCTCTCCACTTTTTGCCTGGTAATTGATGCATCTTTGATTGAAGTGTACTGTGCTCCTGCTAACCAGGTCCCCAGTACCAGTGTTCTTTCCCGAAAAAATTTACAACTGTTCCCCCAATTTGTAAAACCTTTAGCACCCTCTGCAAGTCCCTAGTAAATGGTACCTTAGTACCTAGATCCTAAGATACTAAAGAGGGTCCCAAAGGGTAGCAGCACAAATTGTGCCACCCTAAGGGACCCCTCACCAAGCAAATGCAAGACTTCCATTGCAGGCTAGGCGTGTCTTGGTGCAGACAAGTGAAAACACAACATGTCACATATCCCTAGGTGCCATGTCCCCTACCACTGCATGTAATATTTGTAAGTTACCCCTACAGCAGGTCTAACAGCCCTAAGGCAAGGTGCTGAATATTACATGGGAGGGCACGAGCAGATATGGCACTCTGCTGGTCAGTCCTATTACTGCAAGTAAAAGTAACGAGGGAAGCCATTTTAAAACATGTGCTGGACACTGGTGAAAACAAGTTCCCCAGCTACAGGATGTCTTCACTGAAAATCGGAATGTTGGATATCAAACATCTCATATTGGTAAACATGCACTGATGCCAGTGTTGGATTCAACCTCAGAGGTGCCCCATGAAAACTTACCAGCCTCTATTGTGCTTGAGGACTGTTTTCTGCCAGCTTGCCTCCCCCCACCCCAGAGTTGCTGTCTTGACCTCAGGGCCTTTGCTCTCAGGAGGCCCTGAACAAAAGCATGTACAGGATGAGGGTGTAACACCCCCTCCCACATGATGACCTGCTAATAAGCCTCCTTGGGCAAGCGAGATTCAAAGAAACTGCCGCCACTGGTATGTGAATCTGACTCACCTTACAAGAGAGTAAGTCATACTCCCTGTCCAGAGGCCATGGAAAATTAGCTAGTCTGGTAGGTGTGCCACCTTCACGCTAGTACCACACCTAAGGTGGGCTACTGTGAGTTGGAAATGATTTTTCAGAAGTAGCCATCTTTGATGGATTACCTAGGAATTCTGTAATAGGGTTACACTCACTTCCCACAGAAAGAGAGCATATGAGAGGGTGGAGTGACCTCCAGGGTCAGTAGCCTATTGGCTACTACCCTACACTCCCATAACACCCCTAAATTCAGTATTTAGGAGAGTACCTGGCACCAGATAAGGAGATCCTGATGACTTATATATATGTTATATATGTGCGATCTCTTCTATAGCGCACGGCTACCCCATAGGGTGTCCCGGCGCTTTGGCAAAGAGATCTGAGGCCAAAAACACCATACAGCAACTTACAGTGGTCTGAGAGGTCAACTTATGAAAAAAAAGGACCCGAAGAGCCGCAAAAGCAGAAGACAGAAGAGAGCACCTGACTTGTCCCCAGCCCTGCTGTCCTGTCTGCTCTCCTCTGTCAAACCTGTGCCAAAAAGGACTCATACTGCAGCTGTAAGCCTCCAAAACCTGGGAGGACTGCCTGCCTGCAACAAAGAACAAGGCTTCCTGAAGAACAGAGGAACTGTTCCCTGCATCCTGCAGAAACTCCAACACAGAAGACGGAGGCCTCCAGAACCACCAAAACCCGACACCTGTAGCCACCATCCCAAGTTGAAGAGGGCCTCCCAAGCCCTCTAGAAGAAGAGTCCATTGTGGTTTCACCCCTCGTGGACTCCTTGACGTCACCTACAGCCTCTGCACGCAAGCCACCCTCGACTGCGGCCAGCAAGAGAAACCAGATGCCAAAAGACACATCTGCATCCGTCACCCCAGGCCGCTGAGCAGATGACTCCAGGTGTCTCCATGTCCCCAAGCATCGCAAGCATTAAACCCCTGTGTTGGTTCGCCCCAACTGGCTCCGTAGCCTCCTCTTACAGTGAAACCTATTGCGCTCACAACGTTGTTTTGCCCCCTGCACCTAGCCGACCTTGTGCTGCTAGGTGTACTGTTGGTGCTGCCTTAGGCCTTGCCCACCACTCACCTTAACTCCTGGAGATTAGTCCTGCAAATCGATGTATTGTTTGAAGAACTAATTTCTTCCTTAGGATAAAATTGCAGTGTCCACTTTTACAAATGAAAATATTTTATATTTAAAAATGTACTTACCTGAACGATTTTTCTCTGATGCCTAAAAATTATATAAAGATACTTGCTATTTTTATAAATTAGTGTGGATTTCCTTCTTGGGTAGTGTTGTCAGTTATTAATCATGGTGTATATTTGCAAATGTCTTGCACTAGTCTGTGTTAAGCTTAAGGCTCCTCAACCACACTACCCCCTAATAAAGCATTTTGGGATTGCATAGCAAGCCCCTGTCCACTCATAAGGGAACGCTTGGACTCTTTGGTGTCGTCTCCTATGCAGACGACACCCAACTGATCCTATCACTCACCAAAGACCCCAACACCGCCAAAACCAACCTACATGAAGGCATGAAAGAAGTAGCAGAGTGGATGAAGCACAGCCGTCTGAAACTGAACTCAGACAAAACAGAAGTCTTTATCTTAGGCACTTCCCCCTCCGCTTGGGACGACTCTTGGTGGCAAGAGGCCCTTGGAAAAGCACCCATCCCGACGGACCATGCACGAAACCTGGGCGTCATCCTGGACTCATCTCTCTCGATGAACAGACAAGTCAACGCAGTCTCATCTTCATGCTTCAACATCCTCCGCATGCTCAAAAAAACATTTCGCTGGATCCCCACCGAAACCAGAAAGACAGTCACCCATGCACTGGTTACAAGTCGCCTGGACTACGGAAACACCCTATACGCAGGTATCACCGCAAAACTCCAGAAAAAGCTCCAACGCATCCAGAACGCATCAGCCAGACTCATACTAGACATCCCATGCAAAGACCATATCTCTAGCCACCTGAAAAACCTCCACTGGCTCCCCGTCAATAAGAGGATTACTTTCCGACTCCTAACCCACGCACACAAAGCACTCTACGAACTTGGACCCGAATGCCTCAACACACGACTTTCCTTCTACACCCCCCCTCGCCAGCTTCGATCTTCCAACCAAGCCCTTGCTACCATTCCTCGCATCAATAAATCCACCATGGGAGGTAGATCCTTCTCCTACCTCGCAGCTAAAACCTGGAACTCTCTCCCCACCCACCTACGTCTCACACAGAACCACCTAGCATTCAGAAAGCAACGTAAAACCTGGATATTCGACAAGTAACTCCCTTCCCCTCCTCAAGCGCCTTGAGACCCTCTGGGTATGTAGCGCGCTATATAAATGTTTGACTTGACTTGACTTGACTTTACACAATATAACAGGTTCTTGATATATCACATAAAGGCCAGCTTTCTACAAATCTCATTAGAGTGATTGAGATCTCGTGGCCGTTAATGAGGCTGGGGATTTTAGTTAGTTTTTTCCTGTGAGCTATGTCTTTATTGTCTGCTGAGGATGACAGACCTTCTATTGGAGGCCCTGAGTAACAGAATGACCTATCTTTGAAAGTCTGAAGGCTCTTTTGCTCAAGTGTACAAGAACAAGCACATTGACCACCATACATCCCCACATTTTGACAATTAACTTTTATTCAGGGTACTAAAAGCAGCAGAAATGGGGTTGACGAAACAACAGAAAGACAATGTCACAAGGACATATTATGGCAAAGATATGAAGTTAAAGACAACTTAAGGCAACTAAAGGCCCAAAAAAAATAATTAGTGAAAAGGTGAAGGTGACCGACCCAGGCTTTCCCTCGTCTGGTAACAGGACAAATAAGAATTGTAGTGAAAAACCGATCTTGAAGCAAAGGTTCAGAAAAAAAGACTAACTTTAATCTTTACATAAAACCAATGCCAAAGTTTTTTTTGTTTGTTTGTTTTCTTAGACTTTTATATAGCGCAAACTAGACCCGAAGATATCCAGTATCAGAGTGCTTTACATGAGCACCAGTTGCATTACAAATCAACACGGAGGAGAAAAAAAAAAAGAGTAAGAAGGAAAAGGAGAGCGAGAGAGAAGGAAAAGGAGAGCGAGAGAGAAGGAAAAGGAGAGCGAGAGAGAAGGAAAAGGAGAGCGAGAGAGAAGGAAAAGGAGAGCGAGAGAGAAGGAAAAGGAGAGCGAGAGAGAAGGAAAAGGAGAGCGAGAGAGGAGGAAAGAGAGAGAGAGAGAGAGAGCGAGAGAGAAGGAAAAGGAGAGCGAGAGAGGAGGAAAGAGAGAGAGAGAGAGAGAGCGAGAGAGGAGGAAAGAGAGAGAGAGAGAGAGAGCGAGAGAGAAGGAAAAGGAGAGCGAGAGAGGAGGAAAGAGAGAGAGAGAGAGAGAGCGAGAGAGAAGGAAAAGGAGAGCGAGAGAGAAGGAAAAGGAGAGCGAGAGAGAAGGAAAAGGAGAGCGAGAGAGAAGGAAAAGGAGAGCGAGAGAGAGAGAGAGCGAGAGAGAAGGAAAAGGAGAGCGAGAGAGAAGGAAAAGGAGAGCGAGAGAGGAGGAAAGAGAGAGAGAGAGAGAGAGCGAGAGAGGAGGAAAGAGAGAGAGAGAGAGAGAGCGAGAGAGAAGGAAAAGGAGAGCGAGAGAGAAGGAAAAGGAGAGCGAGAGCGCGAGAGAGAGCGCGAGAGAGAGCGCGAGAGAGCGCGAGAGAGAGCGCGAGAGAGCGCGAGAGAGAGAGAGAGAGAGAGAGAGAGAGAGAGAGAGAGAGAGAGAGAGAGAGAGAGAGAGAGAGAGAGAGAGAGAGAGAGAGAGAGAGAGAGAGAGAGAGAGAGAGAGAGAGAGAGAGAGAGAGAGAGAGAGAGAGAGAGAGAGAGAGAAAAGCAGAGAGAGAAGGAAAAGCAGAGAGAGGAGGAGGAGGGAAAGCGAGAGAGAGAGAAAAAAAAGAGATGGTGTGAGTAGGAGCGTTAGTGTGTTAGTGATTCCATGGATGATGACATCAGTGATTTCTTCTTTCATGATAAAATCCACCTGATTCAACCGTCGTTTGTCCTTGTGGGCACAGCCGAAACGGATGAGACGCTGAGTACCCTGCCTTTGGGGTCAGTTACTCACTCACCCAATTTCCCCCTATTTCCTTACAAAAATTCAGTTCTTAACTCTTCACTTGAACAGAGAATGGTACCTAGCTGCAGGAAAAGGGCAAAAATCATCCCCCTTCAGAAGAAACCTTCAGCGGACCCTACGGTTGCATTCAATTATAGGCCCATTTCTCTGATGCCCTTCTTTTCAAAGGTCCTGGAGAAGTACTTTAATTCCGTGCTAACAGATTATATAGAAGGAAACCATGTGCTTCATGACAGACAGTCGGGCTTTAGAACCACTCTAAGCATGGAAACAGCCCTATTGGAGGTTTCAGAAACCATTAAACTCAGATGGACAAAGGGGGCAGTGCGGTGCTGATACTGCTGGATTTATTCGCAGCCTTTGACACCGGGCCCCATGACCAGCTGAGGTCCTTCACAGCTCTTGCGAAGGTTATTGGATGTGGTGTTGGGGGCACGGTGTACAATTGGTTTGCGTCCTTCCTTACTGAGCGGTAGCAGGAAATTTGGTCCCCTCCCCCTTACAGCTGCCATTCCTCCAATGCAAGTAGGGGTCCCGCAGTGCTCTATTTTGAGCCACACACTTTTTAATATTTATATGGCTCCACTTGCACGTCTGGCAGATTTGCATGGTGCAAAGATCATTTCCTTTGCCGATGACCCTCAACACCTGTTCACTTGTGACAAAGGTGCGAGTTTTCGTGGAATGGAGATAAATAAATGTTTAACTGAGGTCTTTTCTTGGATGCGACTTAACCAACTCAAGTGTAATCCAGAAAAATACAAAATCATCTTTTTCGGCTGCTCCCCTTGGGCGGACTGGAATTTATTGTAGCCCTGTGACATGTACCCTCCTTCAACCCCAGTCAGCACAGTAAACAACTTGGAAGTCAAGTTGGACACTAGTCTAGCTATTAAGTTCCAAATGACATCCACCACATCGTGAGGGAAAGAAAAAGAAATCAGGTTGCCCCGTTCAATCTCCAGGCATGAAGGTGTAATGTCTGGAGGTGGGGGTGTAGAACCTGCCCCTCCATCTGAGAGAGGAGATCTGCCCTGTAAGTGAGACGGAGCGGCGGGTGAGAGGAGAGGTGGAGAAGGTCTGAGTACCACACCCTTCTTGGCCAATCCGGGGCAATCAATATGACTCGGGCCCGGTCTTGGCGAATTTTCCTCAGAACCCGAGGAATCAAAGGTATGGGAGGAAACGCGTAAAGGAGTTGTGAGCTTCAACTCAACTGAAACACGTCCCCCAAGGCTCCTTGCATCGGATACTGGAGACTGCATAATGACAGGCAGTGAGCATTCTCGTGAGTGGCGAACAGGTCCACCCGAGGAGTCCCCCACATCCGAAAGATGTCGTGAACAACCTCTGGATGGAGCCTCCACTCGTGATCGGCAGAGAACTGCCGACTGAGACTGTCTGCACGAACGTTCTGAACCCCGGCCAGATGATTTGCCACCAGACAAATCTGATGGTCCTGAACCCAGGACCAGAGACGCAGAGCCTCTCTGCATAGACACTGCGACCCTACTCCTCCCTGCTTGTTGATGTACCACATCGCGGTCGTGTTGTCAGTCAGGACCTGAACAGACAGACCGCAAAGGGAAGGGAGGAAGGCCTTGAGCGCCAGACTTATTGCCCGCATTTCTAGAAGGTTGATATGAAGCAACCTTTCCTCTGGAGACCTCCAGGTCCCCCAGATGAGCACCCCACCCGAGAGTGGACGCATCCGATATTACTGTGGCAACCGATGGAGGAATCTGAAAAGGCTTCCCTTGAGACAGATTGCCTTCCACGCTCCACCAAGTCAGATCCGCTGCAGCTTCCTTGGAGATTCTCACCGACTCCCTGAGATCTCCGTTGTGTTGATACCACTGCCTGCGGAGGCACCACTGGAGCGCCCTCATATGCCAGCGTGCATGGTTGACCAACAGAATGCATGAAGCCATCAGACCGAGCAGGCGAAGGACCTTCAGGACTGGAACGACCGCTCCATTGTAAAACAAAGGAATCATCTCCTGTATGTCGCGAATCCTTTGAGGGGGAGGGAATGCACGACACACAGTAGTGTCCAGTACCGCACCTATGAACAGGTTGCGCTGTGAGGGCACCAGGTGAGACTTGGGTACATTTATCGAAAAACCCAACCTGTGCAACAACTGAGTTGACACTTGCAGATGATGGAGCACCTTCTCCGGCGATTCCGCTTTGATCAGCCAGTCGTCTAGATACGGAAACACATGTATCCCCGTTCTCCTGAGATGAGCTGCCACCACTGCCATCACCTTGGTGAAGACTTGAGGCGCAGTAGTAAGACCAAACGGAAGGACCACAAACTGGTATTGTTGTGACCCAACCGTAAAACGGAGCTACTTTCTGTGCGACTTCAAGATGGGAATATGAAAATACGCATCTTGCAAGTCGATCGACACCATCCAGTCTTCTTCCAGCAGCGCTTGAAGAACCTGTGCAAGAGTGAGCATCTTGAACTTTTCCTGTTTCAGGTAAAGGTTCAAGATCCTGAGATCCAGGATTGGCCGAAGCCTGCCATCTTTCTTGGGGATCAGGAAATACCGGGAGTAGCACCCCTGACGCCTTTCCTGCTGTGGAACCACCTCTATCGCACCTTTTTGGAACAGAGCCAGGACTTCTTCTGCAGGCAAAGCAGGTGGCCCTCCGAACAATAACCCTGGCAAGGAGGGTAATTGGGAGGGAATTCCTGGAAAGGAAGTGCATACCCTTCTCTACAAGATTGAGAACCCAAAGATCCGATGTTATTAATTCCCAATCTTGTAGAAAAGGAGTAAGCCGACCCCCCACTGGGCCCACATGATCCGGAATGGCGGATCTAGGGCTGCTTTGCTGCGTTGGCCGGGGGTTGGGAAGGAGAGGAGGAGGAGGAGGATTGACGACCTCTAGGGCGGGATTTTTGCATGCCCCTGTATGACTTGTACAGCATATTCTGCTGCTGTTGAGGCTGCTGCTGGGATGGTCTGTAAGAACGAAAGGAAGATCTTCCAAACCCCCTGAAGCGTCTACCAGTAGTACCTCTGGACTGAAGACCCAAAGATTTAGCAGTGGCCCTACTGTCCTTAAAACGTTCCAAAGCAGCATCAGCCTTCTTGCCAAACAATCCTGAACCATCAAAAGGCAAGTCCAACAAAGCAGACTGGATGTCCGCAGAGAACTCCGATGATTTAAGCCAGGCAGCCCTCCTAGTGGCCACGCAGGAGCCCATGACCCTTGCCACCGAATCAGCAGTGTCTAGACCACTCTGAATAACCTGTCTCGCAGCTGCTTGAGTGTCTGATATCACTTCCTGAAAATCCTTCCTGTCATCCTCAGGAATTTTCGGAATCAGCTGCTTGACAGAATCCATCAAGGCATGGATATACCTTCCCATCAGACACGTTGAGTTGGTTGACTTTAACGCCATACTGGCTGATGAGAAAACCTTCCTGGCATTCTGATCTTGCTTTCTGGATTCTTTATCCCCAGGAACCTGTGGAAAAGCACCAGCAGATTTCTTTGAGCAGGCAGCCTGCACCACCAAACTCTCAGGCAAGGGATGAATAGATAAAAACGCAGGGTCCTCAGGTGCAACTCTGTATCTCCTCGCCACTGTTCTAGAAACTGCAGGAGCAGATAAAGGTTTCTTCCAAACCTCATAGATGGGCTCAGATAAGGCCTCGTTGAAGGGTAACACAGGTTCAATAACTGACGAGGGTGAATGAAGAACCTCTGTTAAAATATTAGGTTTATAATCAGCAGTGGGCAGAGTAATATTTAATAAACTCGCTGCTTTTTTAATAACGGTGTTTTAAGGCACCACATCCTTCGATGGCACACTTGACACTGAAGCCAATTCGCACTCAGGCGACAGTTCAAGCCCACTGGCCTCACACAAGTCTTCAAAAGGATCCTCAGAATCCTGTAACTCCCCTTCTTCAGTATCTGAATATTGATATCTTTCCTCTTCCAGAAGCCTCTGGGCCTTTCTCCGAGATCTTTCCTTCACAGCAGACGTCAACGGATTCGGAATCGACTCCGACGGGGTCGGTGCCGGCGTCGAACCCGAAGTCGGATGAGGCTTTTCAATACGAGGTCAGACAGAATCCTGCCTCGGAGTCGTAGGCTTCGGCGTCGATGAGACTGGCGTTGTGCGCTTCGGCGTCGACGACACCGGAGGTGTCGGAAAATGCCAATGCGGAGGTATAGCCGGCATAAAAGGCATGAAGGGCGCAGGGGCGTAAGCATGGGGAATACCCAAGTTGAATGCCATAGGACCCGTGGGACCAACAGGTGCACCAGACGGGAACATTGCCCTGGAATAAACACCAAACATGGTGTTCAGGAACTGAAAAGGATCCTGACCTGGAGCTGGAAATTCAGGATATGGATCTTTGGGTCGTTTCTGAGGAGGTGGAGTCGAAACGACGTCGACCTCTTCACCGAGTCCAGGAACCTGGGTCGACGAATCCGCAGGCATCGGAACTTCGACTTCACCAGCCCCCTGCTCCTCACCTTCATCCTCCTGACCAGAAGGATGGGATGGAACCGGAGATTGGACCTGCTTCTGAGATTCGGGTGAATCCGGATGTGAAGCCTCACCAACAGAGATATGTTCCGACTCCGAAACCTCCACTTCCTTATTCAGAAGTTTGACCTGGGACTTCGGTCTTGAACTAGAGTCCTTTCCGGAGTGATGATGTGACTCATGGCTCCTCTTCTTATGCTTCTTCCTCGAAGACTTCGAAGCGTCAGCCGAAGACTACTCCGAGCGTGACCTCGAACGAGACCTCGACCTCGATCTCGACCGACGAGTTCGAGACTTCGAAGACTTCTTTTCTTTCTTATTTTTAAGTTTTGCCACAAGGAGTTTCGTCTCTCTTTCTCTTAACGCCTTCGGAGTCATCTTCTTGCAGCAAGGACAGTCCTCGACGTCATGGTCGGAACTTAAACACCAAACACAGCATTCATGAGGATCGGTGATAGACATAGTCTTGCCACATTCGCCGCAAGCCTTAAATCCAGTTTTCTTCGACGACATTTCGAAGAATATAAAGATAGACACAATAACAGGATAATAGTAACAAAGTTACTGTAAAGCTACAGTACGATCCCTGAAAACCGTTAGCGTTGACGACGCGGAAAAAAGGGAACTGATGTCATCACGCCGGCGTGGGCCTGTTATAGGCGTCGGTGACGTCAGCGGAGTCGCGAGCGGTGCCGTGCCTCTGTGACGTCCGGATCCACGTCGGCGCGAAGCTACAAAAAGAATTTCCGAATGTTGCTGACGCAAGGGGATATTCACAAGGTGAGGAATCCACACGGCAGATGTATCTATCAGAATCAAGCTATTGCTGGTACTTATTATTTATTCAGAGTTTTATATAGCGCGAACAAGATCTTTACAGATATCAGAGCGCTTCACAGAAATAAGGGTGGGGATAGCATGAAGGTGACGCAACATAATATTAGGTGCAATATAAAATTCAGTAGCATGATCGGATGGCAGTCATGTTCTAATAAAAGATCAATAAACAATCAAATAAGCGATAATATAAGACGATACTGAGTCTTTCATACAACTACGATAAAAGTCAGGCGAACTAATGCTAAAGGGATTGCTTATGCCAGTACCTAAAAGTTACGGGGAGCAAAGGGGAACGGGCATCGAGATTCAGTAGGCTAACGTGTATAGTCTAATAGATATTTAGTGAGTAATATAAAAGGATCGACTATCCAACATGGAATTATGGCAAACAAGAAGAATAAACGAGTCTAGATCCTGAATAATATGACATTATTTGACATTAGACAAACATGTAACCAGTAATACCCAAGCGGTGCGAAGTCTCTGCTTCGGCTTGATAAGAATGGTAAAAAACTTTCTTCCCCTTCTCCCGGTGGAATCCCATAAAATCATAGTAGAAGCCTTAATTACATCTAGGTTGGAAAACGTAAATATCTTGTATCTGGGGCTGCCAGAGTATTTGCTCAATCGGCTGCAGGTTGTTCAAAACGCTGCAGCCAGAGCTATTCTTATGGTAAACCCCAGAACTTGCAAGTCACCCCACCTGAAGGCGTTGTACTGGCTCTCGGTGAGAAAGAGGGTCCAGTTTAAGGCCCTAGTACTAGCTTATCATGCCTTCCATGATACGGGTGCGGTTTACCTGAGAAATAGGATCCAACGTTATCAGCCTTAACGGGCCCTATGATCCTCTAGACAATCCCTCATGGTTATTCCCAAGATCATGAGATCTCAGATAGGAGGACAGTCATTTCAGGTCCAAGCTGCTAGTCTGTGAAATAAATTGCCCCTTTACCTTAGACTGACACAGGACCAGTTGTCTTTTAGGAAACAACCTAAAACGTGGCTGTTCCAACAATAACATCATGGTGCCAGGGCGGGTCCCTTTCTGTTTCAGTTTTGAGATTAGCACCGGGACACTCTCCGTGAGTATCAGCACGCTTTATAAATGCCCAATTTCATTTCATTTAATTTCATTTGAGATGTGATGAGTGATGCCACTGACCATGTTATAAAAAAAACCACAGTTGATGGACAGAATGCAGAACGATGTCATACATTCACCCCAGTACAGAGATCTGGGCCTAAATCCATCGTTTTTTTGCACTCCAAACCACCCCAGTTCAGACATGGCCATATGCAAATCAGTCTGACCCTGTGCCTCATGGGAACAGTCCAGCCCGAACTGCCAAGCCATGCCTTCCCTGGACCGGAAACAAGCTTCCGAGTACCGGTTTCTGGCATTCCAGCCGTCTTCAGCCCGGCTTGCTTGAATCCAGTGGTGTGAAGAGCATGGGACTCACGTCGGAGCATACCCATCCCACTCAGGGTGACAAATGCAAAAACCACAGTTGATGGACAGAATAGTGTGGAGTGCAAAAAAGCGATGGATTTAGGCCCAGATCTCTGTACTGGGTTTGAATGTATGACATTGTTCTGCAATCTGTCCATCAACTGTGGTTTTTGCAACTGACCATGTAATGTCATGAGTGATGTAATATGCGAGGTCATAAGCAGTGCATTGTGGGGGCGCGAGTTATAGTTAGCTCGACTAACTAGAACTGCTGAGTTTCACTGGTTTTGTAAGAGTGAAACATGAGCCCAGCTATAACGTCCCTATAACCTTTGGCTCTTTCAGTGAATGTCTAAGGTATTTTTTATTCTATTTCATAACTATAACATTCCTGTGACCTTTGTTTTTTTAAGTAGTATTCGCATTTACACAGTGGAGGAGAAAGGGGGTGGGCCTCTGACCGTCTCTCAGGAACATTACGGTGTAAGACTTGAAAGGGTTGACAGGAGGACTGCTTGACCCCCAAGGTCCCTCGAATGTAAAGTGGACTAAACCCCACCAACCAGTAGTGCGCTAGGAGCCGCGTTTGCAGAGAAGTGGAGAATGGAAAGAGGCCTCGGAAGACCTCTTAGCAATCCCGCAGTGTGGAAACCTACTGGCCTTGAGGTTCCTTGGGGTTCAACAAGCCCTCCTGTTACCTCCAGTAAGTCTCACACAGCGGGATTGCGGAGAGGTTTTCGGAGGCCAAGCCCCCTTTCTGCGCCACTCTGCAAACGTGCCTCTTGGGGCACTACTGGTTGGGGGAAGAAGTCCACTTTTGTTCTGTGAAGTGAACGCCAAAAATTACTTTTCAGGTGAAAAGAAATTACTGCATAATAGTAAGGGCAACTCGAAGGAAGCTTTGTTGTCACGCATCCTTCAGAGGAAGTGATCTTGGGGTGATCACCAAGGTGACACTTTATTTTTTTGTCCTCCGACTTAGTCTTCTTTTACAAACATTTTCCGCATTAACACCTAATACGTCTACCAATCATGCAGCTTGTGGTAGATACAGGATTCTTACTGAATGAAGGTCTTAAGCACATTACCAGACTCACGCCGAGTATAATGAAAACAAAGGTACCTGTAACACCAATCCCAGAAAAACCACTTTGCTGACAAAAATGCACTAACCACAATAAAACAAAATCCATGTAACAGCACATTACCTTTCAATAATAATACCTTTCAATAAAAATAAACCCACTACAAAATTAAGATTTTTTTTACACACACGTTGTGCGCATGTATATATATATATATATATATGCAGTGATGGATCAACGATTCTCCTGCATCACACAGGTTGCACTTTAAACACAGGGTGGAGGAGAGTTCCTTCCTCCCAAAAGTAGGACACATACATTTACTGAAGAGGGGCTGCCATCAGAGTTTGATGTCCCCAACTTTGGTCAATTTGTAAATACATTTTATGTGACTGGTTTCGACATCAGTATAGACTGAGGTGTAAGTAGCACTTTAATCTTTTGCGTATAGTTGTACATTTGTCAGTGAGGTTTACATGGTCATTGTTTTGCACATTCCATTGGCACCACTATAATGATGAAATTAATTTTTATAAAGGTGGTTTTAAGTATGCATATTATTACTTTTTAACCATGAAATGATTTATATATATATTTATTTATATTTATATGTATATTTATAGTGGTATATTTACAGCTGCGATATTTTGCACATGTGTAACTGCACTATTGAAACGCACTTTGAAGATTTTGCCTTTATAGGACCTTAAAGCAGTCTATACTATCCAGCATTTATGCAGATGTTGAAGTTCTGTGAATACGACAGTAATTCCCTTCTATTTACAAATGTGGAATGGCTGCAATCGCTGTTTTCAGCATTTTGACTTGCCTACTAGTATTTTGTTTATTTTCATTCATCACATGGTGTGCACACGATCAGTTAAAAAGAGGGCATTGTGGGTAAAAATTCTGATGTGATCAAGGGCAACTGCCCGAAACGCGTCGTCTGCTACGCTGCTGAATTTTCTGGAATAAAGAAACCCTTTTGCCACTATTTGGGATTCGTTGGTCTTTTGTTTGATCGCCGAGGCACTGGAGATTCCAAGCTGACCTTTGAGTT
This sequence comes from Lissotriton vulgaris, assembly GCF_964263255.1. Taxonomy (NCBI): domain Eukaryota; kingdom Metazoa; phylum Chordata; class Amphibia; order Caudata; family Salamandridae; genus Lissotriton; species Lissotriton vulgaris. Next base: position 154,441 of record NW_028247158.1, read on the forward strand.
GATATATATATATATATATATATATAGAGCATTTATATAGCTCACTTCTACCCGGAGGCCTCGTAGCGCTGTATTCATACCGCTGTGGAACCCATCCTGGCTTTCCTGTGACATGTCCACTCCTGGGCACCCCCAAGGTGAAGCCAGGCATCCACAGCGCTGCAGGGGCCGTTGTGGAGATTAAGCAAGCTATTGCCCAGAGTAAAAGAGTGGGACCCATGATTAGACTAGGCACTGAGGCGAGAATTATCAGATCCGGGGAAATTAGGCGGGAATTGAACCCTGGTCCCGGGCCAGACCTCTGCATCAGGGTCTGCCACTCTAACCATTGAGCCTCGCTTCTCCGTGTATAGATAAACATGTACAGTTTGTGCACAAAAATGATTAGCCTTTATTTAAATAATTTAAAAAGCAACAATCGCAGAGGTCACATTTTGTACCATAACAGGACTTTCCTGAAGACAATTCTAAAACTTGATGGACCTAAATGGATAATAACTACTTTTTTTGCACAGTATAAATCAATTATTCACTCATCTAGTATTTCAGACATAGTTTGGCTCTGTTAACGAACGCTGCAATAAAGACCATCAAACATGCGGAGGAGCCAAGCCAGCGACTGAGATGGCCGCATAGACGCTCGGCTCCGTGAGCCCTCTCGCCCCGCGCATACGTCCTGGCAATTATCCTGAGCCATAACGGCATATTTAAGTAGGCGAAGGAGAACTTTCACTTACCGTCTGCTCCTGAGGCTTCTACGTGTGGCGGACCCGGAGGAATGTTCCCGACTGTTCCGCGGCCCTCGCGGTGTTGGGACCGGGGTGCCGAGTGAGAGGAGCAGCCGGCCACGACTGCGACAACAGCGGCCACTGGTGGAGGTGAGGAGTCGGCCGGTAGGCGCCGGTGAACAGATGGGCCGATGGTGACAGTGCCGACCCAGTCCACCTAGCGGAGTGCCTCGTGGGGCTGCGTGGCATAGCAGGGTCGAGGGGAGTGCACGACTTTTGCCCCCCCTTACCAGTCCTGTGTCCGGGCATACTCAAGGTTCACCCCCGGAATCAGCGGGCAGCTCCCGGGGAGCGGCAGAGATTTTGTTTAGCCCTTTGGTGACTCTTCTCCAGGGAGCCTGCCTTACAATTCTGAGTCCCGGCTGTGGATCCTGTAGCGCCCTGGTTTAGGGCCCGGTCCCTGAGGTGAGGTGAAGAAGGACGAGGCAGGATCAGCTAAGATGGCGGCCGGCACCCTCCTCTGTGGACCACATCCAGGTCGAACAGCTGCTGTGCGGGTGAGATCAGGGGACTCGCGGTGCGAGAAGGAGCCCACATCCAAAGATATCTTGGCTGCTCTAACGACCCTGCATGAGACCCTGATCTGTAATGCTCGGGACTTGGGAAAAAGGATGGCCGCCATTGTTGTCCCGCCGTTCCGTACGGGCACAGATCGATCTCAACGGAGTGCCGACGTGCCCGCCTCCATGTCCATGAAGAGTGCTCCAGCTACGCCTAGGTTCATGGAGACGCTGAAAGACTCGGCTCAAGTGATCGCCCTGGATAGCTCTGCTGTATATGCGGGTGTCTCTTCGGGGCACATGTCTAATTGGCGGCTGAGGAAACCACGCCGTTTTACTTTTTGGGCTGCCCCGGCGACGTCGCGGCGCTTGCCGGATTGTGTGACTCTCCCTCCTCGGATGGTGAGACTGTGTTCGGACTTGGAGGTGTGTTCGGGGTTAATATCGGCACAAACGGATTTCCGCCATATAATTTCGGATGGGTTTGGGTTGCTGCAGTCCCATGAAGCGAAAACTCAGCCTGGCCCGCCCGGATCACCTGGACCCTCCAAGCCGCTCCAGAGTCTGGTGGACTTATTGTTGACTGACGGTGCTTGGGGGACACTCGGCTGGAATTATATTGCTGGTGTGGTCGGCGATTGATGTTCTCCATGGATATTCTGATCTTGCTTTTAGGATGTCTCCTGGGCGCAGATCCACTTTTTTCTTCTCTTCTTCTTTTTCCTCTTTTTCTATATTTCGGGTCTCCATTAGGGCGACGGGCACGCTGCTGGGGGGGGGTAGGCCGTGGCCTTCTGCAGGGGTGCAGGGTGGGGGGTAGGGGGATGGGGTTTGTTAATTTGTCCGTTATTGTTTCTATGGCCTTTTAGTCTTTTTTCCCTTTTTAGTGTCGTCGTCATTCATGTCTCCTGCAATATGTTTCGTATTGAGGGGTGGGGTTCAGTTTTGCTACGGAACGAGTTTGTGCCCACATTTATCCTGATTCGCGTACCCTACCCCCAATGCTTCATTTGTATTTGTATTATTTGCGGATATCCTGATTCATGCTCGTTATTGTAGGACCATGTATGACCGTATGGCACTTCTTTTTAGTTTTTCCTCATTGTAAAATGAACCTTCGTAATCCTGAATTCCGATCTGTACGCCTGCATACAAGCCATGCCCTGGACATTTGTAGGAACCCGGTTTTCAACCTGTTCTGACCTTTCCACATTGCTCTGCTATACTTCTGCTTTGACTAGCGGCCGGCCGGGGTGGTTGTAGGCCCATACTTGTAATTCCTTGAAGTAATAATAAAGGTTCCCCAAAAAATAAAAAAGACCATCAAACATGCATGTAATCCAGGTGACTTAGTGATTGCAAACCAAGTGACCAAAAGTAAGCAGAGAGTCAAATGACAAATCTCATGCAAATGCATGGAAATGCAAAAGTTTGTAGCTGTGTTATGAATGATCACACATACCTTAAAGTATTCAGTGAGACATGCATAGCATAAAGGATAAAGTGAATAAAGTTTCACTGGGAATTCATGTTATTAACGGATAATCAAGGAAATTACTAAATGAAATACCATAACACAATAAGGTCCCTATAAACATTACTAATATTTTACTACATGACTTGTAAAATGTGAAATATCGAATACCTCTGCATCATCATTCCTAACAAATACAAACTGATCACAGACCAGGGTATGAAACAAATGATTATCTCAGCATGCAAATGGCTGCTGATTTAGACATTAAATTTAAAAAAAATAAAACATACCTTGTAAATTAGTTCAACAATCACCAACTGCAGAATATCTCCGAAAGTGTGCACTTGATCAATACAAGTGCTCAAGTAGTCCAATGCGCGGTCCTATGGGAACATATTACAGTATCAAAAGAAACATTTGGCTTTCACAACATAAATTTGGCACCATTAAAAACATGCAAACTATTATTAGATGGCCATCAAAATAATTTTAAAGTGTAGAAAAATCTTTTCAGGCATATTAATTTTTCAGTGTTCTTTTCAAAGTTCGGTTTTTCCTTTTAGTAAAAATGTGTATGGCAATTTTTCAGGAGCAAAATTATGACCTTTCTTTGCATATCTATTCTAAACAAACACTGCTCATCCCCTTCCATGGTAAATATTTAGTTTTATTTTACTACGTACTCTTATTCCTTTTAAGTCTATATTAGTGACTACATCCTTCAATATAAGGATTTGAGGAGCAAGTAAAAATGTGGTAGAAAAAAAAGCTGGGGTTAAGACAATCTTACATCCAATCAAACACATCAATCATGCAAAACTAAATAACAATATTAATAATTACAAAACGGATTACAATGATGGAAACAAAAACATTATTGCCGAAAAAAGGATGTAGAATTTGTGAAGAAAACAATAAGACTGCACAGGAAGACTGTCAAGAGCAGAAATCTATTGACATAGTGCTAGTTATTTCCACTGCTTGTGAGGCTAGGCTAACCGCAGGTTTAAATGAGTTCTCAGTAAAAAATAAATGGATGCAAAGACTGTAGGAGAGTAGGGTCTGCTTCCTATGGGCAGCCCCACTTTTTGCTGTGATTTTCAGGTTTTTCGACTTTAGTGTGGCTGGGGGCCTGCTAATCAGACCCACAGCCCAGCTGTTTTCTCTCTAAATTGATACCATGTACTTTAGGTACATACCAGATTGGGTACTGGGTCACCTTTGTGAGTCCCTGTATAGTGTACCATAGGTACCCAGGGCATAGGTGCATCCAAGGCCTACCAGGGGCTGCAGCATGTATTATGCCACCCCTGGCTACCCTCCAAACTGACACCACAGGCTGATCACTCAGCTTGGGTAAGGTGGTGTAATCACCCCTTACTTAGATATAGTATACCTATATCTACCTTATATATAGACACATATGCACCTATAAGTCACTCCCATGGTAGGCCTCGACAATCCTGGAGGCAGAGTGCTTGGGTTTATGTGAGAGGGTGCCCTAGCATGAGCTGAGCCCCTCTGCAGCTTTCGGAACCATCTCCTTATAGCTGTTGTTTTATGATATAGCCATACCATATACTCTGAAGTGCATTATAATCCTCGCGGTTAATGCTAACTTTCGTTTGGCTTTATCAAAACACGTTGTGTAAGGTGTCAAACACTTTGGAATACTACACCATGTATGTTACTGCTTTGCCCGGTTAAGGTTAAACAGAGCCCCAGCATCACAAAATGGATGCTGCTGCCACAGACAAGTCTGACCTCCTGCTGCTGGACGAAACTCCGGCAGGGGAGGCCTGGACAATAGGTTTCCTGTCCAGGGAGGTGCCAGCACCTCCCCAGACAGGCAGATGTGTATTGGGACAGGGAGGGCTGAATCAGCAAATGCTTTTTGAGACTCTGCATTGGGCACACAAGGTGCTCCATGCATAGCCCGGTTCAAACCAGTTGCTGGGGCACTCCAGCCCCAGCTCTGGCGCGAAACTGGACAAAGGGAAAGGGGTGTAATCACCCCCTTCCCAGATCCGCCCATAGGAGGGATCTAGGCAGGTAATCCAGCCCCTTAGCTTAGTATAAGTATAGGAGCTGTGTCCCCAGGACTTCAGATTATCCTGGAAAGAAACATTGATAGAGAACTCTTGGACCTTCGACATTCTATTCTGACTAGAAGACGGAAGACATCTCCCTTGTGGTCAAGGAGTGACCACCCTGTGCAAACAGGCACCACCAGCAACTTGCCGGTCTGCTTTGTCGACGCTACCGCCGAAACCCGAAGACGCAGCGACACAGGAACTAGACTCTCAGACTTCTCTAACTCCGACCCACATCAACAGCAAAGCTGAGACCCGTGGCGGACACGAGAGACGTGGGACCGGACACCCTGGACATCCTGCATTTTGCTAACTGCTCGACTATTGAGGTACCCTCGCAGTTGTGCATTGGGGTACGAGAAACCCCAGAACTGAGCACCATTTGCACCGAAGCTCAGCCCTCCACACTCCACGAGTGCCGCGTGGGGCCTGCTCTTGCATTTCAGCTTGTGTCTTCCTGGTTCCTTATCGTTGGCTAGTGAGCCCCCTGAAGACTTTTCCTTTGAACTAAACTGCTTTCCTGGTTGCTCCAAGCTTGCTCCAGCTTCCCTTCAAAGGAGAAGCGCCACAGACCTTGCTGGTCTGCAACAGAGCCAATCTCGACATCCTGCGTGGGTTGAGTTTGCCAAGGCTTGTTGGGTCCAATCCGGATACCGACACCACAGTCAACTAGATCCTTCGTGGGACTGCTCGAATCCAGCGCCTGGCCATCGTCGATGCCTCCTGGACCTCGTGGCTTAAGAGACAAACTCACCTTCTTCACTTTCAAGCACGCGACATCGCCTGGTTCCTTCCTGGTCACTGGCTAGTGACCCAGACTCTGTCCACCTATGCTTTCTGGTTATTCAGATCTACGATCCACCCTTGAATCCGCCCAGACACTTTTCCTCTGGTCACCTGCAGCACTTCTTGGCAGATCTCCATAGCAAACGACGACCAACCCAGACACGAAAAGACACCTATGTATCCCGCTTCCCTGGGTGAGGTAACACAAGTACTCCGGTGCTCCCTTGGGTCTTGACTCTCGAAGTGTCCTAGTTTAAAAGGGTTCCATCCTAGTCCATCGGGAAGTGCCCTTAAACATCAACTTTGTAACTTCTTCGTTTCCCGTTATAAGTCAATGGTAACTCGCGACTGTGTTTAGACACTGCACGCATCTCCCGTGGGCCTCCTACTTCCTAACCTTTGGTTGTTTAGTGTAGTCCCAGCGATTCTACAGGCCCTAGGCCTGCTGTCTAACTCTCACGTGGTTCTTATACCACTTCCTTAGTATATGGTTTGTGAGGCCCCTAGGGCATAACTGTATTTGTGCAACTCATAGTATGCTAATTGAGTAACTTGTGATGTACTTTGACCTCGGACCTCAAAGAGTGCAGAGGGGTTGTGTTAGAAATAAATACATATATATTTGATTTATATACCTTGTGTGGTGTCCTTTAATTTGGTATTCAAGGGATTATAACTGGTAAAACAGCTTGCTTCACATGCTCTCTGAAGTCTTAGCCTATGACTGCTGGTCCATGCTACCACTAGCTTGTCTATAAGGTTGACTTGACAACCACTATCAATAAGGGTCGATTAGACTGGTGCAAGGTGCCCACTAGAATAGTGGACGTCATATGCCAGGCTAACTTCTCACCAAGACCACATTAGAAATAAATATCTAAACGGCAATGTGCTCAAACACCATCTGTCTACAAGCTAGAAATCCACTTGCATCAACTAAGCACAACTTATGGAGTGAAAGTATTGTTTCTCTATTTTCAACGTTCATAGCTCACAATTTCCAATCAGTGAGAATGTAGCTTATTATTCATTAGTTTAACCACACATACATACTATTTCAACATGGACATCCAAACTGTTTACTACACCAACCATAAATCTTTAAATGCACTCACCTGGTCTGCATGTATTAGCATCATGAACGCATTTCTCTTGCAACTGGCATCTTTTTCGTTCACCAAGAAATCATGGATCAGTTCAGGAGCATCTGGGATGAGGTTTTCAAAATTTCTGAGAACCAAATGTCAGCTTTTAATAATAAGGGACTAGAGCAGCTAAAATATCACATTCGTTTGGAAAAAGGAGGGACACATTAACAATTGCAAACTTTAAATTTTCTAATGCAAAAATGATTACTTCCTGGATAAGCACTTTCCGCTAAAATGAGACCTCGTCTTTTTTTCATTTTACTTACTTAATTTGGAATAGGATCGCGCTGGAGTAGCCTCAAGAGGCAATCAACCAATTTACCTAGCAAGAGAGGAGACTGTACTTTAAGGCAGGTGACTTTAAGTCCCACCAATGAAGCAACTGCGATAAAATAGTGGCCTGGAGTATAAATGAAAAGCATTACAGGGTTTAGTCTGAACTCTTCATGGGGAACATGGTTGGCCTGGTGCATAAAATGAATGAGAGGCTACGTGCTTTTTTATGACCTATCAGAAAGAGTGAGAATCAGTGGGTACTTGATACAAGATGCAATAAAACAAGAATTACAAACATTGCCCAACTGACAGCCAAATGGTAATGTAATGTAAAGTGGGTCTGAAGAGCGCTGCTTGGCATCCATGAGGGTATCCAGGCGCCGAGTAGGTGAGAGAGGCCATGTGGTAAGGCTGGGCATAAGTACATGCAGTCTTGATAGTCCCGTAAAACAACTAATTCAAAATAAAGGTCTTCACCATTTTGCGGAAATGAAGAAGTGAAGAGGAGGCCGCAAGGTGTTGGGGAAGATCGTTCCAGAATTTGATGACTTGGAAGGAGAATGATTTACCTCCCATTCTGCTTCTGTGAGTGCGGGGGAGAGGGGGTATGTGAGACAGAGTGAAACTGAGCGAAGTTTGGTGGAAGTGAAGCCGGTGATGGAGTTGTGCCGAACGTGTGTTTTGTAGTGACTTGAATGTATGTGTAAGAAATTTGAACTGGCAGCACTTCTGGATGTGGAGGGGGGGGGGGGGGGGGAGTGAAGCACTCTGAGGAGTGGCGCAGTGCAGGTTCGGCAGGGGGGGGGGGGGGTGTTGAAGTGTTTGGATGATTTCAAATCTGTGAAGAAGACTGGTTGTTATGCGGTGGTTTAAATGATCAACTAACCAGCTTAGTATGGAATGTATTGAGTTACTGTCATTTCTGGCGAAAAGCACATATTGATCAGGCAGCAACCTTGGCACTAACAATGGAAATCTTATTCATTTGTACACGATGTGAAAACCTACCAACGAGCTCTCAAACATACCCAAATTCACGGAGGCCAACCACTTAGACTCTTACCTGTAAATTGTGTAGATTGCAAGGACAGCATTCCTTCGCACATAACTGTGACGATGCTCCAGACAAGCGCGGATAGCTGGCATCAGAGGTTCCAGTAATTCAGCCTCCTTCAGCTTGCACAGAAATCGAAGGGTAGAGCCTCGGATGAATTCATTAGGATGCTGAAGGTCCTATAAGAAGATTAAATATTTTTTTGGCTTAAACATCGCTACAATGTAATACATATATATATATATATATATATATATACACACTGACATGCATCTGCACGTCTCGCTATTCAAACAAGGGAAATAAAGCTTGAAGAGCAACTTGGTTAAAATAGACCCTAATGTGCCCAACATTAGTGCGACATATGGCTACAGCATTCTGGGACATATAGGGTACAAAACCCAAAAAAGAAATGGTCGATATACATTGGAACATGTATTTTATACAGGATGTATTTGGACATTTTGTAAGATTAATGCCTATTCTTTTATTTTGTGGTATTTAAGTAAAGTTATATATTATGTAGGACATCGAGACGACCTGAGGGGAGCACAGTCCATGTTAGAAAAGTTTAGACAATTATCTGACTTAGGAGTCAACAGGCAGAGGTCCAAGCTCTTTCTTATGGTGCAGAGCAGATTCTTTCCTCTCTTACCCCAGCCAGCTAAAGAAACGGTCGCTAGGGCCCTCATACTATCCCGCCTGGATTATGCCAACGCTTTGTATCTGGGTTCCCCTTCCTTTCTGGTTAACCTCATGCGCGCTAGCGGAATTCCGCTCGCGCGCTGAAAATTCGAAAATCGCACTTTGCATGACGAGCTGGGCTCGGCATCAGCGTGCGAGCGGGCTACGCGATGACGAGCCCAGCTCGTCATCAGCTCCGAAGGGGTTAATAAACTTCAGCTTATCCAGAATGCTGCCGCAAGACTCCTGCTGGGCATCTCCAGACGAAACAGCATTAGACATCAATTGGCTACTCTTCACTGGCTGCCGGTGGCCCAAAGAGTCCAATTCAAAGCTCTGGTACTCACGCATCGAGCCCTTCATGATACAGGTCCTGTCTATCTCAGGAAAAGAGTGACTTTCCATGTTCCAAGTCGCCACCTAAGGTCAGCCTCCCAACGAAGGATGGTAGTCCCCCGCTTCCGTCGAAACAGATTGGGCGGGCAATCTTTTTCGGTCAAAGCCGCCACCCTCTGGAATTCCCTCCCATTCACTCTCAGGGACACCAGAGACCTTGGTTGCTTTAAGAAGCTCCTTAAGACCCATCTTTTTAACATAGCCTACTAAAGCTGCTTGGTTCTGCTGTTCAGTTCTCGACTTCTCTGTGGTTTTGCTTTGCACCAGGATACTCTTGAGTAGTTGTGCGCGCAATAAATATCCATATAACATAACATAACATAACAGAGCAAAAATCCCCCAGAGTGGAAACCCTAATGTTTGGGCTACCTTGGGGTTCAGATTTTATCACGACCAGGCTGATCTAGTGGACGGAAATGTTGGGTGGGCTATTAGGGCACTGAGGGCTTCAACTGAGTTCTGGAAGACACTGCCGCTCTCAGTGGCGGGCAGGATATCCTTTCTAAAAATGGTGGCTCTGCCCAGTCTCCTATATTTTTTTTACTACACTCCCCAATGGATTCCGAGGGCATCATTTAAAAAGCTGGACTCCTTCATCACCGGATTCATCTGGGGCAGGGGGCAAAGACGAGTTGCACTAGCCACAATGCAATGCGCAACAACAGTGGAGGGGTTAGCGGTCCCTGACTTCAAGACATATTATATTGCAGCCCAACTACAATGGCTGATCCAGGGACTGGTGCATAGACAGAATCAAGACCGAATTTTGTACTGCCACTACTCGACCTGCTCCTAGTGTTTCTCAGAGTGCTTGGAGCGCCTCTTGGTGGCTCGCAGGAGCTTAGATTGATGTCTAAATGCTGGAGTAGGGGCCTACAGAAGATCCACATTGAAGCCCCTTACTCCCCAACGAATTACTACAAGATCTATTTAAAGTACTGCCTCATGGCGGCAACTGGCAGGACCTCGACCTCTGGATGGAGGCAGGGGCAACAAAGGTAGGAGATCTGTTTAGAGATACGGAATTGCTCCAGTTTGAGGAATTCCACGCAGAATTTGATTTACCCCAGGTCCCTTCCTACTGCACAGAGCTCTCACGACAGCAATAAGTGCATATGGAAACGCAGAAACTACTGAACCTCCCACATAACAGAGTTGCCAATATATAGCTCTCAGGGGGCACTATTAAGATAGTCTCCGCTTATACAGAGCTTTGCGAGCAGACCAGCAACAACCGCTGGAGAAACTATGGACCTGGGGGGGGGGGAGGACGATTTGGGTATCTCCATTTCTGCTAAGGACTGGGATGGTATCCTAGACAAAAACACAAGGTCTCCAGGAATGTGTGCTTCAAACTCATTATTACAATGTCCTCCATAGGTCATACTTCACACCAGAGTTCGTGTGCCTTCTGATGGGCTCTGTCGGAAAGGAATCAGACTCGGATTTCCAGATTGCGGACGACAGGCTCAGAGAGCCCGTCCGCTGTCCCGAAATCCCTCAGTACTCTCCCGGCCGCCTCTGTGCGACCGAGGGAGTACGATGGCAGTTTTTCACTGCCTTTTCGTGCCAGTTTTTAAGGCACGAAAAGGCAGTCAGAAACTGTCTTTGGTGGCCCCCAGTATGGCCCCCATGGGTGCGAGGCTGCCTGGGGGCACCTATGGTGCCCCTCTGTGGATCCCTGTACCCGGTGTCAGGCACCTTGGGGTGCAGGGATGAATTGCACCCCTGCTTTTCACAATGCAAGCATGCTTTCTGCTCGGAATGGATGCTTGCATTGTGAAGTGTCCGTCCGACATCGGAATCAGCCCCAGAGAGGGAAGAGTGCACATTTTACACATGTTTTGGGAATGTCCCATTCTAACTGAGGTCTTAAACATGATCGAGAAGGCTATCAAGAGGGAAGTTCCCCACACACCGGGACACTGTTTACTGGGATGGTTTCCCCACACAACTAAGACGAAAGTCACAAGCAAGTTCCAAGACTTAGCATTTATTCTGGCCAAACGAGAGATAGCGAGAAACTGGAAATCCCCAAGAGGCCCCCGGACTCATGTATGGAAAAAAGAAATTATTAAATGGGCGGTATGCAAGGGGAGGATACCCCTAAGAGAAGTTGGGATTTATTTGCTTTCCACTAAACAGATGCAAGTTGACTGATACAATTGTATTGCTTGATACGTGAAACCCAATAAAATCGGTTTAAAAAAAATGTACATCTTCTAACAAAGCAACTGATTGTATAACTCTTCCCCTGATGAAGCAAATGGCAATGCATTGGATTACATTTTGTTGAGTAACAAGAATCTGCAAATGGACACAAAAGTGTTTTGATTTAAGTATGCAATATTTATTCGAAGAAAATAATAAGCTACGAAACATGAATGAAAAAGTATTCTTTTGAAAAAGTATATTAACTATTTGTGATTCTATTACAGTCAAGAGATACCGGTGCAAACCAGGAGTGACAATAATTGTAGCCATACTTTTTGTTGATCAAATCTCTAGTAGGCAGTGCTGCTGAATCCATTTACAAAAATTATTAATATAATTAATTGATAACATGAACGCTCAGAAAGCGATACCTGTATTAACATTTTCACAACTCAATTTCCTATTAATTTCTCAGCCAATGTGGAGTCCCTTTTGCCTCTCCTAGCACTCTTCTGAGGAGCATGAAGGTGGAGGGAGGAACAGATGTCTTCCTTCCATTGTCTTTCTCTAGCTGTTTGACTTCCAGTTTCTGATTCTTTATGCACTTCCTTTGTTCCTACAACAGTCTACTTCTTTACAGCCATCCGCTTTTGAAAATACAGAAAAGCTAGCAATGGCAGACTGTCATGCTTGTATATACTTTCCACTAACATACCAAGAAACAAATATTGGTAGTACCATACTTCCCCCTCCCCTTATGTGCCTAAAGGCAGGTATTGGATAGTTACAGTAGGGGTGTCCCTCTCAAGTCAGTAAGCCTGGGAAAAGATCAAATATAAAGAAAAAAAATCTACGTAACAAGAGTTGGTTACTTGAGTTACTAGAGGAATGTACAAGCAAAGAAGACTTATCTTAATACTTAAAAATATGAATGTATTCAAACTATTCAAATAGGAAAAACAGCACAAACTCAAACATAACCAATATTGCTTGTTCAAATGATCAATCATCCATACAGTGGTTCCCAAACAGTGGGTCGTGAGCTAGATTTTGGTGGGCAGTGAAAGTCCTAGCATATGTAAGAAATCAGATTTTTGATACTAATATTCAATATAAACGTTTTTAAAAAAGTATCTGAAAAAATTTACTTTTTTAATAAACAAATAGTAAAAATACTTGGACTTTTGTCCCTTCACGTAGTGAAATAAGTGAAGTGATACTATTCCTGATCTGATGTGGAATTAGGTTTCTCATACAATTGTCTAAAGTATTGAATGTCCTCTTTGGGTTTGTTAAAGGATGGTTATCATCCACCCCCCCTTTCCCCACTTTCACCCAGAGGACGCGCTCTCCTTTAGACTCACTCGGGCAGGATATAAATAGTATGGATCCTTGCTTCCCAAATATTTTAGAACCACAACCCAATTTTTAGAATGCCAAACTTTTGCGACCCACCTAGTTTAATGGACATTTTAAAGATTTTTCTCGAGAAATTTCTCAAAGATCAAACCTTCCACAACGAAAACAAAAGATTGACAGATATTTGTAACGGCCACCTTTAGTTCAGATGTACTCTGGCTAAACAATTTGGCTCATGCCTTCTACCTCTGAACAACAAGCCCCCAATAAACCTCACCCTTTCCCATACCTAGGCAAAGGTAGGTAAGTAGGTGTTGCACAATTAATAGACTTTATCAAAATCTAAATATGAAAAGCTTAAGAACCTAGCAGTGTAATTAAATCTAAGTCCCAAATGGTACTTCTTTATTTTGTTGGTACATATTCACTAAGTGACAGTGCACATATGCTTGTGTGTGTTTTTTAGTCCAGTAAATAAGGCTCTTTCTGCAATCACCTTCTAGGCTACAGAATGCTCTCCATTTATGACTTCTCTCGCTTAGCTCTTTCTCTCTTAGCTTTTAGTCTCAATGATAGACCTAATATAAACAACTGATTGGGAAAGGGTGTTTTCATTCCTATTTCCCTCACTCCTACTGCATAAACTCCAGGTCACTGGTTTGCTTCAGTGTCGATATTCTACTCACACCTTATAGGATTCTGCCATTTTAAACCTTAAAGACTTATTAAATGTAGGGTTACCCGTTGAATATATACTACACTAAGCTTTGATAAAAGTCTACATAAAGAATGAAAAGTGAAGATAGAACCTTCAATACATTTAGCAGGTTTGTTGTAAGAGCAAGACCACGTGGTTAAGTCTTGTACTTGCCAGCCCCTTAAGAAGACAGGACCCGTCTACCCGCTGCCATATCCCAGGCATTAGCTGGTTTGAGACAGATGTACCCGCCCGTCTCAGAGTCCACTGTGACTCACTATCGCGGATTCTTTCAACCCAGACCTCAGACGCCGGGTCGGAAATATCACTATCTATACGTACACAAGTATTTCACATCAAATTACTGGACCAATCTCCTGGAGTTAAGGGAAGTATGGGGCAAGGACCGAGGCAACACCAACAAGTCACCTCGGAAGGCTCTAGATCATCCAGGTGCAGAGGTGTGTTACGACGTTGGATGTTCCATTAACTGTTATGGGGAATGGTCTGGTTGCAAGAGGTTGCAAGCTGGGACTGGGAGACCAGTGAGGCTGAACCAACAAGGGGGCTCCGGTATTACAGATGTGGGGACACCTATGTTCCTCTGTTCCTCTGGCCAGGGCTGCTGGGTGCTGAGGTGTTCGGGGGTTTTCGTCAGCCGAAACACATGTGGTAGAGGGGGCCTGCACACAGAAGTTGCAGCCAGAGTGGACAAGTTCACTGTGGACAAACCCAAGGTGGGCTTTGTTTCTGGAGGGGTTAAGGAGGCACGCTGGCACTGCAGTCCCACTTCAACTTAGGATAGGGGGCACAGGCGCAATGGTGCTTTACAGCGCTAGGTTTGCGGCAGTCCGGAGTCCTCACAATCCTTCTGGAGTGCATGCAGAATGCAGGGAAGCAGCTCCGGTATTCCACTGTATTTCCTAGGTCTTTGTTGAAGGCAGGCAGTCCTCCCAGGCTTTTGGAGGTACAGCAGCTGCAGGAGGAGACTACAATGGTGCCAGTTTGTCAGGAACAGCAGACAGGCCGACAGGGTTGGCGCCAATTCAGTTGCCTCCCCACATTTCTTGCTCTCCATGGATCTTTGGTGTCCTTATTAGGGCAGCAGGAATCGGATTTCCTGGTGCCAAGGGCTCCTCTAAATACTAGAATTAGGGCTGTTAGGGGAGAGTAGGGTAGTATGCCAATTCACATGCCAAAGGCGGTAGGCTCTTTGAAACTGCCTGCCTTGTAATTCATATTTACTAGCATTCCTAGAGATGGGGTACAACACCTCCTTCGAGAGCAGGCATTGTTCCGGAGAACGTAGAACTCTCACCCCTGGGAGTCAGAAACACGTCTATGGTGGCAGGATGGACTGGAACAGTCAGCCAGCATACTAGAGGGCTGGTAAGTTTAAAGGGGTACCTCTAAGGTACACTCTACGTACATGTATTAATAAATCCATCACTGGAATCAGTGTGGGTTTATTTATAAAAGGGGTTTGATACAAAACACCATATATTTCAGTGAAGCAATTATGTCGCAGGGGAACTCATTTGGACCAGTGCCCAGTACATACCTTAAGGTGGCTTCATTGTTCACTTGCAATATCCAGTCACAAAACTAGACACCATGGGCATGGCTTGGAGCATCAAGATGGCGGTCGCACTCTAAGACTGCTCCGGACCACGCCGTCATCTGCTCCGAATCCCAAGGCCCACCAGCACACTAAACAATATCTTTCACCTCCTGTCCTAGTCCGGCAGTAACAGCAGTGAAATCAGGCCCCGAAAAGACCCTTCTGTGCAGTAATTCATCCGGGGGGCGGCTCGGAGGTCACGGAGGACCAGGGACAAAATAGCGGCACCGTGATCCAGGCCCAGGATGAAGCAGACCGAAGAAGATGGCGGTGCGCGCCCTGTGGCACAGAGAGGCTGCGTTGATACACCGGACCTCTCCCACGAGGCTAGAGGAAGAGGCGACACATAGGGTGGCAGGGAGCACCAGTGGAATCCCTCACCCAACACAAGAAAGGCGGTGAGTGCAACCCCCAGGACTGTTGTGGCGGGGCAGGCCCAATGTCATGCCGAATCCGAACTGGGGCCGCGGGGCAACCACACAATCGCGCGGGTGGCCTCTGACCTCTGCGCGAACCTCAGTTTAGAAAATAAACTGACAGCTTGCAAGAAAGATAATCAAGGGATACGGATCGGGCCTCTCCCCTCTGGCGCCGGCGTGGACTTGTGGGAGATGCGGAAGAGGCCTGGGACACATCATCTAGAGATCAGTCTGTCCCGTTAGGAGAAAAGAGAGCCCTGCGGACGCCTCGAGGAGGCGAGAACAATGCAGGCCCTCAATGGCTAATCTTGACGAAGAGGCCCACTGTGAGAGATTTCTCCGACACGGCACCCTCTTGACAGACGGGCAATGGGCACAGAATGTGAGGCCCGAGGCCGGATAATACATTAGGCCCAGCGAGGAGCGAGACCCAGGTTGAGGACGCAGAGTGGCCTCGGAGCAACTCAGGAGGGCATCTGGCCCCCACCTTGGAAAAAGAAATAAGTGGCTGAATGGGCCCCTTACCCTCCCTGGAGTGGAACGGGCTTGAAAGAAGAGTGGAGGGTGACCCGGACACAGTGCCCCAAATCGACTGAATGGGTAAGGACCAAAGCAGGCCTTGGGCAGGCTGGGGGCATAGGCCGCCCAAAATGCAGGGAGAACAACCACCTGGCAGAAGAGTGACCCGGGCCGAGGGAGAGAGGGCGACCTGGGACTGCAAGCAGAGAAAGAAGTGGTGAGGACACCAACCTAGAGCCCCCCCCTCCGGGACCACGTCCATCTAGAGAGATACCATAGCCCTTAAGGCATGGAGGTCGCCCACCCGGCGTGGGGACTGGGGAGGTGAGGTCAAGCGAGGGTACAGCAAACCACATCCGGGCGTCGCGCCCCCCCCCTCCCCCCTCATCCCCCCCCCTCCTCCGGGAGCAGAGGATCTATGGGAGCACCAGTGGGATAAGGCTGCCCTCCTGAACAGATACGGAGATCTGAAGGCAGGGGTCTGGAAACTCTGGGAACCTGCCAGAGCAGCACCGAACCAACGGGAACCCACGGGTGGGGCTGGTGGGCAGCCGGTCACCCCCAGCCACAAAGGGGTCCCAGGTCCACACAGAAAAGTCCCCCGTCTGAAACAGAGCAGCGGCGGTCGGTGCAGGTGAGGCCCAAGAAAAAAACAAGCTCCTGACCCAGAAGACTTCAGAGGGGAACCCCCCCCCCTGGCGCTCACAGGGGTGGCTGACGTGGGAGCCTGGTCGCGCCCAACTGGGTAAATGGATGGTGCATCCCGGGATCCCCACCGCGAGCCATAGGGGATCCTGAAGGTATACCCTCCAGAATAGGGCCGTGAGAGTACGCATGCCCGGGCAGCATCGGTCCAAGGCAGCCAACCGGGCAATGCAGTTTTTCCTGCGACCAGCTTGCAACACGCCTTAAGACAGTTCTGGACTTCTGATCAATAGTCAGACTTGCGGCACTGTAGCACCTTAGAAGTGGCACAGGGCCTAATTCCCAACCTCCATGGGGAAAGAGAGAGGCGCGAAACCACCCAAGACAAAAACCCGGATGGATCAATGCACTACAAACGGGGCCGGATACCCCAAAACAATCAACGAGAAAGCCCCCCTCCTCCCAGAAGAAGACCTTAATGCAATTTTTCAGGCTATACGCTCCTCGCAGGCCTCCGTGGAAAATAAAATAGGCGAGTTATGAGTGGCTATGACCCTCGTACAGCAAGATCTCTGCAACGCCACTGCCCATATATCGGAAGCCAAATCCCTCATCTCTACAGTAGAAGATGACGTGCACCAAGTGAAGGAACAGCGCAAACAATTCCAATCCCACACAAAGGGGATGCACAGGAGAGCTGAGGATGCAGAAAACCGCTCGAGGCACAATAACCTTCGCCTAGAGGCTTTCCCGAAGGAGAAGAACAGGGAAAAGCAGTGACTTTCATCAAGACCTGGATCAAATCATGGACGCCTGGGAGCGAATTATCGTCATGCTTTGCTGTGGAACGGGCCCAATCAGGCACTTGCACCCAAACCACCACCAGGAGAGCCCCACACCGACCGATCATTGCAAGGATTCTCATCTTTAAAGATAGAGACGCAATCCTGCAAGCAGCCCACTCTCAGGCAACCCTGACCTACCAAGGACACAAAATCATTGTCTACCCGGATTACACCAGGGAAGTACAGGCCCAGCGGGGTCCTATGCAGAAGTCAAGCAGAAACTGTGTGCGCCTAGTCTTCAATACATACTACTCTTCCCTGCTAACCTCAAGCAATCATCTGAGGTGGCCTGGACTTGGCTAACTGAAGAACGCCCGCTCAGATCTCAGGTGGGGCCTTTCCTCCTGCCCCCCTGTCCAGGGCAACGGCACTGCGAGCTCTGGGTCCCAGATGCGACACAACGGTTCCTGTAGGGGTCGAGGTGCCCGGAGAGAAGTGTTTACCTCACCCACTGTTATCCCCCATAACTTTGGTGCGCCGTCTGGGTCTTCCGCCGCAATGACCCCACAGCGGAGCCGGTCTATTGAGCGGATAACAGCCGAGGGATGCTCTCTAACACCTCTGGACGTCTGGTCGGTGGACACGACCTTTCCCGCAATCCGACAATATAACGGCATCTGATCAGAAAGCAAGTCCAAACACTTAGGGAAGAACTCTCCCCAATGAAATATCTGACTGGACTGTCAAGTAGAGCTGGTGTGGTCAGCAAGAATCCATAATGGAGACAAACACAATCTGATGCATGGAGGGGTCCATCAAGCAGCTCCCACACTTACCTTTCAAGTTGTTTTTTTTTTGTAACTATTGTTACTAGGGCGACAGATGCTTCCTTTCCGGAAGTATAGGGTGAGGTGGTGGTTGGGGGCAGGGTGTGGGACTGTGGTCTCTAGTTCTGTGCTAATTATGTTAGACAGCAGCAGCACCCAATTTCTCACAATAAACTCATGCACACACGGCACTCACGACAAAAGACTAGGCCTCTTCTTACATCGTACCATTGACCAACTCAGCCACCAGGACAGTCAAATCACTGGGCCATCATTATCCCACTCACAGACCATGACCTCAGCAAAATATAGGGTGGGAGCCCCCTGCGAATCCTCTCCTGGAACGTCAATGAGCTGCTCGACAAGGTGAAGATTACGGCGGTCCAGAGAGAAGCCCAGAGATACGCCTGACGCCCTCCTGCTTCAAGAAATACATCTCATGGGTAACCACTACCCCTTTCCCGCGAGACATGGATTCAATAGTATCTGGCATTCTGGGTTTGAGAGAGGTTCACGTGTGGTGGCAATCCTACTTCGGCACACCCTTCCCTTTGTACCCACTAATGTAATCAGACCCTCAAGGCAGCTTTGTGGCCCTAGTGGGGACCTTGGGAGGAGAGGCAGTCAACTTGGTGTCAATATAGATGACCCCGGCAACCCAGACAGCCACCCTGAACGGGACCAGCGACAATATATCCTCCCTGCCGCTAGGCCGGACAGTGATAGGGGCGACTTTAATGCGGTCATGCAATCAGGCATAGACATCACAGGCACACCTTCCCAGTGCAGGACACTACAGGCTAGGAGGATGACAGAGTGGGCAGCAAAGTTAGGCCTAAGTGACGTTTGGAGGACATGGAACCCCAGAACACTACACTAAACTATACCAACACCTCCACGACACACCCCACTCACGCATGTATTGATATTGTCTTCATGCCGGCCCCAGTCTGCTGTGACTTCATGGACATTAGCATCCTCCCTCGTGGCATATCGGACCAATCTCACCTTCACTGCCGAATGGGAGGCCCCTTGGAAACGCCGTGCCCCACTTAGAGGCTGTACAACTGGTTTCTTCGAAACAACACATTTCGGGCGACAATCGGGGAAGAACTCCAACAATACTTTCTCGCTAACCAAAATACAGTCCCCTACCCGGGCACACACTGGGAGGCTGGCAAAGCCACAATTCGAGGCTTCACCATGGGACAACTTAAGGCCAAACGCTCAGCACTAGAAAACCACCTTACCATCCCAGAAGCCCAGGCGATCTGCTTGGAGCAGGCCTTACCCGAATCTGAGGGAGACTTGACAACTTGTGCTCTTGAGAGATAAAATAAAACTATTGCTCGAATCGGAGAAACTAATGTGGAGGTACTCAGTAGCCCGCGTATATGGCTGGGGAGACAAAAACGGAAGATACTTTTAGACTGGGCATTTATATGTGATCGTTTTATCAAAACTTTTTTTAAAGGAAAGGATGTTTTAGTTTGAGCAGGAAAAGGAAAAACGCTTACTGCATTCTGGTTTCATCTGGTGCCCTCGGTCCGCCGCGGTTTTCAGTTTGTTGCGGAGTGGCTTCCAGACCCTCTCCCCCCCCCCCCCCACCCCCAACCCAACCCAACCCAACCCCTCCTCCCTCACACCTCAGGTGTTCGGGTGGGAGGAGCATAGCGTGCTGATCTCTTACGGCCAGCAATATATTCCACATGATGAGCAGGACACGCAGCGGGCGAGTGTAGAGGGGCTTGCCTCAAACGCTTGTTATCCTGTTTTTAAGTATCTTGTAATGATTCAAACTACTTTGCTGCTAGTTCTGCCTTTTGCTTTTTAACAGGGCATTTTAGACGGGGCATTTATATGCGATTGTTTTACCAAAACTTTTAAAAAGGATGTTTTAGAGTTTGAGCAGGAAAAACTCTTACTGCATTCTGGTTTCATCTGGTGCCCCCGGTCCGCCACGGTTTTCCCGTTCGTTGCTGAAGGGCTTCCAGACACACACCCCCCAGGTTTGCGGCGGGAGGAGCACGCGCGCTGATCTCTTCCGGCCAGCAATATATTCCACATGCTGAGGCAGATGCGCAGCTGTCACGCCTAAGGCAAGCCCGTCTGTCCCCTTCCGCTTCACAAAAGCGTCCAGAAATGCTGGTTGTGATCCAAAGAACTGCTATTCCAGAGATTAATTATTGTTGTTTAACCTGCAAGTTAGTGACTGTCATCATCACCTGCATGTAGATAAAATACTAGGCTTAGGCACATACTTAAAATGCCGCTGAGAACTTAGATATGAAGCCAGTACCACACTTACCCTCGACCAAGTCCATAAAGTAAACCCAACTATGTACCTTAGACCATTACACTGTGGCCTGGTGAATGTTAGGTCATTAGGAAAACATGCCCTGCGTATATATGATTTAATTTTATATTATAACCTAGATGGCCTCTTAATCACATAGACATGGCTAAAGGACTGGTCCAACCCAGACCTTGTACAATCCCTTCCTCCAAAATATACTAGATCTAGAAGAGATAGACCTGTACAGAGAGGGGGGCCTAGCAATTATTGACAGGGACACTTTAAAATGTTCAACGTTTGATATCACAGAGATTAAGGGAGCAAAAAGTCTAGGCTTCCGTCTACAATTAGCTAGCTCAGTGGTATTTGCAGGAGCCTTGATCTATCAGCCAGCAGGGACCAGCCTTAATTTTCTAGACACCCTTGGTGAAAGTCTCAGTGCCTTGATAGTTAGGTACTCAAACTTCACCATATTAGGGGATTTTAACCTTCACTTGGAAGCAGATAACTGCTCAACTACAAAAAACGTTATAGAAACAATAGAAACGTTAGGACTCAAGCAGCTGATAACAACGTCAACACATAAGACTGGGCATACCCTGGATGGAATTTGTACTAATTCCAACAATGTCACAGTGACCGCTCCGGCTACACTAACCTGGTCTGACCACAAGCTCATCCCTTTCGCGATTGGAGGTACCACCATTTATACAGAAAAATTGAATAAAATGTTAATGATCCCTAATCTGCACACCTTGGCAGAATTCGGTAAGCCCATTGAAACAGGGGATCCTTCGCTTGACACGAATATATTTAATGACATGGATGGCCGCACTAGCCAATAAATTGGCACCAGTGGCCACACTCCGCAGAGCCTCCCTGGGTAAAACCTCGGTTCCCTTGTTCACCCCTCCGCTAAAAGAGCTACAAGGCAGATGAAGAAAACTTGAGCGGAAATGGAGGAACTATAATAACAAAGAGCTTATCATCTTCAGAGCAGCCCCTAAAGACTATCATATGAATATCAAATGTTAAAAGAAAGTTCACTACACCAACCTTATTAAGCAGGCAGCGTCTGAGCAAAAATACATTTTTAAATTGTTGAATTCTTTACTCATCCTAAAATGCTCGATCAGGAAATCTCACGGTGACAAAAACTATGTGACCAGATCGCGGACTACTTTGACAAAAAGGTTGGAGACTTTAAAAAGGATTTTAAATTAACGGATACCCTATCAACAGAAAGGTTAGATCAGGATCTAGAAAATAGACAGATGCAAAACCACTTTAGGGAGATCACCCTTGAACAGTCCAGACATGCTATCATCACAGTAAATCAGGTTCTCCATGCGATCCCTGCCCCCGAAGATCTTACATGCACTTATCGATACCATTAATCCAATAATCAATCAGATCATAAACTCCTCACTAAGGCAAGCTTTAGTACCGGATAGTTGGAAAACTGCCTCTGTTAAACCACTCCAAAAGAAACACCTCCCAGATCCACCTTGTCCAATCTTAGACCCATCTCTTTACTGTCCTGCTTAAGTAAAATAAGGAGAAGCTAGTAAACCGACAACTAAATGCTTTCTCCTACAAAACATCATGTTACACCCCAGGAAATCAGGAATTAGGGCCAGGCATTCAACTGAGTCAGCCCTGCTACTCCCTTTGGAGACACTAAAATTCGCATTTGATCAAGGAAAGGTGGCAGTGCTGATTCTGTTGGATCTCTCTGCCGCATTTGACACTGTCTCCCATGTTATCTTGGGTGAACAGTTAATAAGAGTGGGGATCTCGCATAAAGCGTTGGCTTGGCTAACATCTTTCTTGGGGAACAGAAGACAAAGAGTAACACTCTACAATTGCATATCAACAGAGAAGTAGCTTCTCTCGGGTTCCAGGTTTTCAGTCTTTTCTTAAACATGGATTCCATTTGTGCGATTCTCAGTTGATGGGTAGGTAGTTCCATGCTTTTGTTCCCAGGACTGCCATTGACTTTCCTCCTCTGGGCATCAGACGGAAAAGGGGGTGCTAATAAATTTTCTGTGAAGGATCTCAAAATGCGTACAGGCACAAAGGTGTGACATCACTACTGGGTAACTCTGATACTTTGTAACCCGGAACGATGCAAAAGCAAAACAGAGCAACCTTAATATTACTACACGGTAGTAGGTGATCAGGGCTTGATGAATGCAACAAAATAAAAATAAAAAAGCAACACATTTCGTTTTAATATGGCATATGGACGTTTCTATTTGTCTAATAAAGTTACTGGGCACAATGGAAACGATTTCATGTTTTCTAACTCACATGAAATGTTCTAATCTACCCTGATATAGGCGCTGAAAACAGAGATTCCGAACTGCCTATACCATGCTACTGGGGATGCCTTTCCCAAGAGAGTCCACAGTTTATGCTAAACCGCTCCTATTCTCTAATACTAGGAGGCGCTATATAAAAAGCATAAACAAATAAATACATTAAAAAATATTTAGTGTCTGTCTCTCGGAGCCGGCAGGACACGAATAGAGTGGGTGGGTCTGCGGAGTCTCGTCTTCGTCAAATGCAGCTCTAGATATTGTTAACGTCCTGCCAGGAACATACCGGGGTGGCAGAGACACTTGGTTTTTCACTTCCTTCGTAATTGCACAGAGAAGTATCTCTGAGGATGAAGCCGGGAATCTCCTCGAGTGAGGGACGGGCAGCCCCGAGTGAGGGACGGGCAGGCCCGAATGACTTCCCCCAAGTACAGATCCCCGATTCCTACAATCCCCTGTGTCTTCGGTACCTACTTAAGTTAGACGGTTACACTTATTTGTATTTATTTTTAGGATACAGATAGTTTGCAGCATGTTAAGGCACTGGTAAGGCAGGGCTGAATGAAGCTTATGTTGTTAGCACAGTACAGACAGCCGATGTTTGTGCGAGATTGTAGATTATTCTAAGGCGTTTGTCCGCTTTAAATGGCATTTATAGAACGCTTCCTACCCCTGACGAGGTGCTAGAAGCCTGCAAAAAGCCCACCTTGCCTCCAGCTCTTCCACATTAGGTGTTCACTGCGAGTCTGCCCTCAGTACCAGCTCGGTGAACCCTGATCTAGGTGCTGGAAACAGAGTTTCCAAACTACCTTTCCCATGCTACTGTGGATGCCTTTCTCAAGAGAGTCCTTATGCTTCGCGGTTTATGCTAAAGCGCTCCTATTCCCTAGTACTAGGAGGTGCTATATAAAAACCGTAAGCAAATAAATACATAAAAAAAAACTTTAGTGTCTATCTGCAGTGCCGGTGCAGGACACAAAGTGGGTGGGTCTGCAGAGTCTCGTCTGCGTCAAATGCAGCTCTAGTATTATCGGTTTCCTGTCAGGAACATACCGGGGGGGGGCAGTTTCCTTGCCAAATACATACCAAAGGATGGGGGCGAGGACACTTGGTTTTTCACATCCTTCGTATTTACAGAGAAGTATCTTGGAGGATGAAGCCAGGAATCTCCTCGAATGAGGGACGGGTAGCCCCCGAGTGAGGGACGGGCAGCCCCCGAGTGAGGGACGGGCAGCCCCTGAGTGAGGGACGGGCAGCCCCCGAGTGAGGGACGGGCAGTCCCTGAGGGAAGGTCAGCCCCAAAGTGAGGAAGGGCAGCCCCCAAATGACTTCCCCCAAGTACAGCTCCCTATTGAGCGGTGGGGGGTGCTGAACAGAGACTGCGGAGACTGCAGTGGAAGAGGCTGAAAAGAGGGGAACTAATACAAGGCAGTAAACAAACATGCAAGCAAAAGGAGTAAAAAAAGCCAGATTCTCATTTCAAATTGCTTGAGCCTAGGCAAATATTTTTTTTCACTGAGTCACCTTTTTCTTTATCATCATATAGGAGAGCACCTTCAAATATGTGAGTTCATCAGGTCTGCTGCACAAACAAATCTTAAGTTTGACTTCATTTACTAAACATTTGTTCAATGTATAATAAAATTCTAGTCCACGGAGGAGAGTGCTTGCCTCTTATTTCACTAATAGCATTGTCAGAGGGACTTAAAGATGGAGATTAAAAAAAGCAGAGTCAGTGGAAAACTCCACTACGGAACGGAAGAGTCGTACAAGTTTAGGGCAGAAAGTCATTTGTGCAGTTATGAAGCGTTACATGGTGGAGAGACGGGGTGCAGGTGGAGCCCCACAGGCTGAGACGAGTCAGGCAGAGGCAAAGGGGAGATGTGTATATAAGAGCTGCCTAAAGGGAGAGGCGGGGCGGAGTCACACGGATGGTGGGGTTGGATGACGTCCGAGCTAGGAGAGATGCACCACAGAGCTCCAGAGAGGCCTGTGTGAAGGAGTGGTGAAGGTCTGCAGGGGACTCGAAGCCTCATCCGCTCTTTCCTTTGTTTGGTGCTTTCTTAAAGCACCTTCACTGGGAGGAAGCGAGAGACGCTTGCAAGCCTGAACCCACTTAAAAAGAAATTTGCTTTCAGCTCCCGTCAACCCCAATCCCGAGACTGCTCTCCCTCTCACCCCCCTTCCTTTAACCTTATTAAACTGAGATAGGTGCACAGCGGCGGGCCACCATCGGCTGGGAGTGAGCCCAAGTGGTCCCCCAGGGGCCCTTCACAAGCACCAGCGAGCGAAAGTTGTGCCACCTCAGGTGTAGGTAGTTTATCCAGTCCGGTACTTATTTATTGCAGTATGTATGATGCATGCAGTTGTAATGCTTTCTCACTAGCAATACCGGATTCCAAGGCCAGGTACACACAAAAAAACAAGGAGGCACTGCAGAAGCTCTATCCCGCAGGCAAAACGCGGTGGGATGCGAGGAATGCAGCTGCAGCGTCCCGCGAGTGGTGCGTGTGCACTGTAAGGAAGACAAGCGCGGCCAAGAAAGTAAAAACGAGCTTTGTAATATGAGCCACAACAGATGGCATCCTGCGCGTCGCTGCTCACTCCCACAAGATGGAGGCCGTGGGAGGAAACATTTACTGGAAAAGGTGGGACATGCACCCGACTTTGGGCAATTGCGTGCTTTCATTTTTGAAAGTCACAAGCAATGGCCAATCACTTCAGTTTTTCAGCAAACTCGTGTATGTGGCTTTTTTTAGCCACACGCCCGAGTTTCCTGAAAAGTTGAAGTGATTCCAAGAGGTCATTTTCTAGAGCAACGCATGCGCACTGTGCTAGGCTCGACCTAAAAAGGGGCAACAAGTGGGTGGAACCCTGCAACAAAAGCCCAGTTTCCTGCTCCTCACAAGGGGCCTTTCAGGCTTCAAGAAATCTACTTGCCCATTTACTATGGCGAGTCAAATTATATAAGTGAGCTATTTTTAGGGCCAACTGAACCATTCTGGCGAGAGCTCGAGCTGGCAAAGACCAAGTGTTCTGTTCATTCAGGAAATTAATGAGCAATAAAGATACCTTT
The DNA here is from genome assembly GCF_964263255.1 of Lissotriton vulgaris. Lineage (NCBI taxonomy): Eukaryota > Metazoa > Chordata > Amphibia > Caudata > Salamandridae > Lissotriton > Lissotriton vulgaris. Next base: position 180,362 of record NW_028247158.1, read on the forward strand.
AAATCTCGTTTTATCTTGTCGCATTTGTGTTCGATCAAAGACAGAGGGCAAATGGCAGCTAATATCTTTCTTAAAAATTGCTGCTTATTTTATGCTGGAGAGTAGGGTTTACTTTTGTTACTCTGACTGCAAAGCTAGAGGATTTTGTAAATTTAACTGTCTAAAACTCCGGCCTGGCGCGCAACATTCAAGCTTGTAAACGAACTGCACAAATATTTCAAAATACATTCCAATAGTTATGAAATCATTATTTTGTAATTCTGAAGACAATGGAAGCAAATATTTTCATAGGACCAAACCAAATCTTACTCAGTGATGGACAAATGATAAATATTTGCTATACGCTAGTTAGTTTTAATCAGTAAAACTGTATGGCACTGGAAAAGTTTGTGGCCACTTCAATATAGAATGTCTATCAGTAAAAGAAAGCTCGCTACCGCACCATGCGTTAGTAAAAATTTTAATTAAAATTAAGCTTTAAATAAGAATTGAGTAACATTCATGCACCCCCTCTGATGACAATGCTATTAGTGAAATAAGAGGCAAGTAGGGAATCATGTGCACTCTACTCCGTGGACTAGAATTTTATTATACATGGAACAAATGTTTAGTATATTAAATCAAACTTAAGATTTGTTTGTGCATCAGACATGATGAACTCACATATTTGAAGGTGCTCTCCTATGTGATGATAAAGAAAAAGGTGACTCAGTGAAATAAAATATTTGCCTAGGCTCACGCTATTTGAAACGAGAATAAGTGTCAAGTGCATTAGAGTAAGATTATTTAAATAGTTAGACCTGCAGGGCTAGCAACATCTTTCTGACTTTACTCAGATTTAGGTCTTAACTTATGTGACATGGCTTAAAGAGCAACACCTTTGGAGTGGTAGGGGAACAGAAGCATCCCTATGAATTGACAAATTTTAATGATCTATTAGTTTTACAGCTTTAAACTATGTAATGTGGGCTGACTTTACTATACAAGTATAACGTATTTTAGATTCAATGCTCTGGGCAGTACATTAAAACTGCTGGACGTAAACATTAATTAGACAAAGGCAAAAACAGATGATTTTTTCCAAAAGCTCCTATGTACTTTTAATAGAGCTATAGTACACATTAATTAATAGCTACAAGATGAACAGTATGAATTGGTAGCAAACACAATACGAAGTAAAATCAACAAAGCAAACTACTTTTCTGTGACGCAAATACTGCATTTACCTACGTTTCTCCGACAACGCTGTTATGCAGAATTTGTTGTACTGAATGTAGAGGTCATTCTCTTATGATTCAGTTGTGTCAATGTGGAACAACTGTATTGCTTTAATAATTGCGACTTTAGTATACATGCCCTTAATACATTTTATATAATATGGTTCTATTTTGATAATTATATGGAATTACAGTACACTTCAGGCTTGATTACAGTTTGTTTCATAGTTCATCTTTACTACCTTAAGCCTTCCATTTTCTTTTTTGTACGTCAAAAAGCAGCAATGTAGTTTACATTTAAAATGTTATGGTAAAGAAAGTCACTTGGTCTGTACTGGCACCACTTAAGCATTTTCAATTTTCTGTCCACTAGTTAAGGAAAATAAGTAGATGCATACTGAGTGTGAAATTCTAGAGTCTGAATAGCAAGACTATATTTTCTTGCCTCAATTACCCAACCCTCTGCATAAATCATTCTCATAAGCCTGGCAATCACATGAATATACATCTCCACCTAAAAATACTGAAATGCATTTGCCAATCAGGCAAGGGCTTACCTTTCTGTAAGCATCACAGACTAGGATCATTTCTTGCAGAAGCCGACCATCTGGAGTTGTTTTTGGAACAATTTCCCAAAAAACAAGCAGAAGTTTTTTGATGGTGTGATCTTGCAGAGGCAGCACAAAGCGAATGATCGTCATCAGAAGGCCTGGGAGCTTCTCTCCATTAAGGATCATTGTGATGACTTTCTTCAGAGCTTCTGTCTTTGACTTTACATCTCCCTTTTCTGTTGTTAGGAAAAAGGATGCCAAAATTAGTTCACTAAAAATGCACAAAACAATAATATGCAGAAACACACAAGTAAGCATTAAGTTTTCAACTCTTCTTTTGCTTTGGACAGCAGCAAACTATGTCATGTAATCAACTTTATTACTTTAAAGTACACTTCTGAGAAACCCAGAGTAATTTATTTTAAAAAAAAACAATAAAAAACCTGCATTTCAATAATGGTATCCAGGCAGTCATCCATGACAGTCTCTTTTATGCTAGTGGCAAAGTGAAGTATTTGATTTGTGCTGCCAATTTTCCTTAAATAACTATGTACAATAGAAACCTATCGAAATTTTAACAAGTTGCATAATTTTACTTATGCCTAGTCTAGTAATCACAGAGCAATCAGGTTTCATGTTTATGTTTGCTTGTTTCCTAAATTGCAGCTGTCACCCCACTGGAGTATCATGGCGCTAAACACAGGTCAAACATGTTTCTAGCTGCATCTACTGAAAATCGGCGATAAATATCTAAAGACACCCATGTATTAAGATTCTTCTTAAAACTAAAAAAAAAAAATCTCCTTTTTTTGAGTACATCTGGAAGATAATTCTACATCTGGGGGACAACAACAGAGAAAGCTCTTCCCTCTATGGTCTTTCAACGAAATCCAAGTGTCACAAGGTTCTGACGGAGTTGATGTCAGGTTCAGCGTAGGGTAATACAGCATAAAGCAAGATCTCATAGAGCTGTGACTGGGTGAGTGAATTACTTTGTGTACCAAACATAATACCTTGAATACAATTATTTTTTTCATTGGCAGCCAGTGAAGTTTGGCCTACACCCTGGATATATGGTAGCTACACAGAGTGCCGTTCACCAGCTTAGCTGCAACATCTTAGAACAGTTGTGTCAGAAAGGCTGGTACTCAATCAGGTGTTAATGGAGCATGGATACTCATCTGTTAGTGTCTCAAGGTGCTGAGGGTAGAGGGGGGCTGCTGATAAGTCTGGATGTGGAGGTTCAGTTGTAGAGCCAGTTCTTGAGGTCATTCATGAACTGCGTCAATGACACTGATTGCCCGAGGTGGAGGAGCAGGGTGTTCCAGGTCTTGGCGGCGAGGTAGGGGAAGGATCTTCCGCTAGTTCTGGTCTTGTGGATCCGTGGGATGAAGGCCAGGGCAAGTTGGACGGAATGCAGTGGTCTGGCCGGTGTGTGGAAGGTGAGGCGGTGGTTCAGATATTCTGGTCCCTCGTCATGGAGAGATTTGTAGGCATGTGTGGGGAGCTTGGAGGGGATTCTCTTGTTGATAGGGAGCCAGTGGAGTTGTCGGAGGTGTTGTGTCACGTGGCTGTGGAGGGGGACTTCAAGGACCAGTCTGGCTGCGGCATTTTATACATGGTGTAGTTTCCGGAGCCGTTTCTGGGTGATGCTGATGTAGAGTGCGTTGCTGTAGTCCAGTCTACTGGTGAGGTAGTGTGTGGGTGACCGTCTGTCTGGATTCTGTGGGGATCCATCTGAAAATCTTTCGAATCAGGCAGAGTGTGTGGAAACAGGATGAGGATCCTGCGTTGATTTGGCGGTTCATTGAGAGCGAGGAGTCCAGTATGATGCCATGGTTGCGCGCTTGGTCCGATGGGGTGAGAGGGCTTCCTAGTGCAGTGGGCCACCAGGAGTCATCCCATGCTGAAGGGATGGGTCCTAGGAGGAGTACTTCGGTTTGCCCGAGTTGAGCTTGAGGCACCTGGCTTGCATCCAGGCAGTGACTGTCTTCATTTCGTTGTGAAAGTGGATTATGGTGGTTGTGGGTTCATTGGTGAGTGAGATAATCAGCTGGGTGTTGTCAGAGCGTAGGAGATTATGTGGAGTCTGTGGCTTATGACAATGGCTGCGAGGGGAGCCATGTAGATGTTGGAGAGGGTGGGGGATCAGGGAGGAGTCCTGGGATTACTCTGCAGCTATTTTCTGTAGGTTCTGAGAGGAACGGGGGGTAGTCTGACTTGCAGTGTTTGAGCGATCAGAAAGGAGTGGATCCAGTCCAGTACTTTATGGTGGATGCGGGTGCATGGAGTTTGGTGATTAGGGTGCGGTGGGAGGCTGTGTCGGAGGCGGCTGAGAGGTAAAAAAGGATGAGGGCTGAGGTTTCTCCCTGGACGAGGAGATAGCAAATGTCATCAGTGGTGGCAAAGAGTGCGGTCTTGGTGCTGTGGTTGCTTCAGAAACCCAACTGGGAAGTGGACAGGCAAGGATCCAATAGGTCTCCTGAGGGGATGCTCTTCACTGTCTTGAGTATGTTGCCTGTGGTAAGCGGAGTCCAGTTGAGTACAATCTGTTGGGGTGTGGCGTGGTTGCATGTGGGATTGGGCGCATTGGCGGGGTCTTGGGTGCTGAAGCCACCGTAGATCTGCCTGATCTTGTGGTGGAAGAAGGTGCAGAGTTTTTCTCAGAGGTCTTGGGAGGATGGGACGTCTGTGGTCTAACTGTTGGGTCAGGCGAATGCCTTGACGATGGCAAAGAGTTCTTTGCTGTATTGTGAGTTTGCATTTATTCTGTCTTTGAAGGCCTTTTTCATTGTAGTTTTGAAAAGAATTTTGGTGTGCATTGATGGCGGATTTGATGGTTGCGTGGGTTTCTGAGGTTGTTTTGTTCCTCCATCTCTTCTCGGGTCATCGGCAGGTGGTTCTGGACTTGTGAAGGGCGGTAATGAACCAGCTTGGAGTGTTGCTTGCCTGGTGTCTTCTTGAGGGGTGCCAGAGTGTTAATGCAGTAGGAGATCCAACATTGAAGATTATGAGCTGTGGAGTTGGCGTCAGTTCGTGTTGGAGGCGTGGTCGTGCCGAGGAGGTCGAGGAGTAGTTCTGCGGTAGGGTGAGGTGGGGAGGGGTGATGAGGGCATGGTGTACGGTGGGCTTGACGATGCAGAGATGTACACAGTGGTGGTCGGTCCAGAGGAGCTCGGTGATGTGGCTGTAGGTGATGTTCCCGCTGGCAGAGAAACGAGGTTGAGCATCTGTCCAGATGTGTGGGTCGGTGCAGTCACTAGCTGCTTGAGTCGAATGTTGGCAAGGTTCTCCAGTAGCGAGTCGGTGTTCTGGTCGCTGGGGTTGTCTAGGTGGGAGTTGAAGTCCCTGAGTAGGATGTGCTCGGTGGAAGCAAGGGCCTGGGGTGCGATGAGGTCTACAATGGAGTCTGTGAACGGCGAGCAGCAGCTGGGGTGTTGGTCTGGATCTGGAAGTGGACGTGTTCCATGGTTGTCGTTGGGTGGTTCGAGTGCTTGGTCAGTCAGAGGTTTTCCTGAGAAAGACCGCGATGCCTCTTCTCCTGGTCGGTCGGTGCAGTACTTGCAGGTAATTTTGTTGCCGTCCAGGATGGCGGTTGTGATGTTCAGTCCAGAACAGGGGTTGGTCCAGGTTTCCGTGAAGGCGATGTCGGGAAAGGCAGCCTCGAGGAGATCCCAGATTTCTGTGGCGTATTTGTGGAGGGATCGCACATTTATCGCAGTTGAGCCAGTCAGGTGCGCTGATGGTCGGCTGAGAGGTGAGAGGAGCTGGCATGTTGGTGTGGGTGAAAGCGTGATTGCAGTTCCGGCAGGTGAAGGGTAATGCCAATAAATGGAGATATAGTAATTGAAACGAGATTAAATAGAGGAATTTAGAATTGTGACCTTTGAGATAGTGTAAATGAGTATAACACTGGTTTAAAACAGAGTAATTGAAACAGGACTAAACCACTGCTGATATTGGTTCTTTTACGGTAATGCCACATCAATATTGATGTCCAAGATCCTTACTACTGGAACAGCAGAAGGTAAAGGATCAAAACTAGGTGGCCAGAAGCTTGCAGAGGCAACAGGTTTCGAAAGGGCCAAGATCAGTCTTTAGTTTGTTTAGTTTAAGAGGATTAGAGTTCATCCATAGCTGTACCTTTAACAAGCAATCTCATGTAGTATGGTTGTTGCCCTGATGTTATCTTTAAAACTTGCAATATTTTGAGTGTCGTCGGCATACAAAATACATTTCAACCAAACAACCCAATCAAGTGGGCCAAAAGAGTTAGGTCAAATTGAAAGGAATTGGAGAAAGGATAGAATCCTGGAGGAGGCCAACGCTACTGGAACAAGAACTGTCTTACCAGAGTTGGGGATGAGGGGTGCCGAAGGAAGTAAAACAAAATCTACAAATTGAGTGGAAAGGTAGGACATTTTAGCTCCAAGTGGCACTGAGCACTGCGTGCCACATCCAAGAAGGCCACTATGCTGGAGAAGTAGTGAAGCACAGCGGGCCGATGAGAAAGATGATGATGATTCAGAAGAGGGAGTGGTGATGGACAGAGTATCTGAATTAAGCAGAACACTCCTACCCAGTCAGCAGATCAGGGCTTGATCCATCACAGTTTTTTAGCTCACTGCACCATCCCAGCTCAGAACCTGGCTACATGCAAATTAGTCTGTCCCTGGCCCAGTGCATCATGGGAACAGGGCAGACCAAACTACCAAGTCAATTCTTTTACTGGAAAGGAAACAAGCTTCCGGGGACCGGTTTCTGACATTACAGCCGTCTTCGGCCCGGCTTGCTTGAATCCTGATGGTGCAGTGAGCAAGGGACTCATGTCTGAGCATACCCTTCCACGCTTGTGGTGGACAAAACGATTCAGAAAAGGGGTGGTGATGGACAGAGTATCTGAATTAAGCAGAACACTCCTACCCAGTCAACAGATCAGGGCTTGATCAATCACTGTTTTTTAGCTCACTGCACTATCCCAGCTCAGAACCTGGCTACATGCAAATTAGTCTGTCCTTGGCCCAGTGCATCATGGGCCAGGGACAGACTAATTTGTGAGCTAAAAAACGGTGATGGATCAAGCCCTGATCTGTTGACTGGGTAGGAGTGTTCTGCTTAATTCAGATACTCTGTCCATCGCCACCCCCTTTTCTGAATCGAGAAAGATGATGAGGCACAATTTACATCAAGCTCACAGTAGGGATCTCAGCAGAGACCTGTAGCTGAGCGGCACCGGAGGATAGCACAACAACGCGCCAGGAGAGAATACCCACACAATGTATGAGTTAGATGCATCAGCACACAACCCAATCAGCAAACTTGGGGGGGGGGGGGGGAGGGGGGGGGGGGGGAAGGGAATAAAATATGCAGATGAAATCAGTATCAATAAAAGACATGCTAAGTGCCCAGAAGCCTGACAATCCAAACTCAGTCGGATACCGTCCAGTCATTGCACACTCATTTCCAAGTCAGAAAGCTTGAATCTCCAGACTCCAGCAACCAAAGAGAAAACCACAAACTTTTATTAAAATTTTGCAAAGAGATTATGGCTTTGCATCAAGCCTACAACAAATCTCTCTCAGATCGTGATCACTATGTACAACTAGATTTTGCACTGCAATAGGTCTCGCATTTACGTGCGTTTGAGCGATCGACATTGCAAATAGCAATACCTTTTATTTTTGTTTTCATTTTTAAAACAGAAATAAAAGGCATTGTCATTTACAATACCAATAGCTTAAACTTACGTAAATGTGAGACCGACTTTATTGCAAATGCTTGTTTAAGGGTAGGCAGTGGTCCGTCCGACCACTGCCTGCTCTTAAAAAATATTTCACATACATTCACAAGTCGCAAACCCCATGTTGCGAGGTGGTGATAGGTTAGCGACTCAAAATAGGATTTGTACATGGGGTAGACCTATTTTACGTCGCAAACGAGCAGATTTCCCGTTTGAACTGCAAAAAAAGGTCGTACATCTGGCCCTTAGTCCCTAACCCAACTCCTGTGAGCGAGCCATGTCTGCTCACCCACAGTTGCCTTAGGAAAGCCAAAGTATTGTATTGTATTGTATTGTATTGTATTTGTATTTATTCCGATTAGTTCTTGCTTATATCTTTCTACTGTATTGATGTGTGTGGGAAGTTTATGAATATTTAGTTACTAATATATAAACTAAAATGAGTCATGAAGTTCAGCTGAGCTGATAAAATAGGAAAGAATCGGAACGGAGTACAGACATATGTCTAAGGGCTACAATAAATATTTTACTTTCATATCTGCAGTAATTTGTTATCGGTATTTTCACTCAACAGGCCTACTGAATATGAGTTGGGACCACCATCAAGCAGAGTATCCTTTTACAACCCCAAACTGGCAGACTTCATTTTAAAGCAGTTGAATGAATAAATCAGTTGTCGTTCAATGCACTATTGTGCAGACCATGTTTTAAGCGGACATTCATAGGATTGAAAGCAAAGCCCATTTTGGGGAGTAACGTAAGTGTGACAAACAAATCAAGACACTTTAATTGGTGAATCACAAATGATAAATATTTACTGAAACCCGATGTCCACACTTTATCACTTGTGTACAATGTAGTTTTATCAGTAAGGTAAGGTATGCGCACATTTAGTGGCCTTCTCAAGCAGGCTCCGCGTGAACACCTCACCGCTAGCACAGCAAACGTCTGCACGTGTCAGCCAGCATGGGCAGTAAGGGTCTCTGCTGTCAATCATCCAGAGAGGGGCACCAGGGCCCGCAGAGGAGACAAACCACTGGCAGCCACACAGGTTATGCTGTGCGAGGGGGGCCCAGGCCGGCCTCGGCACAGCACTGCCTTAGAGCTGCAGAGGGACAGGGTAAACAAAGTACAATATGCATGATCACTCTGTTCTGCGATTGAAACGCACTTTGCAACCCTTGCTGCAGCCCCCCTCCAGCTCAGTGTGACCATGTAACCACTGAGCACTCCCCAGTCTCCAGGCCCAACCCCTTCACTCCACTCCATGCCAGAGGAAATGCCCATAAGCTCTCGCCATGTAACCACTGCAGCTCCGCCACCCCGTGCCAGAGGAAATGCTGATGAGCTCTTGCCATGTAACCCCTGCGCTCGTCTGCAGCCCCGCCACTCCGTGCCCGAGGAAATGCCCATGAGCTCTCGCCATGTAACCCCTGGGCTCGTCTGCAGCCCCGCCACCCCGTGCCAGAGGAAATGCCCATGAGCTTTCGCAATGTAACCCCTGCGCCCGTCTACAGCACCACCACCCGGTGCCCGAGGCGATGACCTGGGCTACCATCTGGCTCAATATGAACAAGTAACCACTGCCCGTCTCCATTCCAGGCCCCCATTAGCACAGACCGGCAGGAGCGGCGACGGGCAGCAAGACCAGAAGAAGGGCGGCAGGATGTGATGCATGGAGCTGGCAGGACAGGCAGGGACGGGTGCGTCAGGCGGGGCACCGCCTGTAGCGGGAGCCCAGTGATAACTTCACATCTTGGCATTACCCCGCCCACCACCCGAGCGCCTCACCGTCCGGACACGTGAGACAGACTCTCACAAGGCACTCTAGTAGCGCACAACAACCCCATCCCTTGTGCAGGGCAGGATGGTGGGGTGGGGTGGGGCGGCCTGCAGGCTATGTACCTGGACAGAGCCTCCGGCTGCAGGAAAGGTGCAGGGATTAAAGGGGCGTTTCCCACATAAAAGGTCCACAGGGATAGGACGTGATGCCACGCACTGGAAGGGACAATCATAACTAAAGCGGACGAGGCCACGCGAGGCAAGAGATCCCGAACTCAGTGCGGGCAAGTAGGACAGGAAGGCTCTGCATACTCCATAGTGGATAACGCGCCCCAAGGCCACACAAGCGTCCCCCACAACTTACAGTATACATTGGACAGCTTAAGCAGATGTAGGAGTTAAGACCACTGTCCGCCTTTCAAGCTGACAAAACATAGTGCCTACCGACTTATGAAGGATACTGTGTAACACTGCAAGTAAACGATCCAGTCAAGATGGGCCGGTAACAAGGAGGGACTAAGAAGCCTCATTATCAATCAGAAGCAACCGTTTAGCATAAACAATGATGCCAGCCAATCAGAATGATGGGCGGGGCTTAAACTCCACTTCTGAAATCTCCTCAATAACAATAAGCCTCGCAGAGGGACCAGCGCATGTGCGCTGCATCGCAGTTCTGCGAGACCTAAAAAAACGGAGGTACCCGTCACCAGGTGGACACTAACATGGCAGATTTTACGCATGAAAAAGACTAACAAGATCGGAGTAGAACAACCATTGAACAGAACCACCAATAAGTCAGGTGAAATATAATTAGCATCAGAAGCATAAGAAAAGATATCCCTAACAAAGGTCTAGAATTCTATATTCAGGCAGTATTCGCCAACTGCTACACTCCTCCAGCAGGTGACCACATGTCGAGATAATACAGACAGAATCTACTCTGCATATGAACAAGACCAAAAACTTACACTGGATGACCTCAATCATGTTACTTTTCCAAAGAAAAAGAACAGTTTGTTTAAAGGTCAGAAAAAACAAGAGCACCTCTATGATAAACCAAGTAGTGGGAGTAACATAAGGCAAACAGGACAAACACGTGAGGGTGACAGTGTTAACTACCTAGCCAGATCCACCACAAGCGACTACCACTCAGCAATTAAACTTACAAAAAGAAATGATCCACTATATATAATATTTATCTTAATGTGCAGGGCCTCAACTCTCCCTAATAGCGATATTTCACTGGATAAAACATATGAAAGCAGATGTTGTCCTCCTCCAGGAGACTCACTTTGTAGCTACAGGCACAACCAACCAAGAATCTGCGCGTATTGGTTCCTGTCCCAATTTCGTGCCACAAACACTACTAAAACGAAAGGGGTAGTGATTCTATTGCATAGAGGTTTGACATTTCACTTGGAGGGGAAATTGTCCAACAGGTGGGGCTTCTGGTTGGAATTAGAGGTCAGCTTGGTGATCCATTTATTTCACAGATCTCACTCCCAAAAATGATGCAGGTATTCTATGCATATATATTCCTCAAAAATACTGTCCTCTCACCAGCAATCAACAGGTCTCACAAAAGATAATCCAATTCAGATACCCGACCTCATCCACGGGTTGAAGGCAGCAACCGCTTAGATATTTAGTGTTCTCAACATATGGCAGACGAGGATTTCACATGTTTCTGTGATGTACACAGAACCTATTCGAGGATCAATTTTATACTTATCTCGAGACAACTGGCCCCTGAAAATAGGTTCTGACATTGAGACAATAATGCTAATGGAAAACACTCCAACTAGGCTTCACTTAGACACACCAACTGATTTATGCTGAGAACCCTGGAGGCTGAGCAAACTGGGGCTGAGAAAACAAACTGCGGGGACGGCAGACATGTGGCGCCGGGCCTGAGCGGCAGAGCTGGGTGAGCCCGGGGGCGCTGTAAGACTCGTGTGGAGTGGCCCCCTGCTTCAGTTCCGGTGCCTGTGTGGGGGCCCCATTGTGACCATTTTGAGGGCCCATGGAATCGAAGGCGCGGCCAGTGGAGTGTGGGTGAGCCGAGTGCTGCAGCGACGGTGCGCACTGGGCCGGCGAGATATTGGCGGTGGGCGCTTCGCTCTGACCGGTGCCCTGGGCCTCTCGACAAGTGAGCGGAGCGGGGCCCTGAGGAGAAGAATCCACTGAGTGCCGGTAAGAGACAGACTGGTGGCGCTGCGTGCAGTGGATCTTGGCGGACGCGCAGTGGATCGGCGGTGGAGCCTGGGACGGTGCCAGGGGTTCTGCAAGGGATCGTGTGTGGACACGCTGCTACTACGGGCCCTGCCCTGGACCCACAGCCTTGAGACTGCACTGTACTAGTGAGGAGAGTGCAGGGTGGCCCCCTTTTACCCCCGAGCAACCCCTCCTTGGTGCCGACGGAACTCTTGTGGAGGGCCAGACGGGGGCTCTGCCTGGTGAACACTACCGTCACTGGGGACCCGCGTCGCAACGTGGGCCTAGGCGTGGGAGGATCGGATCGCTGGAGACTGGCTGCCATGACGAGAGGCAAAGGAGGAGGGGGCACCGACGCATGGGCCTATTGATAAATTTACAGGGCCTAGCTGAGAGCCGGAGCGACTGGGGGCCAGCAGGAGCCTGGGCCGAACAATGCGGCCTTGATGGCGGCAATCACGCAGTCCCGGGATATGTTGCATGCTGAAATTGGCGCAGTGGGGGGGGATGTTACACTCCTGCGGCAGGATCTGCGGAACTCTGTGTCTCGTATTACGGAGGCGGAGACGAGGCTCTCGGGGGTGGAGGACGATGTCGCGGCCCTGAAACGGCAAGTCGCCAATATGGAGTGTCCAGAAGGGCCTGGCCCTGCGGGCCGAAGACGCAGAGGGACGTGCCCGACACAATAACCAGTGCTTTGTTGGTTTTCCGGAGGGCTGCGAGAAGGGCGACATGGAAAAGTTTCTGACCCAATGGCTGGAGAGCTGGCTCCCCCCGGATCCCCTGTCTCTCTGTTTTGTAGTGGAGCTCACGGGCCCTGATCCAGAAGCCTCCTTTGGGGTCCCGCCCGCGTCTAGTCTTCGCGAAACTGCTGAATTACCATGACCGCGATGTCATCTTGAAACAGGCCAGGGCTAAGGAACCGATCCTATTTGAGAACAGTCGCATTATAGTCTTCCCTGACTACACACGTTTAGTGCAGCAGCAGCGCCAGTCGTTCCAGGCGGCTAAGGCTCGTCTTCGAGACCTTAAACTCCCATATGCTCTTCTGTTTCCCGCCCGATTGAGAGTGGTATTTCAGGCACGCACTCATTTTTTTGATACCCCAGAGGAGGTCTTTAAGGAGACCGATGAGACAGTGAGAGTGCGACCGCACACGCCGCCGGGGCTGGATTCTGACTCTTCGGTGAATGGGGCCCCATCGCAGAATGCCCGGGGATCTCGCCGAGAAGGGAATTGGCGATCCCGGTCGCCCGGGGATCCAGCCGAGAAGGGAACTGGCGATCCCAGTCGCGACAGCGCTCCTCCTCTGGAGGGGCCTCGACCTGGATGCCCCATGCCTCTGGACACTGAGCAGCAAACCTGTAACTTGTGTAATGTGTATGCTTTATGGGGGTTTGCGGACTCCCCTTTGTGGGACATCTGTGGTTCTGTGCTTTAGTTCTTGGCTGCGGGAGGAAAATATGGTGTGGGCCGCTTCCCCCTCCCTTCTCAGGGTTTGGTGGTGGGTGGAGGTGGGCTAAGTTGATATGGGTCGTTGGGTGGGCATTCATTGGCATGGGGGACCTCGGTGCCCACGTTTGGGATGGGGTGCCCACCTTGCCGCGACAGGTACTTCAACTGTTTTGAGGTTTTGAGGGCGGGGGTATGGTGGTTGCTTGTTGGGGGATGGTTTGGTGGGGGTGGGGTTGCACTGCCTCAGGGGTCCTTCTTGTTTAGTTTTTCCTTGTCCATACGTAGGTATGGAAGTGAGATACCTGAAACACCTCTCAGATGACGCATTGCGCTGATAAACCCATGGGGACCCATAGTACCCTGCGTATACTAAGTTGGAATGTCCGTGGGGTATTGGACAAGATTAAGCAGAGAGCGGTGTTGCGACAGGCGAAGCGACTTGGGGTAGACATTCTCCTCCTACAGGAAACCCATTTGATGGGCACTAAAGCCCCGTGTCTGCAGAGATTTGGTTATCAGCAGGTCTATCATGCTGGGTTCCTGAGGGGGTCCAGGGGTGTGGCTATACTCATACACCGTAGAATCCTCTACACTCACACAAAGCTTTGGACGAACACACAAGGGAGGTATCTGGTTGTACAGGGTATGGTGGGGGAAGGTTCCTCTGGTCTTGGGTTGTGTCTATGCCCCTGCCCCCTAGGACGGTATCTGATGAGGGGCGAGATGAATTTTATCTTCCTCTGACAGATGAGGAACTGGGCACCGCCCTGGCGGAATTGAACTCTGGGAAGGCCCCCGGTCCGAATGGCTTCCCCAGTGAATTCTTCAAGAAATACAATACCCAGTTGGCTCCACACTATCGGGCGACATTGGAGGAGGCCAGAGATCAGGGCAGGCTCCCCCCGGATTGGAAGCATGCGGAGGTGGTGGTATTTCACAAACCGGGTCGACCCCCGGAGCGGCACGCCTCCTATCGTCCGATCTCGATCCTCAATGTGGAGGCCAAGGTCCGGGCCAAGGCTTTGGCCAATCGGCTCCTTCCCTATATCTCAGGATTGGTACATCCGGACCAGGCTGGCTTTATGCCGCAGAGGGCGACCAGACACAACATCAGACGGGCGCACGTGGCGATGGAGGCAGTTCAAGGTACTGGGCAGCAAGCTGTGTTGCTCCTGGCTGATATGGACAGGGCATTAGACTCCTTAAGTTGGGTGTACTTGTTTTCACTGCTTCCGCGGCTTAACCTGGGCCCCCGTTTCCTGTCCTACCTGCGCCTTCTGTACACTGACCTGACGGCCTCTGTTCGCGCTGCGGGAGCGGTCTCCTCTACATTTCAGATTCGGCGCGGTACTTCTTTGCCTTGGCTATGGAGCCGTTAGCGGCGTGGGTGCGCATAGATGCACAGATGAGTGTGTTTGAATGGGCGCAGGGCCAGTCAGACAGAATTGCGCTCTACGCAGACGACGTCCTCTTTTTCCTTACGGACCTTCATAGATCGGGACCGCGTCTTCTGAGAATCATGCAGATTTTTGGGGAGTCGTCGGGACTCTATATGAACCCCCGCAAATCCACACGGTGGATGCTGGGTGAGCCGAATCGTGCAGTGGGTGACTGGGCCGCTGCACTTCAGGTAGCAGTGGGAGGACTTAAATACCTGGGGATGTTCCTGTCGGATGTCCCGGCCGTGTCCTGGGAGCGGAATCTGGTGCCGGTCAGGGATTGCGTACGAGCCGACCTAAAAACTGGGTCGCCTATGCCGCTTACCATTTACGGCAGGTCAGCGATTTTTAAAATGGTGGAGCTCCCACGCCTGCTGTATCAACCGCAGCACCACCCGTACCCAATACCCCCGTGGGGGTGGGGGAGAGCGGTTCATGTGGCGTTGCGCACGTGCTTCCTCTCCACCTACTGTGGGGGGTTAGCGACCTCGGATATCCTCTCCTACTATCAAGCCTCCCATTTATTGGTGTTAAACGAGTGGTAGTATGGGGACAGGACTGACCCGGCATATGCCACGGAACAATACTTGATGTTTCAAATACATTACACACCATCCTCTATACGGCATCCCTGCGGAATGCGCTGCCGGCGGTCACCCGGTGGTGTTTCACATCTGGCGACAGGCTTTGCGCCCTATGGGGTGGTGGAACACTCTGACAGAGGAGACCCCTCTGTGGCACAACGGACGGTTTCCGGCCCTGGCGTCGCTGCGCGGCTTTAAGGGGTGGGACAGCATCGGAATCTCGACCTTAGGGGACGTGATGCATGGTACTAAACTTAAATCCTTCCAGGATCTTAGAGACGGTTTGGAGATGCCCAAGTCCCAGTTCTTGAGATACCTTCAATTTCGTCACGCCCTGTCCCCCAGCCTGGAGGGGTTAGAGACTCTCCCAGAGTTTAGCCCACTGGAGGCAAAAGTGTTCATGGGGGATCTGGAGAAGAAGAAAGTATCTCACACATAACTGGTCACGCACAGTTCCCCCACACTACAGAAACGTAGGGAGCCTTGGGACGTGGGTGGGTTAGAGGAGGAAGATTGGAGGGAGGCATTGGCCGCACCCAGGGGTGCCGCCATAGCGATGCTTCTTCGTCTTGTCCAGTTCAAATACCTGCATAGGGTCTACTATACGAGGGTTCGTCTTTGGCAGGCGGGTCTGATTGCTTCGCCAGACTGTCTCCGCTGCCACAGGGAGGAGGGGATGTTTCTACACATCGTCTGGAACTGCGGGGCTCTTGTTCGTTTCTGGAGTCGGGTGCTGGATTGTCTGTCTGAGGTATTGGGGTGGGAGCTCCCCCGCACGCCACAATTTGCCTTACTGCAGGTCATGGATGGGGTGGGGGGCAACATATACAAGAGACATTTGATGTTATTGGGCCTCACGACAGCCAAAAGAGACATAGCTAAAGGGTGGAAGGATCCACGGGCTCCATCGGTGGCTGTATGGAAGAGGGGCCTAGATTTTTACATGGGGTTGGAGCGTCCGATTTTTGTAGCCAGGGGGTGCCCGCGGAAGCACTTTAAAATCTGGAAGCGCTGGCCGGACTACTGGGGGGTGTGGCTGGAGCCCCCAGTAGAGCAAGATGGGCTTCCTTAGGAGGGGTGAGGGGGAGAATGCAGTGGAATGTAAAATATGGAATGGACAGGACAAATGGACTACTTCTATCGTTCTCTTTAAGCTGTATACTGCTTACTATGATGGAATTGGACCGAATGAGGACTGTGCGACCTTTGGGGCGGGGGGGGGGGGGGGGAGATGGGTTGGGGGCTGGGAGTTGGGGGGGGGGGGAGGGGGTTTGGGATGGTGGGGGGGGGGGGAGGGGAAAGGGGGGATGGGTCTCTTTCCTCTTTGCTCCTTTTCCCTTCTCCTGGTTATCTTTGCAAATGTTTGCCTTTACAATGAAAACGTCGATTGCTGCTGATGCGGTTATGTTAATTCCTGCAGTTTTTCCTTGGGTAACAGGGCCCTGCATTACTTGTGCAATCTGACAAAATTTTTTTAAAAAAAGAAGAAACCGAACTGCGCAGTAAATCATTAAAGACGTGATAGAATGTTACTTTATTAAGCATTACATTGGCATAATTATATAAGCAATAATCTGGGACTGTGCAAAAGCAGTTATGGGGGGGGGGGGGGTATATACCACAATCTCAACCTCGAAAGACTGGCTAAAAAGAAAAAACACAGGACCAGCTGTAAGCAGGCTGAGCAATGTCACAAATAGAATAGTTCACCATGTAGAGGGAGGTCTGTTGGGTTAGGGGCAAACTACAGCATCTTCTAGCAAAAGAGGCAGCTAAGATCCTCTACATTGGACAGACCTACTATGAGCGAGGCAATAAGGCTGATATGTTATTAGCATACAAAATTATGAAATGTGGCACTAGGAACATAAAACCAATTCAGGATGGGGGAGGGTATTTAATATGTAGTAACGTAGTTTAGCATTTCTGGTAGAAATTCATCAAATGTGCCATAATGCCCTTAATCTTTTTTATTTTTTTTTAATAATGTAAGTGCCTAAGTGATCACTTCAAATATGTATTGATGTTCCAGTGTATTAGAGGCAGAGGAATCACTTCCTTACCAAAGTTGCACTGTCACCCGTACTGCGTAGTGAGATAGACTATAATATTTCGCAATGCAGTGCAAGTAATGGCACTGCTCATGGTAAGATGCATATTTTTCCTATAATGTTATGCAGATTTTACATTGTGAATTATGCTAAAAAAAAATGTTTTTAAAGAAATCTCTCATTGAGAGTGACAGATTAAGTTCACTTGGTTACATGGGTAATGTGTGGTAGGTAGAGTTTGTGATAAACGATAAATTAAGATGTTAAAAAAGGAAAAGGATCAGCTGCCACATTTGAAGTAATATAATCTAGGAAGAAGAAAGGGGTACAATTTGGAAGATACCACTTGAGCCTGCTGTTCAGATAAGCAGGGTCAGCACTGTTTAAGACTTTGCGGACAAATTAAAGAATTTTGAAAATATCTCTACAACGAGGAGCCAATGTAGGTTCCCAAGATGAAAGACATGGGCCCTTACAAGCAAGACCAGAAAGAAGTCTAATGGCCAAGTTCAGCACAATTTGGAGTCTATCAATTGCATAGTAAGGAATGCTGTAATACAGCCAACTACAGTAATCCAAATGAGAGGCAATCACGCGATGTACGATTGCTTTCCAGGCAAAAATCAAATACCAAGTAAACATTTTGCACAGCACATGTAGCAAACAGAATCAAATAGCAGTGACCATATAGACCCATTTGGTCTTTGAAAGTTTAATGTTGAGGAAAACTGAGATTTCATTTCTGGCCATGTAAATAGAAAGAGTGATGTTCTAAGATCAAATACCAGCAAGCAGAAGGTCAATTTGAAATGTTGTAAGAACTGATGTCACTAAATCATTTTACGAGAGGCACAGCAATAACAAGCATTTGCAATGCAATAGGTCTCGCATTAGGAAAGTTTGAGCTATTGGTCTTGTAAATGACAATTTTTTTTATTTATGTGTTGGTTTTGAAAATAGCTAAATTAATAGCTTTGTCATTTACAATGCCAATAGTTATAACTTTCGCAAATGTGACACCTATAGCATTTGTAATGCAAAATGTTTGTATTTACGTGACTTAGATGTATTGATATTACAAATAACAATGTGTTTTTTTTAATCATTAATACTTAAAGTGATTGTAATTTATAATGGCAGTAGCTTAAACTTTTGTAAATAACTTTTGTGAAGATTATGTTCAGTGTATTTTATTGTGACGAAAATCCAAGAACAGAATTGAAATATTAACATCTTTTTGTGACATTTGTAATAAAGCTTGAAACATTGAGAGAACATATTTGAACCAGTGATGCTGTGGTGGTGCTTAGTGATGCTGTGGTGGTGCTTAGTGATGCTGTGGTGGTGCTTAGTGATGCTGTGGTGGTGCTTAGTGATGCTGTGGTTGCGCCGAGTGATGCTGTGGTTGCGCCGAGTGATGCTGTGGTTGCGCCGAGTGATGCTGTGGTTGCGCCGAGTGATGCTGTGGTTGCGCCGAGTGATGCTGTGGTTGCGCCGAGTGATGCTGTGGTTGCGCCGAGTTATGCTGTGGTTGCGCCGAGTGATGCTATGGTTCCGCCGAGTGATACTGTGGTTGCGCTGAGTGATACTGTGGTGGTGCACAGTGGTGCTGTGGTAGTGCACAGTGGTGCTGTGGTAGTGCACAGTGGTGCTGTGGTGGTGCGCTGTGGTGGTGCAGAGTGGTGCTGTGGTGGTGCAGAGTGGTGCAGAGTGGTGCTGAATCATGCTGTGGTGGCGCTGAGTGATGCTGGGGTAGCGCTGAGTGATGATGTGGTGATGCCGAGTGATGATGTGGTGATGCCGAGTGATGATGTGGTGATGCCGAGTGATGATGTGGTGATGCCGAGTGATGATGTGGTGATGCCGAGTGATGATGTGGTGATGCCGAGTGATGATGTGGTGATGCCGAGTGATGATGTGGTGATGCCGAGTGATGATGTGGTGATGCCGAGTGATGATGTGCTGATGCCGAGTGATGATGTGCTGATGCCGAGTGATGATGTGCTGATGCCGAGTGATGATGTGCTGATGCCGAGTGATGATGTGGTGATGCCGAGTGATGATGTGGTGATGCCGAGTGATGATGTGGTGATGCCGAGTGATGATGTGGTGATGCCGAGTGATGATGTGGTGATGCCGAGTGATGATGTGGTGATGCCGAGTGATGATGTGGTGATGCCGAGTGATGATGTGGTGATGCCGAGTGATGATGTGGTGATGCCGAGTGATGATGTGGTGGCGCCGAGTGGTGCTGGGGTGGCGCCGAGTGGTGCTGGGGTGGCGCCGAGTGGTGCTGGGGTGGTGCCAAGTGGTGCTGGGGTGGTGCCGAGTGGTGCTGGGGTGGCGCCGAGTGGTGCTGGGGTGGCGCCGAGTGATGCTGGGGTGGCGCCGAGTGATGCTGGGGTGGCGCCGAGTGATGTGTGGTGGTGCTGCTGAGTGATGCTGGGGTAGCGCTGAGTGATGATGTGGTGATGCAGAGGGCAGAAAGGCACAAAAACAGAGTCTAAACAGAGGGCACAAAGACGAGTCTAACAGAGGGCATAAGGATGTGGCCAGCCTTGATTATTAAAAGTGATGACAGTGAATTTAAATTGGCTGAAAGAAACAAAAGTGAAATGAATAACCAAATTTAAACTACTCCTCAGGCACTTCAAGTGCAACTATTCTCAATAGAATCATATGTAGTTGATCTTGCACCTATTAATAGCAACGCTGGCAAACGCTCCAGGTATAGAGAGCCACAGGGTATAAAGACACACCCAAACATAATGCTTGTAGTGATATGACCTTTTCATTTACCAATTGCCGTTTTGGAAACTGCATCATTCGTGCTTTTCACGTCTAGGGGGTAACACTCAATTATTTAAAGAAACTCCTAATGCACTGCACAGTGGTGTCACGAAAACGAATGTCCCCGCCACGGCAGATTGCGAAAAAGCCCCCCGCCTCCCACCCCCTCATATCTTCCAGCTCTTTATTGGCCTTGGGCTGAATGGGGGCCCTCAGGTTGGAGGTGCTGCAAAAGGGTCACACCGATAACACAACTTGGGTTGACTGCTCTGAGGCGAGAAAGGTTGTGATGGTGCACGGCACAGCGATTAGCATAGCACGGCACACTGCACAGTGGTGAGCTTGGCTAGAGTGAGGTGCATAATGACGACCATGGCTATACCGTGCTGCACAGTGAGAAGGGCACCGAACAGGCAAGGCGCTATTTGTGCAAACTAATGAACAGCGCTAGGCTCGGGAGCTATACTTCGTGATGGTGGTGCATTAAATGCCCGTCCGGCATTAAAATGAAAAACAACGGAAAAGATACGCTTGTTTGTGCGCATTGAAGGAAACCCGTCGGGCATTAAAATGAAACCGCCGGAGAACAAAGAGCTGTGAAAGCTAACACTTATTAGCTCGAAACATATAAATGAAAACTAAACAATTTATTAAGTATACGTTTGTGTGTGCACATTTAAAGGAAAACCGACGAAAACAAAGCGCCGTGAAGTTCCATTTCACATTTAAAGGAAACCGAAGCAAAGCACTGTGAAGTTCCAAAGCTAAACAACTTAATAATAAGGATAAGTTTGTGTGTGCACATTTAAAGGAAAACAAAGCACGTGAAGTAAAGCTAACAGCAAACGAAAGGGCTAGTTGAAGCTGCCATGATAACAAACGCATGCAATGTCTTAAAAAACAAGCGGCACTGAAGGAAGTGTGAAGAGGGGGGGAGGAAATGCGAGACACGGCCTGGCTGCCGTGAAGCAGTGGGCGGGGGAGCGGATCCCTTTGAAGCGAGCTAAGCTCTTGGAGGCAGGAGGCTCGGGCAAACGCGTTCACCACATGCACTCGATGAAATCCGCGATGGTTTCAGAGCTTGGTTTAGCCTCTATATCTCTAGCCAGCAATGCGCAAGCGCATTGGCAGGCGAGACCTAAAAATTTAAATGGAAGCAAGATGGGGGGGGGGGAGGGGGGTGTAGTGAAGCAACACATAGTGTGGAGGGGGCAACATAGGGAGGGCTGGAGATACAAACCCAACACAGGGATGGCAGAGGGGACACGAAGCCAACACAGGGGAGGTCAGGAGCGGCATATGCAATATGGAGACGCACACAGGTGAGTGCATCAGGGAGGGGCGGGAAGAAGCACTCGAGGAAAGGTAGCAGCATGAGTGGGGAGGTAGGTACACAAGGAAGACGGCTCAAAAACAAATACTTTCTCTGCGAGTGCTTACACAAAAAGGAAAAACATGGAGTGCCCTGACATCAAGCACAGACACGAGGCAAATATAAACATGGGAAAGACGCAAAGCTCCATCGGAGTAACAAACACAAAATTGACATGCTCAGATACAAATAAGAAGCAAGTAAATGAAACTGACAAAGAAGGCCCACCGTTGGTAAGAAACGGATGGGCTCCAAGCCCCTCTATGTTCATGGTAGGCCACAACATGCCTTGCAACATACAGTGCATGTGCTGTAGGCCTAACCTAACGTGACCTGATAAACCAACAAATAAAAGCAAATACATTACCAATAAGTGTTTGAAAGCATAACAAAAAGTGCAAAACTCAAAAAACTAACAAAAATGTATTCGAAAAGAATGAAATCCATGGAAGAATTTACAATCTGGAACCTCTGCCCTGCAAAGATCTAGTTAGCTCCCAATGTATTTTCTGAAAACGAGCCTCAACAGATTATGCCTTGCAAGGAAACGAAAGGAAGCAGGACTTAATTGAAAAGGCTTTCCAAAGGCTTTGGCCAAAAGAGTTTTTCGCAAGTGGAGTATCCAGCAGGAAAATATATATACTGCTTAATAAGCAACTACCTCCTAAAACCTTGAGGTATACTAGGCATACAAAGGATTATCTATCTAACTGCTTTAAATATTATTGCAGGATGCCTTGCAGGCTGATTCAGATACGCAGCGAAGCTCCCAGAGCACAAGAGATGATAAAATGTGTTGATGCCACTCAGAGGTCTGGCACCTAGATTCGGGAATAGTGTGAGGAAACCTGCCGCAGCACAGCATTACTCCCATTAATATGAGGAAAAACAAATGCCTGACTGAACGTGATGATTTCTTATGAGGGAATAAAGTTCTTGGTGAGCATGGGCAATCAAAGGTTTTACTGTACTAACTTGTGTTTGTCCCAAGAAATGTAGTTTAAATGGCTAATAGGGAATACATGACAAATCCTAACAGCTTTACTGAGCAAACCAGCAAACGTGACTACAAGGTGCACCACAGTGTATACAGCAAGGTTTGTACCACAAACGTCTGAATACAGGGAGCAAAGAGCAAATATGTAGCCTTTTTTCAAATGTACATTTTGATGAAATGCCGACATACACTATTCTGTGTGCTAGAGACAGCCATCCATTTCAATATCAGCCAAGTACATCGCATTAAAAATACTACTTATTATTATCTGCGTAGACATGGAAAGAGATGCACCATACCCCAATTATTTACCCAAGCAATTTCACAAAGATTGAGCGAAATTCCCAAAGGGCACATCACAATGTGCAGTATAAATACCAACAGGCAATACAAGAGCATGGGAATAGGTGAGGATCCGGATAACTCCACCTTAACAAAAGTGTCTAACTTGAGAAGATGCACCTGAACTACATCACAACCATCAGCCAACTTTTCAGGAGCATGGACAAGATGGGAAGAGTGCCTCAACTGCCCTTTATCAAATGTCACTCAGAAATCCAAAAAGATAAGGAGTCGGGTGACACTACTCACAACTCTGTTGAGAGCGCTGTCACAAAAATAAAAGATGGCAGACTTATTGCTACAGCTAAAAGCCCAACTGGTACAAACGTAGAAGATTTTTTCCCCACATGTTAGTTTAAGGGCACCATATCAGTGGCATTAGTCAACTAATAAAGTAAAGGCAAACCAGTATGTAAGTGAGAATGAATTCTTCAAATATACAGTCCCTTTTCTTTAAAAAAAAAAAGTGAATTCTGACATATATATATATATATATATTAAATAAAATAGCCCTTTTAAATTGCATTTCCGGACGGGTGTCCTAAATCAGCAACAGCATTCAAAATAACACCGAGTTGGACACGTAATCAAAGAAAGAAGACCTTGAAACAATACCGGACTACATATTTAAAAGGTCTAGAATTGATGTGCAACCACAAGCCCCACAACGCATTTCGAAACGGAAGTTATTCCTCAAATAAAGGCCACTGGAGGCGAACGAAATGGATGCTGTAACATCGAACTGTGGAGTTGCGTGGAACAGGTCAGAGAGCGAGGCTTACCCTTTGAGAAAGTTCCAGGAGGAACGAAACATGTCAGGACTCAGCCTCAAAGTCGCTTGTTTTTCTATTAATAAAGCAGCCTTTTAAAAGAGTTTTCCAAGGTGTGGCCAACTTTCTTCCCTCGGAGAAAAACTGTTCTAATATATATATATATATATATATATATATATATATATATATATATATATATATATATCGAATTCGCCCAACACTCCACCTTTCGGGAAAATAAGACGAAGCGTACCCAATATTCCAGTGCTTAATATATATATATATATATATATATATATATATATATATATATATACACACACACACACACACACACACACACACGAAAATTACTCTGTGCTATGTAAGTATTCACAATAGATGTTAAGCAAAATAGAAAAGGGTAAAAAGATCCTTGGTAGTTGTTGAGATCGTACTTGAAGTAAAAGATCAATAATATATATTGGGAAAAAGTATTGTAAAGGTACAGATTTTAATGCATAGAAAAAAGATTGACAAAGTCTAAGTCTTCATTTCATGATATTCGACTGCCACAGACAATGAGCACTCCATGTTTTTACCATACCATAATGTTTACTGATATGTAGACGAGAAGATTAATAAATGGAAGACTGGAAAGTGGTGTCACTTTACTAGGATAGTCTACGGCCTTGGTGGAAGTAATAAATATGCATTCTTGAAGTAACAGGTCTAGGTCTCAGAATGTTGTTTTGTGGCTTTTTTATTTTTGAATTATATCAAAATGAAAATATTATTTCAACCAAAATTATAAAATGGCTACTATGAAGACAGCCTGACCACCGAGTGAAACCTAGATCTAGATACTTGAAGGTTTTCTTTAGTAAATGTAGGCCTTCAACACAGTCTGCCACCACACCCTCTGCACACGCCTCCATGACGCAGGGATTCGAGACAAAGCCCAGGACTGGACTACCTCATTCCTCACCGGCAGAACCCAGAGTGTCCGCCTCCCCCATTCCGTTCCAAAGACACCAAGATCATCTGCGGCGTACCCAAAGGATCGTCCTTCAGCCCAACACTCTTCAACGTCTACATGGCACCGCTCACCAACATAGTTCGATCGCACGACCTCAACATCATCTCATACACCGATGACACTCAGCTGATACTCTCCTTCACCAGGGCCCTCACCACCACCAAATCCAGCCTCCACGCAGGAATAAGGGCCATTGCCGAATGAATGATGAACAGCCGCCTTAAACTAAACTCGGACAAGATGGAGGTCCTCATCATCGGATCCACTCCCTCCACCTGGGACGACTCATGGTGGCCGGCCGCACTGGGAGCCGCACCGACTCCCACCGACCACGCACACAATCTGGGGGTCATCCTGGACTCATCGTTGAATAAGACCCAGAAAGTAAACAGAGAATTTGTGAACACTCGCCAGTCTATTAATTTCAATAATTTGGAAACCAAAGGCTTAATAAACAGAAGGGGGACTTCATCAACAATTGTAGGGTAATCTGTATAATTATAATACAACATATTTCATAGTCTGAGTAACACCCTCAATGGAAGAACAAAAATGTTAAATAATGGAAGAAAAGGCAGGACACTGCTAACAAACAAACTCCCTTTTACCATATACATGCCTAGCCTGACTGCCCGAGACATACCAGAAAGAAAATAATTAAATTAGGACAGTATAATGTCATTTAGCCAGCGATACATTGAAAAGCTCCTGCAAAATTCAACAAAGAGTGGTCCAAACCACCCCAATCAGGCATAAATTACCAAAAACCTATAAAAGGATTGAAAAACAACTTGAAGGTCATCGAGAATTTACTATCATTGTAAGCCTAGAATTGTGCTCTGTGTGCGCCAATGTATTTGAAAGAACAGGGTTTAAATCTGCTTTTGAATTCACAAGTCTGTTTGCTGCCCCAGAGGCTCTCTTGTTTTTTGTGGGGTTTTTTTCTTAATAAAACAGAGGTAACAGCAGCTCACTTCAACTCAGTCCCAATAACTGGGGAAGGTATTAATTGCTCCTGCAAAAGCAGGGGCGACAAAAGGAAATAACCGCATTTTTAAAAATCTTTGCTGGACAGCCATACAAGTGGGTAGAGGAGAAGGTCCAGAGTCATTGCAATTTTTGATACTAGTCATCAAATCTGTATTGGTGATTTGTGCATACTAAGAAAAAAAGTGAAATGTGTTCATCAACTTAATAAAAAATTTAATAGTAAAATGATAATTGGTGGTTTACAAAGAAATGTTAACATCCAATTGCAATATAAAAAGGATCCAAGTTTCAGAAACTCTTATCCCAAATATTCACCCTGCAACGTACCATAGCAACATGTAGGTCGAGTCATTTTGGCTCACTCACAAGTCAATACCGGCAAACAAAGAATGCATTTTCAAATTATCTTCCTATGTAAGTTGAGATGAAGGAAACATTGGCTCAGCTGCCTAGGTAGAGAATTTCCCAACCAGATTGTAGAGTCAGTACAACAGCTGGACACCAATGTTAAATAGCAAATAGGGACAAATAGGAGTCATGAAAGAGCCAAGTTATGAGATTTACTGATAAAAAACAACCCACTTTAAGCATAAAACACATATTGTTCCATACAGGCATAACCAATGTATACCTTTTCAAAGATATCAATACCACTTTAATTCTTAGAAAAAGTGGTGGACCGGGAAATCTAAAGTCGTAGTCATAGAAAAATCAAAAAGATTAGGTCAGTCAAACTCACATTGAGAACATCAAAGATGGAGTTTTACACAACAAAGGGAGGTGCCACTGTATACTCACTGAGCTTGATTTTCTACTGCCAATCACCAAGGACACATTTTTACAGTGCCATTAGGCAGGATTTTCTTCTGCAGTAGGGCATCAGAAATGCACCAACAGACAC
Organism: Lissotriton vulgaris; assembly: GCF_964263255.1. Classification (NCBI taxonomy): domain Eukaryota; kingdom Metazoa; phylum Chordata; class Amphibia; order Caudata; family Salamandridae; genus Lissotriton; species Lissotriton vulgaris. Next base: position 206,578 of record NW_028247158.1, read on the forward strand.
CACACGCTGGGCATGAGGAACCCAATGATGTAAGTAAATAAATATATATAAACAATTTAAGAGAGTAATCTATGCCTTATTGCGGGAATTAACTATGGCCCGTTTGCAAATTAAAAATGAAGTGATAACCGGTCATAGTTTCTCTGAACACTCCTGTATAACAATAAAAGGGCATGAATCTCTTCACCATCTAGGATATTCAATGCAAGAACATCACTCCAGTTACTGGCAGAGTTAATTTCTGGAAATGGTTGAGTTTTTCAGGAATACTAACCCCCGGCTCTACTAGGGACACTTTACCTAGGATTCAAATAAGGAAGTGTTGGAAGGTACATAATATCTTGAATAGACTGCCAAATATATATTTTTAACAGCTAAATGTATGAACTCTTAGCACCATTTAACAATGTGACTCAAGCTTAATATTTGCTGTTGGTCTGTTACGCGACTTAAGGTTGGTAAACATCTGCTTAAATGCTACTCTTATTTAATTTCTTCGTTGCCTACATGACAACTGTATTACTTTGATGCCTAGTATCATTGAAGTTACCCGAGAATACCTTTTGCAAACAATGCTGGCTTTTGCTGAGTCCTCATTCGAACAATTTTAGCAAAGGCATGATCCAGCCACAGGCTTAACTGAAAGTCTTCAGCATTTACATCAACTGAGATGTCTAATTTATTACAGTTTTTGCTGCCATAATAATGTTACTAATCATACACTGTCTTGTTCCACTACCTTAGTCTGAAAATAGACGTCACTAGCATAAGTGCTCAACGCCCACTAAGACCATTTAGAACATAATTCAAATAGCTGCCGTTGCATTAAAAGATGGCCAACATCAGAGTATTACTGGGACTAGAATATTGCTGTGTAAAACAGTAAATACAAGACTGCCTGTATGACATGCTACAAGAATTAGACGGATAGTAAGGTAAGACCTCACTACTCCCACTTTCTGTACTGAATAAAGGTTATGATGGCAAGCACAACATCAAACCTCATAGAAAAGACAACCAACGATATCAGTTGTTACCCACCAGAAGCAATTCTGGCAGGTAAATGAGGTGTTACTTGTCCCTGGACGGCAGTAAACACTATCAAGACTATTTTGTGTAATGCCTTACATCCCAAAACAAGAAATACAATTTCAATACTTAAGAAATGCTTCTTCCTAAAGCATTCACTGCAAAACGACTCTTTCAGCTGGTTTCCTAATACTACTTCCCTATCAGAAGTAAAATCACATTTGCTTGTACAACCGTAAATACTACTGATACATGCACTTACCTAGATCAGTTTTTAGGCTGATTTCAGATGGGGGCTCCGATTCCAAGGGAACATTGATAAGCGTGTAACAAACATTTTCTGCTGCAGTCATGATGGTGGTTTTCTATTTAACTTAAATAACGGCTTTTAATTTGGAGTCAGATGGCTGAAAAAAAAATAGATGAAAATAAAAATAAATCAAGAACACTTTCCTCATAACAAAGAAAAAAGTAGCTAACAGCAGCTACACTTAAAAACAATATTAGGTTCTAATATTCAAAATTAAGAATTATATTGTGAATAGATTGGAACGATTCAGCAAAACAGCTAGCGCAAATGCAACATAAATCGAAGGACCACTGCAGCTTTTGAGAACATTGAGCTATAGGGATTTAGGTGCAATCAGTTGTGCATTTAGTGAACTGAACAACGAAAAGAGTCCTAGGCAGGAGCTGCACAGAAAACAGAGCCTGTTGAGTGGAGTTAATTCAAATCAAATGAACTTTATTCGGTTTCACTACAGTAAACCATAAAAGTTACAAAAAAAGTCCAAAATACAGTAAAACATGATTACAATGGAGTAGTTTACAAGATAAAATACATTTTTTTTAAAGTTTTTAAAGATAACCCATACCTTCCCCTCCTAATGTAGTCAAAAACAATAAATAGAGCTAAAAACCAACCTGGCCACAACCCCCTGAGTTTAGTGTTCACCTGATACGGGTAGGCTTATCCACCTGGGCCTGAAAAATCCTTAAAAAGATCCTCCATTTTACTTAAGAATTTAGACAGGCCCTAGTTCTTACAGTGGATTTTAAATAGCCAACAATAAAATATATACAGTACTCCTTGAGCAATTTATTTATTTATTTTATTTAAGTGCTTGTATAGCGCAGGAATCGACCCTCGAAGGGGTATCTCCGCGCTTGCTTCGCCAGATGTGCATAAAAACAGAGCTTTAGGAAGGCATAAGAAACTATGCTGTCAGGAACAGGTGTGTCTTGAGTGTTCTCCTAAATTTAATATAATCGGTAGTTTGTCTCAGTCCAGGGGGAAGTTTATTCCAAAGGGTAGGGCCCATATAAGATAGGGCTCGCCCACCCTGCCGTACCTTTTTAACCTGCGGGATCTGTAGCAATAGTTGGCCGCTGGAACGAATACGACGTTCCGGGTTATAGATGTTACATTTTTCAGTCAGATATTGAAGGCCTGAGCCAAACAAACTTTTGTGTATGACACAGCAGATCTTAAACTTAACCAGTTGACGAATGGGCAGCCAATGGAGTCTTTCAAGGAGGGGGCGAGAAGGCGTTCTAGGTGGGACATTTAAGACCAATCTCGCTGCGGTGTTCTGGGCCACTTGCAGTCTGTTGAGTACCTCTTCATTAGCAGACAAGAAGAGGCCATTACAGTAATCTAGCCGGCTGACTACAAGGGCCTGGACAAGGGTCTTTCTAAAAATGTCCGACAAGTATGGAAATACACGCCTCAGAAGTCCTATCATCCGAAAACAGGACCCTGCCACCTGGTTTGCATGCTCTTTTAACAGTAATCCCTGGTCCAACCGTACACCTACATTCTTCACTGTCTGTTTAGGGCAGGGAACAGGTCCCAGATCGGGTGGCCACCAATTGTAAATACAAGAAAGCAGGGCAAGCCTGGGTAAAATTCAACCTCTTTAGGATAGGAACTAAAAAATGTCTGCGAGGAATTACAAAAAAGGTACAGAAGAGTACGAAGTGTAATAAGTCCTGTGGAGATTTATCATCGCAGCCAAAGGGTGCCAACTGTTGTCCTCTACTGCACCCTCTTAGCCTGGTAAGCAAGAGGTGGAAAAGATTCATACAAAACCTAGTCAGTAAAAGCTGCTCGTAAGTAGATAAAGACCCCACGAGGTATGGTTCAGTAGATGGGGTTGTTTTGAGCGTTAAATAAAATCGAACACTAGGTTTCTGTAAATCCCGCTCATCTCTTTCCAATTTTCTTAATGTGAGAAAGGAAACCCTGATTGTATCCACATCCTTCTTTACAATAGTTTCGGGATTAGAGTATAAATCACCACGTCCTAACCCTTCAAGGCAGTTTTTAATATATTTGTGCCAGGGAATTCGGGACCCATTATCAAGCACCATACACTCTTAAAATCTCATGGTTAAGCGTTAATGCCTCATTCAGCCAAAACACAAGAGGGCGTAATGCCAGGATGTCACTTAGATAGGGGACCCCTAGTTCTTCACGGGCCACCAGATTAGACAAACCACGCGGAACACACAACAGGCGCTCCAAAAAGGTATTCTCGGCCACCTGGAGAGAATCCACTAAGATACGTCCCCAGATTTCGCGACCCTAACTGGCTGTAGCCACACTTTTCGCTTGGTACATTTTTTAAATGGCTGCAATTGGTCAATTCCCTAGTTTGGAAGCAAAATTAAATATGGCATTCCCCCGGGCCAAATCCCACTTTTTCCTACTTACTTGAGGCCCCCATTTTAACCTGTCATCGATGAGGACCCCAAGGTAGAAAAATACGTTAGTGCGAGGTACTATAGCAGGTCCAACCCTAAATTGAAAACTTTATTTTGGGCGAGACCCCTCTGCATAACATAAGATTTCTAATTATTAACAGATAGATCCCTGTCCAACATAAAGTTAAAAAAAGCGTCTAACAAGGACTGCAGGCCTCTAGCAGTCCACGATAAAAGCACTGTGTCGTCCGTATATAAGAGGACGGGAAGACCTTGACGCCCTACATGCGGATAATCTACCCCCGTGGCTCTTAACACTATCAATATCATTGATGTAGAAATTAAACTAGAACGGGGCCAGGATACATCCTTGCCTTACTCCCCTCCTGATACTAAAATCCTGTGAAACCCAGGGATCCTGGGAGAATCTAACATTGGCCTTAGTCTTCCTATGTAGATCTTCGAAAAAGTTAACAATATTGATCTCTACCCTCATAGACCTCATGGACTGCCACAGTTTATCCCTGTTCACACAATCAAATGCGGAGGACAGATCCATTAAGGCTAAGTAGACAGTGCCTCGGCGCGCCACAGTATATTTGCTTAAAACCATCATTAAATTGAGCGATTGGGCCATAGTTGACCGTCCAGGTCGAAATCCAAACTGGATATCTGACAAGATCTTATGATCTGCAGCCCAGATGGAGTCTCTTTCTAAAAGTACACGACCCACCACCTTAACCACCGAATCAAGGAGAGAGATTGGCCTGTAGAAGTAATTGCTATTTAGATCACCCTTCTTGAAGATGGGGACTTTAGTGGAAGTTGCCCAAGAATCTGGACAACCACTCCGGGCTGCTGCGTTGAACACAGCCACAAGAACCAGAGCCCAGAAGAGCGGGTCAGACTTAAAAAGGTCGGGGGAATAACATCTGGTCCTGGAGCTTTATTGGCGGTTAACCCTACAATACCAGTCTCGACCTCACCCTGTTCAAAAACCATTACAGATTAGTCGCAATCATGGCCTGCCAGGCAGGTTTGCTCCGCTGGGCTTTCAAACATCGTTTTAAAATGGAGCACCCATTCCTCCTCTGTGATGTGCGAATCTAAAGCCCCCTCTATGTCACACTCAAAGAGTGGTCTATTAACGATGTGCCAAAACCTGGAGCTATTCTTAAGAGTACTCGACTCAACTAACTCCCTTCAGGCCTCCACCTTCAAATCTCCCTTCGGTTTGGCTAATATTATTTAGTACTCTTTGCGGCTCTCACGGACCAGTAATTGATTTCTCGGCCTAGCTATCAAGGCTTCCTTCAGCTTTCTCGATGCCTGAGAGCAAGAAGAGCCAACCATCTGGGTGTTGAGGTGGTAATCCTACAAGCCTGTGCACTTAGTTGTTCTCCAATTTTATTGGAGATGAGATTATAAGCACTGATGACCTCCCCCGGGTATATACCCTGTCAAGTGCACAGTAAAAGATCGGTCGCACAAGCCTGTTGAGTGGAGTCACAAAGTCAGAGTAGGGATGGGAAAACCAATGCAGGACGAAAGAAAAACGCATGTACTGTCCTCTCTCCCTTTCGGGGTCTATGCATGAGGCAGCAGACATTCAGTGTAGCTCTCTCAACATTATAAAGATGAAGAACAATGCTCACATGACAAATTCCGGCTTGGCGAAATGCAAGGGTGAAGTTGCTGGATTTTTTTTTTTTGGGGGGGGGGGGGGGTTATTGTGATTACTTTTGGCAAAAGAAGGAGACAATCAACTGTATCGTCCCGGGAAAAAATGTAAAAATAGTTTATTTTGTATGCCTCTTTAACCTTAATCGATTTTATTTATGGCAGTTAAACATAACTCAATCTCTTTTGTAGTCACCTCGCTTGGCACTGGTCCTTTGAGGACACCAAACTGTGCCATAAAGTTAGTAATTTACAAATACTTAATAAGGCATTCTATAATCGTGCTTATATAATTCATAAAGTTGAGTACATGAGAGTTGGACTGATGAGTATTTTCATGCGCCTAGTTGTACTTATAATTGAACTGTGCACCATGTAGTCTTTTTTGCGTGTCATAATACTAATTTCAGCAGCACAAAATATCGAACATTTAACAGTATCCTCCTTCCTAGCCTGCCACCAACTGTAGTGTCATACTTTAATTCCTCTGTTAAAACACTAAGGTTCAAAATTCAAATCTACCCCACTCTCGCCCATACTTCATGTTAAAGGGGGCCTTAAGAAGATTATTCCTTTCCTGCATCCCTCTTCTAAGTTCTTCTCAATGACACCCATTACACCTGGATACTTGACATCTAAACCCCCATTCTTTGAAACTTTACCATAATTGAGTAAGCGTCTGTCTACAAAATACAGCTACTCTTCTATTATTGGGGGGGGGATAGGTGAGAATCCGTTACTCTTTCTTGCTCGAGACATTCACCATTTAAGGGCATTTTGGTAAAATCCTTTCTGGGTTTTGTGTACCTCTTAAGTGGCATCCCGGCATGCCACCGCTTCGTTCTTCCGGTCACTTACACCCTACTGCTACCTTAGCGTCCTCACTGAACCCGAATGCCACTGAAAATAATGTAGTTCAGCAAGGTCTTAAAACCGGACTCAGTTTCGTTACACTACTGCAAACTTTTAGCACAAAAGACCGTGTGTTGTCACTGGTGCTAGACAAACGAAGGTACCCCATCTACCCTCTTACAGAGAAAGGATGTTGCTAACTGACAGTAATCAGATCAAAGTCTTCCGTCGGGTCCACTCCACCCCCACCAAGGTCTGCACTGCTAGGGTGTAACGGGTAGTGTCTTGCTGCTCCCCTTTTCGCGACCTGACTCTACTTTCAAGCGGGCTGGGCTCCAGAGCAGCAGTGGTTTTATCTCCTGTGGGTTCAATACGTTTCCTGCTATCCGATCTCATGCTCTACCTCATATACCTGCTTCTCTACCAGACAACGCGTCCCCACGACAAGGCTCTCTGCGTACCTCTGACTGTGTGCCCCTGGCCCCTCTCCTCGCCGGTGGGTGTCGCTCCCTACCCCAGCGGTTTCGTTGTCGCCGTGGCCTGCGATGTAGGTGACGTGGAAGAGCTTCACTTTAGAAGCCACATCAGGACTACGGAATCCGGGAGAAGGCAAACTTCCTCTCAATCTCCTAACGCTACGTACAACTTAACTTCCGGGTTAACGCGGGTATCGGCGTCTCAGGCACAAGGCACGTCTGGTCTCTCGCCTCGCCCAAGTGTGTGTTACGTGCTCGCCTCAGGAGATTATGTAACAATACTGTACTTGGACGTAAGTAAACTCCTTTACATAGCTATATACTACTCTGACTAGGCGTTGAAGCTCTTCATGCGAGGCAGCACGTAGCTCGTTTAGTCTAGCGATCGAAGGTAGGAGAACTGTAATCGTGTGACGGTGTGCAGGGTCGGATTTATTTATTTATTTATTTATTTATTTATTTTTTATTTATTTATCAGGGTCGGATTTATTTATTTATTTATTTATTTATTTATTTATTTATTTATTTATTTATTTATCCGTTCTTATATAGCGCGGACTTTACCCGAAGGTGTCAGAGCGCTTCATAATAGGAACAGAACTGATACATGAGAACATTACAAGTGAGCAAAATATAAAAGCAAACGTTACATTAAATGAAGCAAAAATGACAATCGTGGCCCAACAAAATACAAGAGGTAGCAAACGGTGCATTACAAAAGTGACAATCGTGAGCTAACAAAATACAAGAGGTAGCAAATGGTGCATTATAGGAGGAAAAAGTGACGTGTGCAGGTTACAAAAGCGTACAAAGTAAACATCAGGGCACGAGTCGGGGTACCACGCGGGTGGACGGCATCCCCCCACTTATTTCCGAGGGTTTTTCAGGGTGGACGCCGTCCACCCTGCTAAATCAAAACCGCGTCCACCATTAAAAAACGGGTGCGCGGCGCGCACAAAGTAAATAAAACATTTCCGCATTTGTCCGTAATTTTAACCGGGCACAGCTTGCCCCCACCTCCCTTCTTGACTCCGATGCTGTATGAAAGCTCAGACCCCCAGCAGCACTGTAGAGGCACAGCGGGATGGCTACCCTCACACCTCCAGCCCTTGATGAGCTGTTAAAAGGTGCTCGAAGGTGACTGAGAGGGAGGGGCGGCAGCGTCGGAGCAGCGACATCTATTCACATGCAAACAGCCCTGAATGTGTCATGTCTCTGCTATTTAGAGGGGGGCTCACACATTCCATTTCTACCCAGGGCCCCAAACATCCGAGACTCGGCCAGATTACACCCCGGATTACACCCAGGCACCACGTGGTTCTCTTCACATAGTTTAATTACTGTTACTAAATTGTAAGCAAACATCGGTTCTTCAAACATGCAGGCTATAATGTAAGAAATTAAAGAAATGGCACAATCGCACCCACACTGAATAACAAAGTATGGAGGACAATCAGTTCAATCAGTTCTCTCGGAGTATTTCCTGTAAGTACAGTACATCACAGTGGGGGATGGCATTTTGAACAGAGAGCCTGTCTTCTCGTTGTCTTGTGCAGGAGAGGAGCCCAAGATGATACTAGAATACTGCATGCCCACCCCTGTGTTCCCTCTCCTGTGATGGCTCCTGCCCTCCCCTGAGTGATGGCACCTGTCCCCCCATGTTGTGGCTCCAGTCCACCCCCACCTGTGATGGCTCCTGTCCCCCCCGTGGTGGATCCTGTCTCCGCCCTGGGTGGCTTCTATCCCAGTCCTAGAACGGCCCCTGCAGCGAGGGTGAAGTTCTTGATGGGCCTCTTCTCAAAAGGGCTCAGCTCAAAATTAATATGGAAAGGTGGGCGTGTAAGTAAGTGAAGGGATGTGTGAATGGCTGGATGAATTAGTGAAAGGGTGAATGGATGAATGAAAGATTGAATAAATGGATAATGAGGGAGGAGAGATGGATTGATGAGTGAGGGGAAGGATGGAGAGAAAATGTAAATAGCTGGATGTATGGGTGGAAGGGTAGCTGGATGATTGATGAGGGGAAAGATGGATGAGGGGAAGGATGGATGGATGAGGGAAAGGATGGATGAGGGGAAGGATAAATGGATGAGGGGAAAGATGGATGGATGGAGGGGAAGGATGGATGGATGAAGGGCAGGATAAATGGATGGGATGGATGGATGGGTGAGGGGAAGGATGGATGAAAGGAAGGATGGATGAGGGGAAGGATGAAGGATGGATGGATGAGGGAAAGGATGGATGAGGGGAAGGATAAATGGATGAGGGGAAAGATGGATGGATGGAGGGGAAGGATGGATGGATGAAGGGCAGGATAAATGGATGGGATGGATGGATGGGTGAGGGGAAGGATGGATGACAGGAAGGATGGATGAGGGGAAGGATGAAGGATGGATGGATGAGGGAAAGGATGGATGAGGGGAAGGATAAATGGATGAGGGGAAAGATGGATGGATGGAGGGGAAGGATGGATGGATGAAGGGCAGGATAAATGGATGGGATGGATGGATGGGTGAGGGGAAGGATGGATGAAAGGAAGGATGGATGAGGGGAAGGATGAAGGATGGATGGATGAGGGGCAGGATGGATGGATGGGTGAGGGGAAGGATGATGGATGAGGAGAAGGATGGATGGATGGATGGAGGGGAAGGATGGATGGATGAAGGGCAGGATAATGGATGGGATGGATGGATGGGTGAGGGGAAGGATGGATGAAATGAAGGATGGATGACGGGAAAGGATGGATGATGAGGGGATGGATGGATGGATGGATGATGAGGGGAAGGATGGATGATGAGGGGGTGGGTGAAAGGATGGATGATGAGGGGAAGGGTTGGTGGATGGATGGATGATGAGGGGATGGATGATGAGGGAATGGGTGAATGATGAGGGGGTGGGTGAAAGGATGGATGGATGATGAGGGGAAGGATGGATGGATGATGAGGGGATGGATGGATGGATGGATGATGAAGGGAAGGACAGATGGATGGATGGATGATGGGTGGGTGAAAGGATGGATGGATGGAGAGTGGGTGAAGGGATGGATGGGTGGGTGAAAGGATGGATGGATGGATGGAGAGTGGGTGAAGGGATGGATGGATGGATAAGTGGGTGAAAGGATGGATGGATGATGAGTGGGTGGGTGAAAGGATGGATGGATGGATGATGAGTGGGTGGGTGAAAGGATGGATGGATGAGTGGGTGGGTGGATGGTGGATGGGTGAAAGGATGGATCAGTGGATTGGATGGTGGGTGGGTGAAAGGATGGATGAGTGGGTGCGTGGATGGTGGGTGGATGATGGGGGGTAGGTGGATGAGTGAAATGATGGATGGATTGATGGATTGATAAGTGGTGAATGAATGGACATATGAGTGAAAGGGTGGGTGTAAGGATGGATGAGGGAGTGAAAGGGAGGGTAGATGGACAAAAGGATGAATAGATGTGTGAAGGAGTGAAATGATAGATGGATGAGTGATAGGGGCAATGGATGGATTCATGAGTGGATGAGTAGATGGATGGGTGGGTGGGTGGATGGATGGATGGATGGATGGAAGGAAGGCTAAGTGAAAGGGTCGATGGAGAGAGAAAGGGAGGATGGATGGATGACTAAAAGAGTGGATGGGTGGAAGGATTAGTAAGTGAAAGGATGGCTGGATTGGTGAAAGGGTAAATGGCTGAATGGATGAGTGAATGGATGGATGGGATGAAAAGTGGATGGATAAGTGTACAGATGGATAGGGTGAAAGGGTGGAGATGAGTGAAAGGATAGATGAGGGGATGGATGAAGGGATGGATGAGTGAAATGATACATGGAAGGATACATGATGGATAGGTTTGCAAATGGTTGAATACTTTTGGAAATGGCTGGGCTTACTTATATACTATTGCGCGACCTCTGATGTGTCTGTAAAACGTACCTATTGTCCTGAAGTTTTGTCCTAAATTTTGACCTCCTGTCCTGAATTTGTGTCCTGAATTTTGACCCTTTGTCCTGAATTTTTACACTCACCGTCCTGAATTTGCACCAATGCCAGTTCGTCACCCTAATTCTTTGTGCGGTAGAACCGAGGCTCTTTAACACAGCAGCATGAGAGTGACGAGAAAGAAACCTGGCAGAGTGCTGCCAAAGAGCTCTCCCACTCAGAATATTTCATTATTCAAGTGATCGTGAACAATTAAGGGTAAACTGAGATGTGAAAAACTAAACACAATGTGATGCGGCTGCACGAGACTTGAGGAGTTAATTAAGTATTATTACTAGCAGGTGTGCTGTAAGTTAAATTAAAACATTTTACATGCACTGTGCGCCTCGTGCGTGTAGAATCAGAGTACCACTAGACCCGGCCCTACCAATTAAGTGCCGGCGCTAAGCACTGGCACAAATTAAGCCCTGCATTGAACAATTGACACCAGGCTACAAAATGTAAGTAGTATGATGGTGTACCCTTGTGTGTTCTTCCGTGTGTCGCTGTTTCCACATGGAATGTTTAATGATGACAGCAACGCCCCCTTCTAGTTTGTGTTGTCGGTCTCAATTGTATAATTTTGTGGAATGGGGAGGTGTAGGATGGCGCTGGATTGTTCATTTAAACATGACTCCATGATGACGTCTGACTTGGCATTACGTATGTCAGTATATTTTTAATTTAGGCTCAATCCTGTCAGTGTTTGGATAATTGCTCTACTGGATAGGGGGGCACAAAGTTTTGCAAAGGTTCTGCCCGCTTTCTTCAAGGGGTCCCCACAAAATGACATCATGAGCTAGGCCCACCCCAATTTTATAGTAAGTAGTCTCTGTAAAGGGGGAAACAACCATTACAATGCATGAGTCATAATTGGCCCTTTTTTAGGAACTATCACAAAAATAAACAGTATTAATACAAAGTAAAGCAATGTTTATATTTTGTTGCACTGAAGTAAATGAAGGCAAATAAGTCAAACTAAAATATACCAAAACTAAATACATTTCCTAAAATAAATAGAAATAAATACATCTGCTAAAATAAATACAATGGCCAGTTAATATATCTAAAATTTAGGCATTGACCCAAGTTAATGCCCCGGCAGCTCCATTGTCTTCAACCAAGATTCCCAATGTTAGACTAATGTTCTGATTTGTTACCTTTGCTGCAAATTGTAAAGCGTTCTGATATCCTTCAGGATCAAGTTCGCGCTATATAAAACTTTATAAATAAAATAAATAAATCTAGCCACAGCTAGAGAGAGGCAGCTGGGACTAAACTATGTAATACAGAGTCGCTAGTTTACAATAGGTGGGGAGATAACATATAACACTCATCAATAGAATAACGTGAGTATGGAGCCCTAGTGTGTGTAATAGTCATTGTCGAGTGTGGGAAGCAGCCTCTCTGGGAACCTGTAATGTATACAAAATCTTGCAGTCAAACTTTCCTGTAGTGTTTTGAAAATGTGTTGATGTCACCTTCGCCAAACTTCATCCACATTTGGGCTGCTAATTCCTCCATACAGGGACCTTAAGTCACAGGCTTAAGTACCAACCAGCTTCAATTGTTAAATCTTGCATTATATGCAAATGATAGATCTGCCTTACATGTGATGTCATTTCCTGTTGTGATGTCACTTCCTGTCGTGATGTCACTTCCTGTCGTGATGTCACTTCCTGTCGTGATGTCACTTCCTGTGACCACGCCTACCTTGGAGAGTCCCCCCACTTCTTTTTTTAGGACTTGTGCCCTGGTAAACATAGAGGTATAATACTGCAATATATGGAGGACACTCAAGCACAAGAACAAACGTTACGTAAGCACTGGTGGCACTTGTGCAGGTATCGAAAACAAACAAATGTAAGAGGTAGAAAACAGTGTGTTACAAGAGAAAGTGACGGGTGCATGTTACACACGAGTACCAAACACAGGTAGAAGGATAATACTGCAATAAATGGCAGACTCTCAAACCACAAGAACACACTGGGAAGACACTTCCATAGTCATGTAAAGTAGATTTTTCTATAATGGAAGGGCTTCCTTCAGATAATATAGAGGGCATGGATTACATTTGGAATTGTCTTTGAAGGAGGAGAACTTTGAGGTCAGTTTTGAAGGCCTGTGAGGAGGTGGTGGTCCGGAGCTGAGGTGGAAGTGAATTCCAGATTCTCACTGCGCTGCCTGAAAAGGATTGGGCCATCGATCTTTCCTTCTTGAAAGTGAGAGGTTCAGGCAGTAGATTTTCCGCATTTCGTGAGGGTCTAGAGCCTCCAGAGAGTTTCAGTTTATTCACCAGGTAGCGCGGAGAGGAGGAGTGCAAGGCTTTGTGGGTGATGCAGGCAGTCTAGCCTCGATGGGAAGCCAGCGGAGGGTGGATAACATGGGAGTGATGTGGTCGCTTCTTTTGGCCCCATAAATGAAACGAGCTGCTGAATGGAGGACAGCCTTAAGGGGGGACAGGTGGGATTTGGGGAGGCCAGTCAGAAGAGAATTGCAGTAGTCCAGTCTGGATAGGACCAGCGATTGGACCAGGGTTTCAAGGTCATGCTCCTGGAAGAAGCGACAAATCTCCCAAAGAAGGCGCAGTTGGCATCGGGCAGACTTTGCAATTAAATTAATGTGGGGAGTAGATTGAGTTTTGTGTCGAGTATGACACCAAGGGATTTTGCGCTGTCGACAATGATGGGTTTATTGTTCAGCAGATTCATCTACTCCATCCATGATTTAACCGGGGGAGGAGAAAGAGAGGAGAAGAGGAGGAGGAATTCAGTTTTGGAGGATCAGTTGATGTGTTGACATCCAGTTTTGAATGGAGTCAAGGGTAGAGCTTAGGACGGAGCGATTGTGAGTGGAGGCAACCTTGAGGTAGATTTGAGTGTCGTCTGCGTAGAGATGATAGTTGACCCCAGATTTACTTAGGAGATTTCCCACAGGTTCCAAATAGAGATTAAACAATGTGGGTGCAAGAATAGAGCCTTGGGGAACACCTTGACCCACCGCCAAAGGAGATGAAAGACTGTCAGCTATTTTGATCATTTGGGATCTATCAGAAAGGAAAGAAGCAAACCATTTAAGCACAGTGCCCTCCATGCCCATTCTCTGTTGAAGAGTGTTGAGGAGGGTGTTGTGATTGACAGTGTCAAAGGCTGCCGAAAGGTCAAGGAGAATTAGAAGACAAGACCGCCCCCACGAGTCTAGTATTCGCAGCGCGTCATCGATCACTTGCAGCAGGGCAGTTTCAGTGCTGCAGTTTTGGATGAAGCCGGACTGAAAATTGTCAAGAAGATCATTGTCCTTGATATGACGAGAGAGTTGTTTCGCAACACATCTTTCTGTGATCTTCGCAAGAAAGGGTAGGTTAGTGATGGGGTGGAAGTTGTTTAGGTCATTCGTATCCGGAGTGGGTTTTTTAAGCAGAGGGGTGACCTGCCCAGTTTTGAAGGGAAAAGGAAGGGAGCCTTGACAGAGGGAGAGGTTGTCCAGAGTGGTCCAATAGGGAAGAGAATGGGTATAGAAGTCAATGGCAATGGCACTAGGGATGGGGTCGAGCGAGTGGTTGGAGGGCTTTATTTCGAGGATGCACTTGAGGATAATTTATTTATATTTTTATTTATATAGCAGTGACCACAGTTCTGCTGCAGGTCTCACCAGGTAGTTACTATTCTTCTCTTGATCTGTCGAATCTGGAGTTCTTGGGTTCAGGTGTGCCGCCTAAATACTCAATTTAGGGTTGTTTAAGGGGAGTGACAGGAAGTAGCCAATAGGGTACGTACCTTTAGTTTGTTGACACCATCTATATGCCTACTTCCTGTGGGAGATGAGCACAGCCATGACCCTAGAATGCTAATTCTTTCCAAAACAAGATGGAGGAATCTGAAAAGTGGTGTCCAAATCATCTGGCCACCCCTAGGGGTGGTGATAGCTGAATTGTGGGCACACCTCCTAATCTTACTAATTTTCCCCCCTGTCTTGCTGCCAAAAGTGGGAGAAGGACAGGGGGGTGAGCATATCCACTGTCTGGAGAGGCCTGGGTCACATAACAATGGTGGCAGGGCCTTTGAAGCTTCCCACCCTGGAATGCACATCCTGCGTGAAGGAGGTGTGAACACCTCTGCCACAAGTAGGCTTTGTTCCTGCCATCTGAGAGCGAAGGCTCTCTCCTCAGAAACCTATCTACAATGGCTGAGTGTTCAAGGCCAGTTAGTCCACACACTAGTAGTCAGTAGGTTTTCAGGTGGCATTCATAAGGAGGCCTCTGGGCGCACTGCTTAATAAATCCACTGCTAGCATAATTGGGGGTTTATCAAGAGGCGGTGTTTGGTACCAAACTCCATGGGGTACAGTGAAGCCATCATGTAGCTGTGGAACTCATAATCACAAGTGTCCAGCCTTTGTACTCGTCATGGCTTCCCTGTACACTTGTAATATCTAATGTTTTGTATTTGGTATTTGTAAAGCGCATATATCACCATAAGGTCTCATAGCGTTAGCTAGTGTTCACGGCAGGACAGGACAGAAACAGCTTTGAATTTACGTGACTGAGCTAAACAACCAAGTTTTGAGTAGTTTACGGAACTTATTATGATCCGTCTCCAGACGGAGGGGTAAAGGCAAGGTGTTCCAGGTTTCTAGGGCTATCCGGGAGAAGGATCTACCCCCATTTCTGGTGATTCGGATCTTCGGCACTGTCAGAAGAAATTTGCTGTTGGACCTGAGAGATCTAGCCTGTTGGTATATAGTGCGTTTTTTTAGCTAGGTAGAGGGGTCCTTTGTTATTGAGTGTCTTATGTACCAGGCAGCACAATTTAAAGTGGATTCTTTTTTTGATTGGGAGCCAGTGTAGAGCCTTCAGATTAGGCCCAGATGGAGATCGCGCGGGCAGGTTGAGGACCAGCCTGGCTGCTGTATTTTGCACGACCTGGAGCTTAGTCAGGAGTCCTACATTTATGGAAGCAAGTAGGGAGTTGCTGTAGTCCAGGCGGGTGGTAATCAGTCCCTGCACGTGGGGCATCCTGGAAGAGAGAGGGATCCATTTGAATATTTTTCTGAGACTACGCATGAGTCCGTAGCAGATGCGGACCAGATTGTTGATTTGATTTAACATGGACAGTTTGGAGTCCAGAATTATGCCTAGATTACGTGCGGCTGTCGCAGGTGAGGGACAGGGACCTAATATGGGGTGCCACCAATCACTGTTCCATAGTTTGTCTGCATCCCCAAAAAGCACGATCTCTGTTTTGTTAGCATTTAGGAGAAGGTGGTTGTTTGTCATCCAGTTGTTTATAACTATCATACAGAGTTTAAATCGATTTTTGGTTTCGGTGATGTCTGGTCGCTTGGTAATTAGCAGCTGAGTATCATCAGCGTATGACACTTTTTGAAACCCAAAAGAATTTATGAGTTTGGCCAAAGGGGACACGTATAAGTTAGATAACGTGGGGCTCAGAATTGAGCGCTGGGGGACCCCTTTATTAATAATTTGGCTTCCTGAGGAGAAATCACCTATTTGCACTTTAGATGAGCGAACTGCCAGGTAGCTCCTAAACCAATTACGGGCTGCTCCCTCGACACCAGATACACACAGGCGATCAAGGAGGATGCCGTGCGAAATGGTGTCAAAGGCAGCCGATAAGTTGAGCAAAACCAGTATAGCTGATTGCCTGGCATCCAGGGAAAGTCTGATATTATAGACTATTTCAAGCAGGGCCGTTTCGGTGCTGTGGAAGGCCTTGAATCCTGATTGGGAGGGGTCCAGCAGTTTATTGTTTTCCAGATGTCGGGTAAGTTGGCGATTAACCATGGATTCTAGAAAGAGTGGTAAGAGCGATATTGGCCTATATTTGGATAGTTGCTTGGGATCAGCAGAGGATTTTTTCAAAATGGGTTTAATAATGGCCTCTTCCCAGGGGGTTGGGACTATAGACTGTGACAGGGACTGATTGAGTAAAACAGTAAGTTGGGGGAGGAAAACAGGGCCAATTTTAGATAAAACTTGAGCTGAGGCTGAGTCTGTGGGAGAACCTGTTTGTATATGATTAAGGGCTAGCAATACTTCCTCCTCCGTGATAGTATGGAAGTTAGCAAGGGGGGAAGTATAAAGAGGTACGGGGTCAGAATTACTCCCGTTAGGTATAGTGTCAGAAGGTTGT
Source organism: Lissotriton vulgaris (assembly GCF_964263255.1). Lineage (NCBI taxonomy): Eukaryota > Metazoa > Chordata > Amphibia > Caudata > Salamandridae > Lissotriton > Lissotriton vulgaris. The sequence goes on from NW_028247158.1 coordinate 223,436, forward strand.
GGAAATGTTTGGTGAATATCATTGATCTTTTCAACGAAATAAGTGGAGAGCGAGTGCACCCACTCCTGGGAAGTAGGCAACGGGGGTTGACAGGAGGGAGGGTTAGTAAATTCCTTAACGATGTTATACAATTCTCTCTGTGAGTTAGCTGCAAGGGTGAGTCTATTGCCTAGGTATTCTTTTTTAGCCTCGGCTATATGATTCATGTATAGCTGGTGAGTGGTCTTATAATGCTGTTTATCCCTGCTGTCCTTGGAACTCCTCCACTTGCAGTCCGCCTTCCTGATGGCAAGTTTGTCTATTTTGAGTTTGGGGGTAAACCAAGGGGAGAGTTTCGTGGGAAATTTAGTTAGTTTTTTGGGAGCAATGCAGTCCAGAGCGGTAGTTATGGCGAGGTCAAGACCTCTGGCGCCATGGTTGGGATTGGTCAGCTCAGACAAAGGAATGGGGGAAAAATGTGCGGAAAAAGAGTCCAGATTGATCTTGTTCCAGGATCGACTTAGTTTGCTTATATTAGAAAATGGGAGTATACTTAGAGAATCTTGAAGGCGGAACCTTATCACACAATGGTCTGACCATAAAATAGGAAACGGTGGATCAATTTGAACTAAAGGGGAGTTGGTAAGAAGAAGGTCCAGGGTGTGCCCTGCTGAGTGGGTGGGACCGGTAATGCGTTGGGAGAGTCCTAAGGTGTTAGGACTGTTTATAAGATCGCTTGTGTGGGGATCTGATAGTAGCTGTGCATGAAAATTGAAATCCCCTATTAAAAGAAAATTGTCTGCAGCCAGTGTATGGGGGGCAATAGCCTCTATGAGGTTGGTAGAGAAATGCGCTCTATTGCCAGGAGGCCGATAGACTAGTGCACCGCACCAAGATTTGTGACTGGTACTCTCTATGGAGAAGATGCAGATCTCCCCCCAGTCAGCTTGTGATGTCTCAATAATGAGGATCTTTATATTGGTTTTAAAAGCAATGGCAATCACCCCACCTCTTTTTTCCTTCCTGTCCAGTCTGAGTATTTGATACTCCTGTGGGATAGCCGTGGCTATGTCGGGGTGGGAATTTTCATGTAGCCAGGTCTCTGTTATGAGAAAGAAGTCTGGTTTCTCAGAATCTATTAATGCCTATGTTTCTATAGCATGCTTTGCAAGGGAACGGGCATTGCAATAGAGACCTGTAAAATATTTATTTGTGAGTGTTTGCTGGTTAGTATGGTTGAGTTCAACCGCCTCTTTATCTGGTGTAGGTATATAGTCAGCGGTAGGATTGGGCATAGGGAGGACATCAATGGCATTCTTAGCTAATACCCGGAGATGGGCAGTCTTACTTGTTGTATTTAATGAGTGCAGTTCCAGACTAGAAAACTGGATGATGGCCATGAAGAGGAGAAGATAGGAGGCTAAACAAGCAGAGTGACTGGCGACTGGCGGTGGTCTGGCGCGGACGGGCGCAGACGGGCTTGCCTTAGGCGCGCGCTGCGCGCGTACCTCCGTCGCACCTCCTTAAGTGGGATAGGAGATGGGCAGGACCGCTACAGTTAAAGTGACCTCCGCGTGTTGTGGGCGGTAATGAATGGCGATGCTGGGTCCCTCCGCTCAAACTACACTTGCCGCAGCGGACCAGGAGAGCATGCCTGGAACAGTAAGCAGTATTTAAAAGTCGATTATAAAAATGACCAAGAGCAGCACAGCATATAGTTTTTAAATATAGAGGACAGGTCTTGAAAATGGCACGTAAATCTGACCTGTAGTCCCGTGAGATCGACAGCAACGCGTCCGCTCGGGGCACCTCCTTAAGTGGGATAGGAGGTGGGCGGGACCGCTACAGTTAAAGTGGCCTCCGCGTGTTGTGGGCGGTAATGAATGAGGATGCTGGGTCCCTCCGCTCAAACGGCACTTGCCGCGGTGGACCAGGGGAGCATGCCTGGAACAGTAAGCAGTATTTAAAAGTCAATTTTAAAAATGACCAAGAGCAGCACAACATATAGTTTTTAAAATAGAGTACAGGTCTTGAAAATGGCACATAAACCTGACCTGTAGTCCCGTGAGATCACCAGCAGCACGTCCGCTCGGCGCACCTCCTTAAGTGGGATAGGAGGTGGGCGGGACCGCTACAGTTAAAGTGGCCTCCGCGTGTTGTGGGCGGTAATGAATGGGGATGCTGGGTCCCTCCGCTCAAACGGCACTTGCCGCGGTGGACCAGGGGAGCATGCCTGGAACAGTAAGCAGTATTTAAAAGTCAATTTTAAAAATGACCAAGAGCAGCACAACATATAGTTTTTAAAATAGAGTACAGGTCTTAAAAATGGCACATAAACCTGACCTGTAGTCCCGTGAGATCACCAGCAGCGCGTCCGCTCGGCGCACCTCCTTAAGTGGGATAGGAGGTGGGCGGGACCACTACAGTTAAAGTGACCTCCGCGTGTTGTGGGCGGTAATGAATGGCGATGCTGGGTCCCTCCGCTCAAACGGCACTTGCAGCGTCGGACCAGGGGAGCATGCCTGGAACATAAGCAGTATTTAAAAGTTTATTTAAAAAATGACCAAGAGCAGCACAACATATCGTTTTTAAAATAGAGGACAGGTCTTGAAAATGGCACGTAAACCTGACCTGGAGTCCCGTGAGATCACCAGCAGCGCGTCCGCTCGGCGCACCTCCTTAAGTGGGATAGGAGGTGGGCGGGACCGCTACAGTTAAAGTGATCTCCGCGTGTTGTGGGCGGTAATGAATGGGGATGCTGGGTCCCTCCGCTCAAACGGCACTTGCCGCGGCAGACCAGGAGAGCATGCCTGGAACAGTAAGCAGTATTTAAAAATCGATTTTAAAAATGACCAAGAGCAGCACAACATATAGTTTTTAAAATAGAGGACAGGTCTTGAAAATGGCACGTAAACCTGACCTGGAGTCCCGTGAGATCACCAGCAGCGCGTCCGCTCGGCGCACCTCCTTAAGTGGGATAGGAGGTGGGCGGGACCGCTACAGTTAAAGTGATCTCCGCGTGTTGTGGGCGGTAATGAATGGCGATGCTGGGTCCCTCCGCTCAAACGGCACTTGCCGCGGCAGACCAGGAGAGCATGCCTGGAACAGTAAGCAGTATTTAAAAATCGATTTTAAAAATGACCAAGAGCAGCACAACATATAGTTTTTAAAATAGAGGACAGGTCTTGAAAATGGCACGCAAACCTGACCTGTGTGTGTCCACACACCCTATGTGTGGACACATCCACACATAGGGTGTAGTGCACCCTGTCTTAGAGCTGGAAGGTATGCTGTAGGAGTGACTTACTTATACCACATGCAGTGCTTTGCTGGCATGGCACTCAGGGTTGTGTGCCATGTCGACTCTATGTTTTCTCTGCACCAAGACATGCAGGCTGCGAGGATAGTTTGCATGAGCTTGGTCAGGGACTCCATTCATGCTGCAGCCTTTAGGGACCCGCTTGTTTCAAGGCCCAAGGTACCAGACGTGACCAGGGACTTCCCTGTGCACTTGTAATATCTAAGGTTTTGCTTAGATATCACCGGGACACATCCACACATGGGGTGCAGTGCACTCTGTCTTAGGGCTGTAAGGTCTGCTGTAGGATTGACTTACCTATATCACATGCAGTGCTTTACTGGCATGGCACTCAGGTTGTGCCATGTCGGCTCGTTGTTTTTCTCTGCACCAATAGAGTTTACATGAGCTTGGTTGGGGTCCCTATTTGTCCTGCAGCCTTTAGGGACCCCCTTTTGTTCCAAGGCCCAAGGTACCAGAGGTACCACTTACTAGGGGCTTACAGGGATCCTAAAGGGGTGCCAATTGTAGAACATTGGTTCAGTTAAGGAAAATAACTCTGATACTGGGGACCTGGTTAGCAGGAACGCAGTTCACTTTCAAAAGTCGGACCAGATATCAGCCAAAAAGTGGGGGATACTGCAACAGAATCCTGTTTCCTACAGTCATCCAGTGGTAAACAGAGTTTAGGGTGTTAACGAGATGTGAGCTATCATTTTTGTAGGAGACCTTTAGATACAGCTGTGTTTGTCTGCGTACTGATGATAGAACATCCCTGCCTCCTTAAGGAGGACTCAAAGTGGCTCCATGTCTAGGTTGAATTGGGTCGGACTTTCCCAAAAAAATGACTCACATTTCCAGAAGTTGCAGTTTCATGAAACACCATTGAGTTAGTCTCATTGGACTCTTTTTATTTTTTTATTTAAATAAATACTTGGTAACTTAAGCATTTTAATGCCTAAAGAACCAATAATATTGTTGAAAACTAGAAGCACTGCATTTTGGCCGGGCGGATGAGGTGAAATAAAATGGTTAAAGGGCCACAGCACCAGTCTGGCTACGTCTTCATCTAGCCTGGTGTTAAAGCACCCAAAGCTGATATTTTATTCTTTGATCATTATTTATTTTAAAAGTAAACTTAAGGCAAAATCACTTTAAAATGTGTTCTAAATCTGCCTTATTGGCCCATGACTTATAGTTAAACTAAACAAAGGCAGGAAAGCCATGTAAAAAAAGAATAGAGGGTTATCTATACTACTATTATAAAGAGAAAACTGTGTCCTTTGAGCCAGGTAAACTTGAAAAGTACACCACCAATCGCAACACCCAATACAGCGTTGGAAAGGGGAGGTCCAGTAGATGGATATAGGCTATATAAAAAAATATATATACGTTATTGAAAAAATTTACAATTAAAAAAAAGTAGTCCCTTCGAAGTAGCGCCGGCCGTGTGCGCTAACCACATACGCGCTGACATCATCATCGGAGGACGGGAGCACGTGGAGGAGCGGCAGACAGGACCGCGGGGAGGAGCGGCGGATATCAGCGCGGGGAGGAGCGGAGAACTTAGCCACACTGGAGCGGCCTGAGGTACGTGAACCGCTGGGAGGAGCGGTGAAGTAAGGAGGACTGCACTGCAGTGGCGGCGGACAACAGCGCGGGGAGGAGCGGAGAACTTAGCCACACTGGAGCGGCCTGAGGTACGTGAACCGCGGGGATGAGCGGTAAAGTAAGGCGGACAGGAGCGGGATGACAGGTAAACTTTAGCGCTGCAGCGGGGCGTGTATACTGGCTTTGTTTGTTTGCTATATCATAAGACAGAGCCACCCAATAATCCCACAAGGACTGGGTATAATCAATAACAAAATTACAAATTGTCCCCGTAGGAATCCATTTACACAATATTCTTCAATCAATTTCCGTCACAACCGTGATCATGAATTTGTAAAGCAGCAAGGAAATTGGAGTTATTAAGAACTGTTATTTTATTTTGTTTTTATCAAAAAAGTTTTTTATGGCAACAAGGAATACTACACAATATATACACTTTTGGTTGTAGTATTAGACACCTTTTGTTTTTTAGCATAGGGAACACATTACCATGCAAAACAATAGTAATTATTACAAACTTCATTCATTGTAACAAACATTCCAACAATGAAACCGATAAAATGGTGTCGTGCGTCGACGTTTCGGTCCCTCGTTGGTTACATAGAATCCATCGGACCATCATCAGGACTGGTTGCCCATATATATCAATCAACCTCCAGCCGGAGGTGATGAAGACTAGGATAAGTTTTAAGTAGTTTTAGCCAATATGGCCCACTCTCAAATGAGTCTAAGCTCAACGTTGTAAATACAGTGGTATGTTCAACAGCGACAAAGTCACTAATAACGTAAAGTACGTGATTTGATCCGAATTCCAATTCAAACAAATGCACCAGGAACGACTTCCCAACGTAATGCAGGCATCCTGTAAACACTTCGACTGCAGCGCTTGAGTCACTGGTCGAGGAGAGTAGCGTTACTGTCTATCCTTTGGTCAGTTGCGGATGATTGGGGGCACTGAAGGTGGCGGTGAACTTGGACTGAGGAGGTGGTTGGGGGCCTTGGTTTCGGCGACTGGGAGCAAGCCTGATTGCCCCCGGACAACGTGGGAATGGAAGTGAACCTGGGGTTAAGCAGAGTTAAGAATAAGTACCAGAGCCCAAAACTCTGCTTAAAAGTACGGGACCAGTGCAATTACATGTCGGCGGGTGGAATACCAGCAAGCCTGATTGTCCCCAGACAACGTCGGGGCGGGCTGCTAGTTTATTTTAAAAGTCCTCTGTAATTATCATGTAAGCCTCTGCAGATTCTTAAAACATGAACAAATGGACATTTTGTTTTTACATTTATATATAGAATGAACCTAGCCCAAGGGCAATGGAGCGATTTACATGAGTACCAGTTACATTACACAAGATCAAATTCATTTTTACTAGAGGTCTTCGGAGAATAAACAATTTGTCCAGAATCACAAGATGTTCCGCTGAAGCAGCCAGTACCTGAAGCTTGTTCCACACTTCCAAAGTCAGCAACTTTGGCCCTAACTCCATAACCCCTCTATTGTTTTCTCTGGGCAAGGTGGCCTCAAAGTGAGGCCTATGCAAATAAACATACAACTTTCACCAAGGCCTGAGGACATTGTGGGTATGGTGACAATACCTGCCCCCAGTGAGGCCAGGGCTGCTTCTCTTATGCAGCCTCCCCCCAGCCCACAATATCCTCAGGGCTATGGCCTGGCAGGGAAGGGGTCAAGAAAAAGCACAAAGCCCATCACCCAATTGCAGACTCCCGCCTTCTCAATCCAACCCTGAGGGTGGATTCAGCTACTGTGCGGGCACGGCTAAAAATAACAAAATATACTGTAACTATTTTGGGGGCTTTCTCCTACAGATAACTGCATATAAAATATAATGCACACACCTTAAATGAAAAAAATCATGCAACTTAAATGTATTGAAAAATTCATGTTTCTGGTAAGAAAGCCTGATTGGCTAATGCAATTATTTCAGATGTCTCTGGGTGTAATCATATGGTCACTGATTTGAATCCTAGTCGGTGCATTTCCTAAATTGGGATGCGTATTTATAGTGCTAAGATATCAAAGTCTGTGACAAAAAGCACGATGAATATGTAAGTTATCAGTTTAAAACAATGTTTTACACACAGTATGTGAAAAGTGGCAAATTGTATAAATAGGCTGTCGTAAACATTGCAAACAAATTATTGTGCTTAAATGTTTAGAGTGCTTTTCGAAAGTCATGTTTTTAGTACCAAATTGACTGTACACGTGTGTATTTTTTTAAATAGGTTTCCATTAAGAGGAGAAATTCCTGATTCTATAAATCAAATCCTAATGCTGGCTACCAAAAAGCCTTTAGATATGGCGATTCAACATTTGCACATATTTTCTTTCAGAAGCAAGGACTCTGGAGAGACAATTTCGTTCTTAGTTAGCTGCCTTTTCCTTCTTTTCCTTCACAGTAGCGGAGTCCCTTAATCTTCCCCTTCAATTTATGGCAATTCAACCATTCAGGGATGGTTGTTTTTTTAAGTAAAAAGCCTGGAAACTGTTTTGATCACATTAATAAAGCTTGGGAACATCCTTCCCTCATTCCCCTGCCCACTCTGACCTCCAGGTTAGTCTAGTGTTATTTCTCATTGTTGCGTATTGGTATTGGTTTACTTCAGTTTATTTGTCTTTAGATTACATTATGAGCAGTTAGGTGTGATCATTAGTGGGGGGAGATGTATCTGCGTTCATGCAGATAATTTGTAGGTTAATAGAGGAGGTTAGGCATTGTTGGGTTGTAGGCATGTCAGTACTTTTCTTCATGCTATTTTGATATCTATAAAGCACTATCTGGTGAATCAAAGTTCGCAACTGAGGCTACACATTAAATCAATACATTTAAACAAGTCCAAGCACATTAGGCTTCAATGGTAAAACAGAATGGTAAAGTTCAAACTAGAAAGGATTATTAAAAGTTAAAATGCTTAGAAATTCAAAATCATCAAGTCAGTGTCCATCAATAATCAATACATGAATGCATAAGTCAATATGAAGTTCACATCAGTCAAAGTTATATAAGAGGGTGAACTAATATAAGTTTCCTCAAAAAGAACAATCACGTTTATCAGTTCTACCATAAAGAGTACCCTAAATCTCCTGTGATCAGTAAGTAGTCTATAAGCCTTATGAACTGCAGCCAACTCTGCACTAGCTTAAATCACACAATTCTGAAATTGCTACACCTACACATAGTTCCCATAAAATGCTCTAATCAGGTTAAAGTGTTAAGATACAATCTAGATCTCATTCATTTCTCAGGATCCTTCACAATACAACTTATCTAAGCTGCCACCGAACTTGTAGTTATCCACAACAGAACAAGATACACTGGACCAGCCTATACTCTACAAGTGGACTGTTGCAATCATTTGCAAGAGTCCACAGTTATCATGTAAAAGAAAACAATTCACAGGCGAAAAAAAGGAAAGACATTGCATTTATTAATTGGTATTTCAGCTTCATCTAGAAATTAAATGCATACAAGAAAGAGACAAGAGGCAACCAAAAGTTAGCTATTTTAAATATAATTTTAAATACAGGCCTACATTAGCTATGAACAATCAAAACGTGAATACTCAGTAACAATTCAGTGTTTACATGTTAATATCGATAAAATGCAAAACGTTTAATATTTTAAAAAAGTACTCCTCTGGTGACTCTTGAGAGTCACCACAAATTACACCTTGTTTGATACTGAATCTCCCCTTACACAGAAGTTGTCGACTTTCACAGCATGCTTCAAGACTCCTCTGGTTCCTTCAGCTCACAATAAGTTTGGTTCAGAGTTCTTCAAGTTCCACTTCTTCCCGCTTCCTTTTCTTCTCTCTCGATTCAGGCAGCTGCTTCTCTCCATTGCACTCTGACCCACCATTTTCAGAAATCCTAAATTCATCTTATAAAAAGAAATAGGCATATCACATAAATCATAATAATTAATATGTGTTCATATTTTTCAAAAAATATTCCACTACCAATATCACCAAACTATTCACCAATCTTCGAAAATTATTTCTCTATTACTTCCCAAGCACTTGACTCCTCCTAATCCTTTACCTCGTGAGAAATATCAGTCATGTTAGTTATAAACGCTCTAATTTCATTACTTGTATATGAAATATAAGTGCAGCATTGCTGAACACGTAACATGCAGCTGGTTCTGCCCTCTTACGTGAATACGATATCTCAAGGTAAGCCTGTTCTTCAAAACCATTGCACGTATAGCCTTAAGAGCTTTATTTATTGTGGTTAAAGCTTCAGCTCTGTTAGTAGCAAGACAATTTAATAGAGTAGACATCTTTCTGATTTTCAAATCATTTGAAACTATAAATATCCTTTCTGGGTACAACTTTTAAAGAAGTAGAGGTTGTAATCTTTGAAATGTGCTGAAGGCAATTCCAGAGATATAATAACAGACATTAAGGCAAGCATATATGAGATTTAGTGAAGAATGAAGGCAGGCAGAAAAGGAAAGAAGGGGGTCATTCAAAGGAAAATATGAGGGGCAAAGATTCAAAGTTTTAATTAAAGTTCAGTACTTTATACAGGATTTTAGAAATAAAGAGCATGCTTTTTGAGATAACATCCAATTAGAGAATGCAAAACAGTATTGTTTGCATGTGAGGTAGTACTATATTAGGTACTTTTGGTATGCACTACAATCAGGCTACCACTAGGCCACACTTCAGGGCAGTCATCTTATCACCTCAGGAGATCGTCACGTAAAGCAGTTGCTGGGATCATATACAAGAGCTTTAGACTTCTCTCACAGGCACAATAACCTTAAGATGGTACCAATGCAAGAACATTTATAGGAAACAAATGAAAACATTGAAAATGCCGGAGACTGTATCTTGTGAAGTTCATCCTCAACTTTGGCTCAAAGTGTTAATTACAAAAGCAAAGCAGGATACACTTGGATGCCTTTGGTTTTTGCGTGGCACAAGGCAGCGGGTGATGAAAGCTCCCCGGATAGTGGAAGTATATTGCCTGCATTTCTGTAGCAGGAGAGTGGCGATCCAAATATTGAGGTGGGGTAGTTGATGACTGGGCCACCTTCATGTAAAAATAAACAGCATGTTTTGCTTCAGTAGTTTGCACACTACACAATGCACGCCTACATTAACTTCCCTCTCAGAAATTACTTATAGTTCTTCAAGCGAATTATTTATTGAGGCATGCGAGCAGTGGCGGCTCCTCCGTTTGAGCGGAGGAGCCTCGCCCCACAGGCCAAAGCGGAAAAATAAAATGGTAATAAAGTTTATTTATTACCATCTTATTTTTCAGCAGCTGATCCGCCCTGACCTGAGAGGCAGGACTGGGCGGGCCAGTGCTGCTTAGTGGCAGCAGGAGTTGTGTGCTTTAAAATGCAAATGTCTCTTGGGCCAGCCAGGCATGCACATTTTAAACTTCTCTAACCTAGCTGTCTTAGACAGCTGGATTAAAGAAGGCTCTTGAGAGCGCTGATTGAGGCTGCTCCTACCAATCCTGGGGCTGCTTTCATGCTCGCGAGGGCAGCACCATTATTAGTTAGTGCAGTTTACTGGGTCCCGCATTGGAGCCTACCTGGAAGAGACGACCAGTGGAGGAGTACGTCACATCGCGCCTCAAGTTAAGTGCTTTATTTATTTATTTATTTTTGCGCCCGCCCATCCACCCTTGGTACATGGCAGCCACCACTGCATGCGAGGTCAAAATGTAGTGACCTTCTGTACTGTGGAAGCAAACCAACAATTTTTAACTTTAAAGGCTGTGGCATTGCTCTTTGTTCAATGTATGTTTATCAGTGATAAGAGTTGAAAACAAATCATTATATTATTGCCTAATAAATGTTTTTTTAAGCCAGATCACTGATAAAATAGACATAAATTGAACAAAGGGCAATACCTCACCCTTCAAAGTTAAAAAAGACCTCCTTATGATCCATTCCAAGTGTACATGTAATGGATATGCCTGGCTGTGAACTTGTATAAGTGTCTTTTTTTCTTTTCTTTTTTTTTACATACTATTGTACTCAAATTTGTAATACAATGTTACAGTTACTCATCTACAAAACCATTTATTTTAATTAGTTAAGCTATATTTGTTATGTTGATAAAGAATGCTCTCCACAGCAGAACATTTACTTGAAAAAGCTTGGAAATAAGTGCAGGCTCTTATGTTCTCTGTTTAAGGATTACACTTTTCACTTGATTATTTTAGCATTTCTTGTATCTACAAATATATCTGTTCATCAATAATTACTTTACTTATCAATAGACAATAAAAGTAAATACACATCAGACCTCACGTTATTCCATGAAACTTATTTCCATAGTTCCATCATCCCACACTTGGACATATTAAAGATTCTTTTTCCCAGGTCCACCTTATATATGCAGGCAAACTAGGCAATCACCCATAGTGCCAAGTAAAAAAGAGCACCAAATAAGAGGGAAAAAATGAAATTGAAAAAAAATTGAGGGTGACAGTGGGTGCATGATTGCCCGTTTTGTCAGTTGCTTGCAGTTAGTCCGGAGCCTCTGGTGTTCTCACCTTTTATAACCTGCTTCATAATATTCAAGATCTAACCATGCCACTTGGCCTTCTACTACCAAGACTGGAGAATGCCCCAATGTGATTTCAGCAAGTTTATTCAATGGCTAAAATAAGATAATTCTACTAAGGAAGATGACCTATTTCCAAAAAGAAAAAAATGGACATAGTCTCACTGAGTTTCTATGAACCGCAAAGTAAAATCCTATTTAACTGCAAATTTTAAAGGTCTATTTTTACAAGTCGAAACATAAAAATCAAACAAGGATGCCTCTCTAAACGTACGTTTTATACTGAAAGATAATCCCATAAATGAATATCAAGTTTCAAGTTCAAAAACTTATTTCGGCTCCAAGGTCATAAAAGGACTTCAAATACAATAAAAAATAAATAAGTTAAAATATTTGTTAGTACAAAATAAAACGGACTCCTTATATTACAACCTATACACACAATAGCCTTATATGCAACAACAATCATTAGGATAGTGGGCTCACAATTATTGATCAATTTACAGGGGGAAATAATATAAAAAAGGGAGGGTCGAAAGGGCCAATAAAATATAAATCCAGGGTCAAAACATGAGAAAGCACATCATATCACATCATTACATCTACAGTATGTTGCTTATCAGAAAAGGTACAGATTTTTGACTAATTCTCAACATAATCATCAGGGAATGAGTGAAAAAATCAGAGGCTTGCTGAGGTCTGATTCTGAGGGCAACTGCTGTGCTCTCTGCCCTAGCGGGTAACTGGGCTGCGGATCTCCGATTGTCGAGGCCCTGGAGTGCCTACTTGAAAGCCCGACTTGTGTGAACAGCCCCTAGTCGTGCAATGGAGCCGCGGACCTTCCTGGTCCCACCAATGAAGCTGGAAGGGACCTTGCAGGGTCAACTAGACCAAAGCAAAGAAAATGTGGCGCATAATGATGGCAAATGGAATGAGTACAAGGGACGGAGGACTCTGATATATGTGAAATTAAGATTTGCTTCCCTTCTGCCTGGCTTCCCAATTACCTGGCACGCCCTGGTTTGACCGCTGCTTTGCTGAACAGGTGTTGTTGACCCTGAGGCTACCACTACAGAGGACCTGGCAGAGCTGTGGACGTGAGAAAGTTAAGGGGACTTGCTGCTGGTTCCTGAGGTGTGTTTGGAGTCCTTCTGTAACGACTCGGAGGCTGAAGAGGTAATTTAACATCAACTTTATTGAGCTCCCACGCAAGGCACTATCGTGAAGGCTCGCACAGGGTAAAATGGCCGGCAATGACCGTTCACAAACGGTCCCTGTAACGTCATAGTTGCAGCACAAGACTATGACAAACAGAATCCACACGCACAAGGCAGAGTGCGAAGACAAAGCCTACTACATATATCTCCTTCCCTTCAGAGAAGAGGAAACACAGAAAGGGAAAAGATGGAGGGAAGGAGAGCGGGTAACCAGAGAATGAGAGAGAGGAAGAGAAGCAAGAAAGGCGAGGATGAGAGAAGAGCGAGGAAAGGAAGGGGAAAAGAAAGGGGAACTAACGCCGGTACCTAATCAGCGTCCTGACTGCTCTTGTGCTCCTCCTAAGCACGGAGGGTGAATGACATGAATCATGAACACTGCGATCTCTGGGAACCTAGGGCCAGATGTAGGTAGCCCAATACCGGTCGGAAACGGACGAAAATACCAATTTTCGGCCGTTTCCGACCGGTATTGTGATGTAGGGGACTGAAAATCGTCCGATTCATTAAATTCACCGAATCGGTAAAGTTACCGAATCGGTAAACATTTCGAATCGGTAAATTTACTGATTCGGTAATTTTACCGAATCGCAACAGTTGGCGAATTGGTAAATTTACCTATTCGGTAATTTTACCGATTCGGTGAATTTACCGAATCAGTAAATATACCGATTTGGAAAATTAGAAGTGGTAAAATTGAATATTGAGATGTAGGTAAGCTCTTAAATACCGAATTTGCTTGAAATTCGGTATTTAAGAGTCTGTATTTACCATGGAATGAAATCAGGTGGTAACCAGGTGCAGCCTATAAAAAAGGACCCAAAATGCAACACTTTTTTCACGATGGCGGCATTCTATGTCATTGCGAGGCGGCTACGGCTACAGTAGGAAGGAGAGAGGGAATGGCTGAGACAGGAGCAGGTCTACAGACAGAGGCTCACCTTGTTCATGCTCACAGAGCCAGAGATTCTCCAGAGGTACAGGTTGGACTCTGACACCATCTTGGACCTCATCAGGGACCTTCACCCACTGTTGGAGCACACTACCCCAAGGGCGCACGCCATTCCACCCCACGTGCAGGTGCTGTGCAGCCTACACCTGCTTGCGTCAGGGAGTTTCCAGAGTGTGGTTGCTGCAGTAGGTGAGGTGACCCAGAGCAGCCTGTCACGCTTTTTCCACAAATTCCTTGACGCCATGGTTCAGAGGATGGACCATTATATAACTTTCCCTGAAACCCATGCTGAACTGCTCCAAACAAAAACTGACTTTTATCTGATGGCACATTTCCCCAACATCATCGGCTGCATTGATGGCACCCACATTCCCATTTGTCCCCCTGCTGCCACCGAATAGATATATAGGAATCGAAAGTCCACCCACACCATCAATGTGCAGGTGATCTGCAATGCCAAGTGCGCCATCACTGACCTAGTGGCAAAATTTCCTGGGAGTACCCACGGCTCCTACATATTTCAAAACAGCGGTATCTATGCACGGCTGACGGCAGGGGAATTTGGTGAAGGATACCTGCTAGGTAAGACACAGTGTGCGACCCCATTAATACCTATTGCAGAAAGAAGTACATGTATGCATGTGAGTAATGTACTCCCATTTCCTTTCTGGGGACAGTTCATATGCCCTCTGCTCCTTCATCCTCACCCCCTACCTCAACCCCTCAACACCAAGCCAAAGGAGATATAACAGGGCCCACAAGAGCACAAGAAATGTTGTGGAGCGTACCTTTGGTACATGGAAGAGCAGGTTCAGGTGCCTGCATAAGAGTGGAGGTCCCCTGCAGTATACCCCCATCACCTGCTGTAAAATCATTGCTGCCTGTGCCATGTTGCACAACCTTGCCGTGAAGAAGGGCACAGAGGTGGAGTTGTCAGACTTTGAGGATCATGACGACGAGGTTGCTGTGCCTGAACCACAACCTGCTGGAGTGTCTACACCAAGTGATGGCAGATACAGACGTGAGGAGATTACACGCAACTATTACTGAGTAAGTAATGAGACACAGGTTGTATATGGGACCAACGTATTTTAATGGTGCCACAACGTTTAAGCACGTTAGTGCAACAAAATAAAAATATTCGCGTGGGGGATGTATGTCCCAGGTTACTTCACTCATGAACGGTAATGTCACTTGCGCCCGCGCTTCCCTGAGCCACTTGGATGTTGTTCGCTTTGTTCAGCGTGCCCTGCAGCCTCAGCTTGGCGCCTGGTACTCCTCCGTGTCTCCACATTGGAGCTTGCTATGCTGCTCCGGCTACTTGTGTCTTCACCCTCTGCCACGTCCAGGGCAGGATTCTGTGCTGTGTGGGATATCAACATTGCCTCTAGAGCACTGGTCATTCTGGCCATGCCCCTGGTGACCTCAGTTGTATTCTGCGTCAATGCCTCCTACATATTTATGCCTCTCCTGCATAGCAGGGATTTGGCAGTGGCCAGGCGATTGATGGCCGAATTCTGGGCACGGGCATCCCTGCGCCATGTGTGTGACACACTGTCAAGTTTAGAGCATAGCTGTGTAACTGATTGGCTCATCTGCTGCATCCCTGATGCAAATTTCCCTATTTGTTTTGGCAACTTCTTTATTCGCCTCCACTATTTCTCTCATGCCCTTCCCTATGTCTCCTATGTGCACATTCAGGGCTCTGACTTGGCGTTGGCAGGCTTGGATTGATTTGCCCTGCATCCTTTGAATGCGCACCATGCTCCCCTCCAGCCCACGGAACACAGTGCCCTCACCACATCCACCTGCACTGCTGAGTCCGCGTTGTTTTCTGCGAGAAGGGCCCATCTCATTTGTGGACTGCAGTGCTGCTGGACTCTCATCCACGGTGTCTTCAGCCTCCCCCTCACCCTCTGCCGCCTCCATTGATGGTAGTGGGGCCACGACACGCCTCCTGGCTGGTGGGGTTACAGGAGTGGACTGGAGCAGAGATGGTGAACTTTCTGGTGAGAATTGCAAGTGAGGGGATTGGGAAAGCTGCGGGGAGTGCAGCAACTCTGAGGTCAGTACAGTGTCATCTTCCATGGACATGCCAGTTGTGTCTCCTTTGTCCTGCGAGACTTGCACTCGGCTTGAACCTGCTTCCTCACTCTCCACCCTCTCTGGTGCAGTCCCTTCTGTGTCAGTGGGTCACCTGCGTGATTTGGCCCCTAGGTATAAATGAGCGTATATTAACTGTGTCACGGTCACTACAATAAATGAATTACACATTTCACTTTCATTTATCTGTATTCATTTCACTAACTTGCTGATGTCTGCACTGTTTACACATGGTCTTACATTTGCTGACTACATTTCCCATAATGCGTTGCTCCTGTATAGTGCTAGCAGTACTGGACTGGGGTTTGCTTGTCCTCAAAGGGTAAATAGAAGCAGGTTGGTATGGGGTGTCATGCTGCGCATGCGTCTTACCTTTTTTTGTTGCAGCTCTGGCTGAGCTGTCCACATCTCCCAGTCTGCAGACGCTGTCTGGTTGAGGCCACCAACTCCTCCAGGTCAGTAAGGCGGGGGCTGTGTTCCTGCCTCCATCGGTTAGGCCTGCCTGCTTGTGGATTTCAGCCATTTTCCTCTTAGTGAGGCTCCTGAGGTCACATAATTTTTTTTAAGGTCCTCAGTGTTCCTGGTTGTGACTCCCACAGCATTCACTTTCTCAACAATTGCCAGCCAGATTTTTCTTTTGGCAGACTCGGCAACAGTGAGGGATTGCCTGCCAAAAAGTTTGTGGTGCACCCTCACTACCTCCTCCACATGTACCTGCAGCTCCATGCTGCTGAACTTGATTTTCCTCTTCCTGTCAGACTTTTGGCTTTTACTGCTGCTTGCCATTTTTCAGTTTGTAAAGTTACAAAAAACTCTACCTGCTGCTCTGTGACTCTGCTCAGCTCTGACTGCCTCTCCAGAACCTTCTAATTAGTTGCAGCTGCCTGGGTAGCCACTTCCTGGTAGGGAGGGGGGAGTGTGTTTGTACCTGATTGGCGGTCTTCATAGGTTTCTCTTTTGTTTTTTTCCCGATTCGGTATTTACCGAATCGGTATTTCCCATTCAATCCTATGGCCAAAAAGGCCCATAGGAATGAATGGGGTATACCAATTCGGTAAATACCGATTCGGTAAATACTGAATCTCCGATACCGAATTTTACCGAATCGGTAAAAATTACCGATCTTTTTCCTACATTCCATTTACCGATTCTGAAATACCGAATCGGTAAAATCGGTATTTTAGAATCGGTAAAATGGTTTTACCTACATCTGGCCCATAATCTAAAGACTCATCACATTCCTCAGTAGAATTGTGCATAAAATCCACAACTTCTTTAACTTTTACAACTTTGTTCAAGTTCCACCAGTGGCGTCCATTGACACGGACTGCACTGCCACACACTTTATCAACAATCACAGGTTTACTGAACTTGGAATCACCTTTTCTAACAAACCCCTGATTCTTTATTTTCACACAGTCACCAACCGCCACCTCCCTGCAAATGACTTGCTTCCTGTCATCAAAGTATTTTTTCTGTTGAGCTCAACATTTTTAACCTTACATCTGACCTTTTAATCTAGTTCTTGTGAAGAGGTGTTGGACCTAAACCATTTAGACATCCATGCAGGTCTCTGTACATGGCTTCCTGGCTCTCAAAAGTTCGAAGCGAGATACTCCTGTAGATGAATAAGGAGTGGTCCTGTAGAACCACAGCATAGCTCTTACAGACGAGGGGACAGTTTTGTTGTGCACGATAGCCCACTTGACACAATCCCCAATTACTCTATTAAGCCTCTCGACCAAACCATTGGTTTGGGGATGGTAAAGAGAGCTTCTAAGGTGGGTAATGGCAGATTCTTTAAGAAACTCTTCCACATCAGCAGACACAAACTGCATCCCGTTGTCAGATATGATGGATAAGGGAAAAACTTCTCTCATGAAGACTTCTCTCATGAAGTCAATAATCTCTTTAGAGTCCACTTTGGAAACAAACTTAACCTCAGGCCACTTTGAGTAATAGTCATAATTACTATGGCAAACTTACACTGAAGAGGTAGAGAATGAAAAGGCCCTAAAACATCAATACCTAATTTCTCCCATGGAGCTTCAGGGAGAGGTATGGGAGTGAGGGGAGGGTTGGATGTACGGAGACTTTTGTCGCTTCTAGCGCAAATGGTACACTCCTGCACCATAGCTCCAAACATCTTTGTCCATCTGTGGCCACCAAAAGTACTCTCTGACCCTACGTTTGGTAAGAGTGGCCCTTAAGTGTCCTTCATGAGCTTTCTCCAGTAAGGTGGGTCTAACACTTCTTGGGGGTACAAGCTTTTCTGACCTGAACACTAGACCATCCTCTATGGATAGCTCATCGCTTATCTTTACAAAAGGCTGCAGGTCCACGTCCACATTCCTTTCCCTAGGCCACCACTGCATTATGTATTTTTTTACATTGCTTAACACACCATCATTGGCCATCGCAGCATTCCACATTTCTTGCCCCACTGAACATACATTCATAACCTCCTCACAGGCGATAATACAATCCTCTTTTTCATCATAGACAATATCTTCGACATCTTGCACAGCTTGACTGGTGGTAGAAGGCAGGCGTGACAGAGCATCTGCTCTCCCATTTTTCCCCCCAGCAATGTGAGTTACTTCAAAATTGAATTGTAACAGCTTCGATGCAAGACGAGCAATACGAGGTGTAGCATTCCGGTTGTTAGTATTGCCCAAAATAGCTACCAATGGTTTGTGGTCTGTTTGTAGTTTGAATTTTCGCCCCCACAGATAATTCTTTAATTTTTCAATGCCCCACCAACATGCAAGAAGTTCTTTTTCAATAACAGAATAATGTGTCTCTGCTTCCCTCACTACCCTGGAAGCAAAACCAATGGTATTTTCCTGATGTCCCACTTCTTGTGTCAAAACTGCTCCTAACCCATAGCTACTGGCATCGACAGTCAAAGTACAAGGTACATCCGACACATACGGTTTCAAAGCTCTGACTGTACTCAGTTGTTCTTTGAGCCAAGTAAACGCTTGTTTGCAGTCATTGTCCCATACAAGTTCACTTTTATCCTTCAACAATCTCGAAATGGGACGACTTTTAGTGGCATAGTCTTGGATGAAACGTGCAGAGAACTCCGTCAAACCGAGCAAAGATTTTACTCCAGCTTTGTCTTTTAGAGCAGAGGCATCCATGATTCCCTGGACAAGACTAGGCTTTGGCGTGACCCCCGCACTTGAGATGGTGTGCCCCAGATATTCTACCTTGTCTTTGGAAAATACGCATTTGTCACGTTTAAGGACTACACCGTACTCTTGAAAAATAGAAAGAATCTTGTCAAGAACAACATCATGTTCATTTTGATCCTTGGCAAATAAGAGGACATCATCCTGAAATATTGCTACATTTTTTATGTCTTTGAGTAAGTTGACCCTCACTCTTTGGAAGACAGAAGCTGCCGAAGCCAGACCAAATGGCATACGACAGAATTGGAACATCCCAGAGGGAGAATTGAAAGCGGTGTAATGGCGAGACTCTTTGTCGAGTTCTATCTGGTGGTACGCAGAGGCCAGATCCAGTTTGGTGAAGACTTTTGCACCTGCTACAACACCCAGCATCTCTGTTATATTTGGTAAAGGATGTGAGTCCACCCAAATCACTTTATTTAGACTGCGCAAGTCAATGCAGACTCTCAATTCATTATTTTTTTTCCTCGCCACAACTAAAGATGAAGACCAGTCCGAGGACTCAATTGGTTCGATAACCCCTCTTTTATGCATGGACAAAAGTTCATGTTCTAGGTCTTCTCTAATACTGAAGGGTATGCTTCTGATCTTATGTTTGACCGGCACGGCATCCTCCCTTACCTTTATTTTGTGTCTGAATCCTTTAAAACAACCTAATTCTCCTGAAAATACTTTTGGGTATTTGTTGAGCAATTCTTCTACATGTGTGGAGTCACGGATAGCCTAGACTTGTTCTCTTGCACCTGGGCATAACATCATGCCAAATAAACCTTGATGGAACCATCCTAAAATGTTCAGACCATGAACAGCCACGTATATTTTCCCATGTATATGCCTTTTCTTGAAAACCATCACATCTTCGAAATACCCAAGAAGATCTATCTTTCGTCCTTCATAGGACACAGGTTCCCGGTCTGGTGGATGTAGGGGTCTTTCCCCCCATTTTTCTCTGAAAAGTGATTCAGTAATCATTGTGATCCGTGCACCAGAGTCTACTAGTAGTTTCTGGTTTTTGTCACCAACTGCGATATCCACATACGGATCCACACAGTCATTACGATCTCCACTCTTCACACTCCCATCGTTCACCACAAGTACCATGTCTTTCAATTCCCCTAAGGTATCCTCATTGTCGCTTTCGCTTGAGCCTTTAATACAGCTTAAACGCTCATTTTTTCTTTTAATAGTCTGGCACACCTTGTCAAAGTGCCCCATTTTGCCACAGCTGCGACAAACGGCGTTTCTAGCGGGACAAGGCCTCCCACTTTTTGTGTGAGATGGATACCCACACCTGAAACAGATGTCCATGCCTCGTCGCCAAAATCGAGTGTAACGACTCGGAGGCTGAAGAGGTAATTTAACATCAACTTTATTGAGCTCCCACGCAAGGCACTATCGTGAAGGCTCGCACAGCGTAAAATGGCCGGTCCCTGTAACGTCATAGGTGCAGCACGAGACTATGACAAACAGAATCCACGCACACAAGGCAGCGCGCGGAGGCAAAGCCTACTACACCTTCCCTCTCCCCTTTCTTCACTGTGCGAAGAACGACACCTGGAACCTGTATACATGGGCTGCAGCACACTAACTCAGCAGATTTTTGAGAGCTTGTACCGTGGTTGCTCAACTGACATCTCCTTACTGCACCACGGAGCACCACGCAAACTGCGTCACCTCAGGGCTCCCGGTGAGCAAGCCTGCTGTGTGAGGGCTTTTTCAGTGACTGACATTGCATATCCTTACTGCTCCTGAGGTGTACCCCCTGGACTTTTGCGGCTTATGAGTGACTTTCATCAAAGTGGGTAAACCACACACCGCATCTCCGCAGTTGTGTGATACGCGTTGTTACATCACAGACCCAGGAGAGCTTGCATTGCCTGGCAGATCGGCGGTGGGGTTTCGCTCAAAAGGAGATGACCCATCGCTGGATTCTTCACACCATATGAACACCCATTGTCCTGTATTAGACGGCACTGCAGCCCGCTAACTTCATCAGCATACCTAGTCGAAGGCCAAACCTGCTTATTTCCATGCCTTCTCTTCAAACTCACTCTCGGGCATTCTAATGATGGTGAAACCAAAGCTCAATAAACCACTGCTGCCGGGCAACCTAGACCCAGAAGCGGACTCCTCTCCTGCGGACAAGACCCATGGCAGCCTGCAGCAAGTAGAGAAGATGCTCCTTGCCCACTCTGAGAAGTTTGATAAGATAATTCAGTCCATCATGGACACTAAAGCCTCACTGGAAATCCATATTGACTCTGTCATAGTGGAGATTAATTTACTACATGCTGATCACTGCAAACTGGCGGAGCGAGTGGAGGAGGTTCAATCCATGCTGGCGACGGCGCAACCCTTACTGCAGGACATGCAAGAACGCCTGAAGAAGGTGGAAGCTGAAGTACTCATCCTCAATCGAAGACAGAGGACTCAGAGGGCAGATCAAGGCATAATAATAGCCACCTGATGGGATTTCCTAAGTGCACGGAGGGCCCCAGTGTGGAGCTGTTCTTAGAGGAATGGCTTGTGAAAAACATCCTGGACAGCAAGATGCCTGTCTTCTTCTCAGTTGAAAGGGCTCATTGCATGCTGGGACAGCCCCCTCGACCAGGGGCTCCTTCATGCCCTCTCATAGCGCAGATTTATAACTATTGCAATCGTAACTTGCTCCTACAGTGTTTTCGCACCAAGGGTCCCATAGCTAACGAAAGCGCTCACATCGCGGCGTATCCCGACTTCACTATGGCGGTGCAGCTTCAGCAGGGGTCATACTCCCGCGTTAAACAGCGACTTTGAGAACTAGACCTGAAATACGCTCCTTTATTTCCTGCCAGGCTACGTGTCATTGATGGTGACAAGACTCACATTTTTCACTGCAGCCCACTAACTTCAGCAGCACACCTGGTTGAAAGCCAAGCCTGGGGACGTGTGGACATGGCTCCACCTCAAGGATATGCTATTTTCTCCTTCTTTGGATCAACATGAAAACGAATGGTACCTACCCAAATAGAGACTATGTCGGCGCCGCACCCAGAGTGGGCGTCCAACCAAGACCAAGGCTGCTGAGGAATGAGCCCGAGCAGTGGTTGAAGCCTTCTTGTACAACACAAACTCCTTTGCGCTTCTCCAAGATGAATGCCCATCGGACTCGAGTGGTTCACTCCCTTCCATCATCGGGGACATTCAGGGTCTGAAGGTTACTTCCAGATCGTCTGATGACTTGTGACTGTGTTTACTGGAACTGCCACCTCTCTGGTGCCGGACTGTATGCACACTTTGCTTGATAGGCCAATAGCCAGCAGGTAAGAGGTGGTATGTATGGGATTGTGGGGAACTTATAGTCATGGGCGGTATCGAGATGTATCCGAGCAATGTTGCCACCTCATCGGGCCACAGGCGGCCCCTGGCTTTGATTTTGGTGCCATGTCACCCCATGTTTCCAAGTGGACTCTAGCATGATTTTTTTTTCTCTTTTGTGCTTCTCCTTTTTCACATTATATTAATGTTGATGTATTGCTTGGGCATTTTTCTATTTAAGGGCCTTCTCATGGCTACTGTCCAGTGGGAATGTGTTGTTTATTATTATAATGGTTAATCGAGATACTCCTCTAATGTTCCACATGGTAATTGCTGCAACCCCATGGACATATGTAGTGTCTACCTGACTAGGATGTGCCACATGAAGGTGGGCAGCGGGTTCATGGGGTCCCCAGACTACACACAATGCACAATATGACAAGAGAGTCCCCAGAAACCCGCGTCCCTCAATACCACAGAATTACCTGGAATGTATGAAGTAAAACTTCACCAGGAAGGAATCTGAGGGACACAGCGGGAGTTTCAGGAGGTTGCTTTATTGCCTGGCATGACGCGTGTCGTTGAGTATACCTTTATCAAATGCCTTAACACTAGGCTGTAGTTCTCCAAGCAGATTAAACATGGTTACTTGATCCCCATTGGTGGCAGGTCAGCAGGGCTGTTTTTTGTGTGATGATTGGCTGCAGCTCACATCGGTAAACTGCAATACCCAGCATGCACCACAGCGGCATGCTCGGCACCTTGTCATCGAACGGTCCACAAAATGCTTCAATAAGCACTAAGATTAAACTTGCAAAATCTCGCCTGCAACCTAAACGCCTCTAGAAGTTCTTCACTATCGAGCGAGCTCATAGGGCGCCGATCCCTCCGCCGCGGCCCAGCCGCGGACAATAATCGCACGGATCCTTAACTATAGGGATCGCAACGCCATCTTGCAGGCAGCCTGCCAGCATGGAAATCTGCGAATGGATAATGCCACCATCAGACTCTTCCCAGACTTTACAATGAAGATACAACAGGAAAGCCGGTCCTTTGATGAAGTTAAAAAGGTGCTTCGAGAGAAAGGCATCAAATATATGATGTTTTTTCTGGCAAAACTCAAGCTCATCCTGGGCGGGAAATCCTTTTTCTTCACCTCCCCGGAAGATTGCACGCCTGGCTGGAAGAACGCATGGTTACAGCGGGCCCCGGATCAGGAAGTTGCTGGCGAAACACAGCGCCACAATCTCCGACTTCCTCGGGTGGTTCTCCGGGGAGAGGACGTCAGCAGCTGGGAAATACTTTGCTGTGAGGCAGGAATCGGCCGTGCAGCCTGTTGGCCTCGCCAGACATGGGGTGAAGTGGCCGGGACTGGTTTGCTGCGCTGGAAATAACTGGAGCACACGTGATGTATATTGACTATTTCCTTGTCTGCATTCATTTATGTAAAAGTGGATCCGGAGGGTAGACCAGCCGGGGGGGGGGGGGGGGGGGGCCCTAAGTGGTGGGAAAATCGTGATGACTCGATTGTACCTGTTTGGATGGAGGGGAAGTGGTCCGAAATATATGGGGAATGGCCTGGAAATGAGTTTTGGCAGCTGCACGACTCAGGGACAAAGTGGACAGGAAATGGCACTTGATAGACTGAAGGTGGGGCTGACGGGAGCCCTCAAGTTGTGGGACTAGGTAGCAGTACTCACCCTTTGATTTTCATTTGAAGGGCTACAGGCGCTCTGCGTGTTGGGGGATGTCTGGCCCGGTTGGCCGGTGTAGCAGGGTAGCAGGCAGGGGGGAGAGTTCTAGGGGTTGGGGGGATGGTTGTGAAAGTATTCATCTTCTTTTGTTTCTTATGTGATGCATTTGTTTGCTGTTTCCCATGTGATGCATTTGTTTGGGCTCCGAAGGCACTATCGGGAGGCAAGCGGGAAGTGGGGGGAGGGGAGGGAGGGTGTCTGCCTCCTCGAATGATTGTGTTAGTTTTCTATAATGCACATACCACACACCAGTTACATTAGTGTTCTGTCATGGAATGTTAACGGCCTACAAAATAAGATAAAGCGCACTATGGTTCTTCAGTATTTGCATAGACACGCACCAGACACTGTCCTGCTCCAGGAAACGCACCTCCTCGAGAACCATAACAAGGCCCTCGATAGATTTGGCTACACGATAGGGGCACACGCTGGGTTCACCACAGGCTCGAGAGGGGTGGGGATACTCGTTAGGAACTCCTTGCCACTGACAATCGGGAGACAATGGTTGGACCCCTTGGGACGCTATGTGGCACTGACAGCTCAGTGGGAAGGTAAGACGGTCAATCTATGCTCGCTCTACATCCCTCCCAAGCTCTACAGCACCACCCTCCCCGATATCGGGAGGTTACTGCTGGATATGACACCAGGTATCCTGATCCTTGGAGGCGACACGAATGCAGTGATGGACAGGGACTTAGATAGGTCGCAGACGCAGCCCCCCAGGGGAGGGCCCTGTCACATCCGGGACTTTGTACACGCTATGGGCCTGGTGGATCTTTGGAGGGTGCACAACCCCCTGGTTCGGCAATACACACACATTTCGGCAGCGCATGGTTCGGGGTCCAGGATTGATTATATATTTACTCAGGTGGGAAGCATGGGACTGTTCCAGGGTGGGTGTCATAGGGCAAAGGGGATATCTGACCACTCCCCAGTGGATGTACATCTCCGAGGCCCAGATAGGGATTGGACTGGCCCTCCCAGGCTAGATACATTTTTATTTAAGGATCAGGACTTCCAGGAAGCTTTCAGGGAGCGGATAGACCAATACTTTACTGAGAACGTGGGCTCTGTTACCTCGCAAAGTGTAGTGTGGGAGGCGTACAAGATGGTGGCCAGGGACTTCCTGCAGGCGGAGGTAGGAAAACGCTGGAAGGACAGACTTGCGCAAATTGAGAAATTAGAGCTGGACCTGCAAGCCCTAGGCAACTTGGAAGTCGGGTCCCTGGAGCAGGATCGGGATAGGCAACACAGGCAGCGTCTCCTGGAGAAAGAGATAAGGGATGTGCTTACTGATCAGGCACGTTTGCATGCCTTTGCTATCCAGAGGCGAGTGTATGACTTGGGGGATAAGGCCAACAAAATGATAGCCTGGCTGGAGAAACGGGATCGGGAACGTAACTGGGTCCCGGGGATTAAGCGAACGGACGGATCTGTCAGGTTTACCTCCACGGGATCCAGTTGTTGCACCAATGGTTCCACCTCCAAATGTCACCAACACCCCGAATTGAATATACAGGGTGTTCGAGTCATTAGGCGAGTGAAAAAATAAAAAACTAAAAT
Organism: Lissotriton vulgaris; assembly: GCF_964263255.1. Classification (NCBI taxonomy): domain Eukaryota; kingdom Metazoa; phylum Chordata; class Amphibia; order Caudata; family Salamandridae; genus Lissotriton; species Lissotriton vulgaris. The sequence goes on from NW_028247158.1 coordinate 248,953, forward strand.
AAAAAACAAAGGAAGGTAAAGGAAGGGTCTGCAGGGAAAGGATACCTGTAAAATAAAGCAAGACACATTCAGTAAATGCTATGATGAAACATACTGCTACACTCATAAAGTCTCACTAAACATGCACAAGTGTACCTGCTTATAATGGAAGAAAAGAACTTTGATAATGAACCAATCTAGTCACTTCAGCACTGCCTTTAGGATTCCCTATGGAAACATAAGCAAGATATAAATGTGGCCTTCTCACACTTTGATACTTCAAACAATATTGTGACTCTAAGCAATCCACCTCCTACATACCACAGGGTAGCACCGAGGACATGTAGTATTCGGGGGTCCATGGAGTTTAAAGTAATCAGTACAGACTCGGCCAACAAGCCAAGGGCACGGAAGTGTGTAGGAGGCAAGAACCACAACACTCCGCCCCTCTAAACCCCTTTCGGGGTTTATAATATCCACAATCAATTATGTTAAACAGCAACGCGTAGTTGCGTCCACCACGGCGTTCTGTTTACTTCTAGAACACTTTCCCTTTGAAACACGGTAACGCGTAGTTACATCACTACAGCGCCCCGCTACTGAGTTCAGGGTTTTTATCTAGATGAAATAGGACATTGCCGGGTATTCACGGTAACGCGTGGTTTCGACTGCCACCGCGCTCCGCAACAAAAGAATGCTGCCTCCAACTCCTCGGATGCACTAACAACAGTAAGTGGACTGATACTATCCTTGTATCAGTGTATTAAAGGACAAACCAAACACAGTAACAAGCCACCGCAGCCGCGGTTGAGGAAAGTACACGGTAACAGGTTTACCGGAAACTATGGAGCAATGTCTTACCGCTGTCAGAAGGATCAGCGCGATGAACCAAGGAACTCCCTGGATGAGAGATCCTACCGCTGACTCACCAATACCTCTAACTGGTGAAAGCCAGAACACAGGAACTGGCACGCAGAGCATCCGCTCTCACGCAGGGGGACGGAATCAGAATAACACGCACCCGGAAGCGTGTCCCCACCTCTAAAGTACTTCCTGAGGAGAGCAAGAAAAGGATCATGGGAACTGTAGTTTTCCGTGTCTAGGCAGGCGCAACACGGCGGAATCTGACAGTAGGTCCTCCCCCTAGCGCCTCCTAGACCCAGGCCGCTACGATGGAAGGAACGGACCGCGGCAGGAGCATGCACATTCCCCACAGGCTCCCAAGAATCGTCCTCCGCCGAATATCCTTTCCAAGACACCAGGTACCACAAAACTCCCCTCCTCCATTTCGAGTCCTTGATACTCCGGACCTCATACTAAGGAACCCACATCCCCGACCACAGGTGGAGGGGCCCGTCTCCTAGCAGAGTGAGCCGGTTTCAGAAGGCTACAGTGAAACACAGGATGTATACGTAGCGAACCAGGCAGCTTCAGTTTAAATGCCACAGGATTAATCTGTTTCACAATAGTGTAGGGCCCTATGTAGCGAGGATGGAACACACTGCGCAGCTTGAACTTGATGTTTTGAGTGGATAACCACACCCTATCCCCCACCTGGTAAGTAGGACCCTCTATCCGATGACGATCCTCCCATTTCTTGTACTCCGCCTTAGCTTTCTTCAAATGCACCCGTATCCGCTTGTGTATGGCACGAATCTTCCGCATCTGTCCCATAACCGTAGGCTGCCGAGACACCTCCTCAGGGATGTGCACCGGAAGGATTCGTGCATCAAAACCATATGTAGCAAGAAACGGAGAAACCCCCACTGAACTATGCCAAGCGTTGTTGTACGCTACCTCAGCCATCCATAACATTGAAACCCATGACTCCTGGGCGTCCTCTGCGTAACAACGAAGATATTTCTTCAGCGTTTGGTTCAAGCACTCCGTCTGTCCATCGGTCTGCGGATGAAAGCTAGTGGAGAGCGAGGATTGTATATGCAACGCCCGGCACCATACCTTCCAAAATCTGGCAATAAATTGGGGACCCCTGTCTGACACTATAACCTCCGGCACACCGTGCAATCGGATGACATTGGTTAATAGAAGTTGAGCCGTTTGGCCAGCAGTAGGAAGATTTACGCATGGGATAAAGTGTCCCAACTTTGTGAGGCTATCAATGACCACCAATACGGCTGATTTACCCTGATCAGGAGGCAGTCCAGTGACAAAATCTAGGCTGATGTTTTGCCACGGTCTTCTGGGCGAAGGTAATGGTATCAACAGGCCTTTCTTTTTTCCAGTCGCGGTTTTCGCACGTGCACAGGTCTCACACTGCCCTATCCAGGAGGGTACGTCAGTTTTTTCAGTCTCCCACCAAAAGTGCTGTTTCATGTGCTGAACTGTCTTATGTACTCCGTGATGACCAGCCATGCGGAGAATCATGACACCAAACAAAAGCCTTCTTTTGCAATTCCTGAGTGGGGAGGTACAACCTATTGTCCTGAAAGGGTAGGCCTTGTTTTAGTGTGCGATTGGCACCCTTCGTGGCCCAAAGAACCCAGGCATTTTGATCCTTGGTTTCCCGGACAACATCCAAAAAGGAATTTACCTGGATTGCACAGAACACTTTTTCAGGACTCACTATCACCCTCATTACGTCTTTACTCCCGGTTTCCTCAACCTGGTCTCAACGGGAGAGGGATTCTGCTTTCAGGTTATCTGCCCCAGGTCTGAAGGTGATGGTGAAATCGTACTCCGAAAAAAACAGCATCCATCGCATCTGTCTTTGCGTGAGATGTTTGGCTGTCTTCATGTACTGAAGATTTCTGTGATCTGCGAAAACAGTGACAGGGAATTTGGCCCCCCAAAGGTACTGTCGCCATTCTTGAAAAGCTCTTTTTATCGCTAGCAATTCTTTCTCAGCGATGGTGTAGTTCTTTTTGGGTAGGCTCAGTTTTTTAGACAGATACGCTACAGGGTGGAGTTGTCCGGTATACTTATCCCTCTGAGACAGAACAGCCCCTATGGCCTCATCAGAAGCATCAGCTTCTACGATGTAGGGGTATTCTGGTTTAGGATGAGCTAGAATCGGGGTGGTTGTAAATGCCTTCTTTAGGAAAGCAAAAGCCTCTGCGGCTTCGGTGGACCGCAGGAACTTGACTCCTTTCCTAAGCAATCTTGTCAAAGGAACAGCCACCTGAGAAAACCGCAGGATAAACCGGCGGTAATAGTTCGCAAAGCCTAAAAAGCTTTGCACTTCTTTCACGCATGTGGGTGTAGACCATTCCTGCACTGCTTCTATCTTTCGTTCGGACATTTGTAGTCCCTCTTGACTTAGCATGACACCTAAGAACTCCACTGTGTTTACGCCAAATTCGCATTTGCTAATCTTGCAAAACAGTCTATGTTCTCGTAGTTTCTGTAGTACTTCCACTACGTGTTGTGTATGTGCAGTGGTGTCCTCTGAGTAAATAAGGATGTCATCTATGTACACCACCGCGCTAATGTCCACAAATTCTTTCAAAACGTCATTCAGAAAATACTGAAATGCCGCTGGGGCGTTGCATAGGCCAAACAGCATTACAGTGTACTCATATAGGCCGTATCTTGTTTTGAAAGCGGTTTTCCACTCGTCCCCCTCTCGGATTCGGACCAAGTGATACGCCCCTCTAAGATCCAGTCTGGTAAACACCTTGGCATTTCTCACCTGGTCCAGTAATACCGAGATGAGAGGTAGTGGATACCTGTTTCTTATGGTGTTCTTATTTAACATCCGGTAGTCCACACAGGCTCTCAGATCCCCATTAGCCTTTTTGATAAAAAACAGGGGAGAAGCGGCAGGAGATCTGGATGGCCTGATAAACCCTATGTCGACATAATGGTCTATGTACTCCTTCAAGTGTATTGTTTCTGGATTAGATAATGCATACACTCTACATGACGGAATTGTAGCCCCTTCTACCAGATCTATTCTGCAATCATACAGCCTATGCGGGGGAAGCTGCTCGGCCTTACTTTCACTGAAAACGTCCCTGTAACTCTGATATTCAACAGGCAAACCCACTGCTTTTTCCGCTGCCGTAGCCACCAACAGGGGAATAAGCGCGGGTGAAAACAGAGCAATTTTATGCACTTCCATATGTGTCTTACATTCTGTGGACATAAACTGTACAGTCTTGTCCTTCCAGTTGATTGAGGGATTGTGATGGCTGAGCCAAGGCAACCCCAAGATCACCTCGTACTGGGGGGCCTCAATGATATTAAGAGACAGCTCCTCCTGTGCCTGCCTTCCTTTACTTCTATGGACAAGGTTACCATCTCTGTTTGTTCCGTTATCAGACCCGAAATCAATGGCTTCCCATCGACAGCTAAGACTTCTTCGGGTGTGCCTCTGGGTACCCTGTCCAGTGATAGAGACAACACTAACCGGCTATTAATGAAATTCCCGGTGGCCCCTGAGTTGATCATAACCATTACTTGGTGTATCTGTAACTGGCACTCCAACCTCATGGGCAACAAGATATGGGATTCGGATTCGAGCAGGGCTAATACCGTTAGTAATGGAACTTTCCAGAGCTGAGCCTCTCTATTGTTTCCTTCAGCCATCCCACTTGCCTCATCCTGAGCACTCAACGTTGTGATGGCTACTCTCTTGTTTTTGTTCCATCCCCCTGAGGTTTTAGGTTTGGAGGGAAATTATCTGACATAGTGGCCTTTCTTGCCACACTACATACATAGTCCGGATATTCTACGACTTTCTTTTTCCTCTCTGGTTAGAGGAGCCCGGACCGCCCCTATTTCCATAGGTTCAGTGGTAGTCTCGGTAGAAGGCACGGCCCTGCGGGGAGTCCATTCAAGTCTAGGAGGGCCCCTATCCCACCTTCTCCTAGCCCCTCCTCTGTCTGTCATTCTACCATCCAGTCTCAGGGTTAAATTGTTCATGTCCACACACGTGGCTGGTTGGGGATCGATTTAGGCAATGACATCCTTAAGGCCATCCCTTAACCCTTGATAAAATAGAGACATTCGTTTTTCTTCAGGCCACGAGGTCTCTGCCACCAACCTGTTAAACTTGGTTAAGTAGGTTATCAAATCAGATCTGCCTTGTCTTAATTCCAAGAGTTCTCTATCCGCACTAAAGGTGGTGGCCCTTCTGTCAAACACCTTCTCGAACTCTGTGCGGAAAGCCGACCAATCTGAAAGAATAGGATCATCGTTTCTGACTAAGGGTACAGCCCAGTTAGCTGTATCGCCAATCAGGTAAGAAATAGCAAACGCCACCCTCGAATGATTGTTAGGAAATGAGGCCGGTTTGCAAGAAAAATGGAGCAGAATCTGTGTTAAAAATACCTGAGTTTTAGCTGGATCCCCTGAATACCTCTCCGGACTGGCCAGAGGGATGGGGGGGACCGTAACCTTTAACTGCGGTGAAGAAGCATCAAAGGGATTCCTAGTCAACCTGTCTACTTTCTCCCGTAATGCAGTGGCTTCGGTTTTGGAGGAGGCAAGCTCCTGCTGTACCAAAAGCAAAGCCTGCAAGACGTCATCCATGGTAGCCATTATGCAACAACTGGACCGGGCAGAGCAACTTTCGTGGGCGTGTTATTCTGTCAGGTTTACCTCCACGGGATCCAGTTGTTGCACCAATGGTTCCACCTCCAAATGTCACCAACACCCCGAATTGAATATACAGGGTGTTCGAGCCATTAGGCGAGGGAAAAAATAACAAACTAAAATAAAAAACAAAGGAAGGTAAAGGAAGGGTCTGCAGGGAAAGGATACCTGTAAAAATAAAGCAAGACACATTCAGTAAATGCTATGATGAAACATACTGCTACACTCATAAAGTCTCACTAAACATGCACAAGTGTACCTGCTTATAAGGGAAGAAAATAACTTTGATAATGAACCAATCTATTCACTCCAGCACTGCCTTTAGGATTCCCTATGGAAACATAAGCAAGATATAAATGTGGCCTTCTCACACTTTGATACCTCAAACAATACTGTGACTCTAAGCAATCCACCTCCTACATACCACAGGGTAGCACCGAGGACATGTAGTATTCGGGGGTCCATGGAGTTTAAAGTAATCAGTACAGACTCGGCCAACGAGCCAAGGGCACGGAAGTGTGTAGGAGGTAAGAACCACAACACTCCGCCCCTCTAAACCCCTGTCGGAGTTTATAATATCCACAATCAATGATGTTAAAAAGCAACGCGTAGTTGCGTCCACGACGGCGTTCTGTTTACTTCTAGAACACTTTCCCTTTGAAACACGGTAACGCGTAGTTACATCACTACAGCGCTCCGCTACTGAGTCCAGGGTTTTTATCTAGATAAAATAGGACATTGCCAGGTATTCACGGTAACGCGTTGTTTCGACTGCCACCGCGCTCCGCAACAAAAGAATACTGCCTCCAACTCCTCGGATGCACTAACAACAGTAAGTGACCTGATACTATCCTAGTATCAGTGTATTAAAGAACAAACCAAACACAGTAACAAGCCACCGCAGCCGCGGTTGAGGAAAGTACACGGTAACAGGTTTACCGGAAACTATGGAGCATTGTCTTACCGCTGTCAGAAGGATCAGCGCGATGAACCAAGGAACTCCCTGGACGAGAGATCCTACCTCTGACTCACCAATACCTCTAACTGGTGAAAGCCGGAACACAGGAACTGGCGGGCAGAGCATCCGCTCTCACGCCGGGGGATGGAATCAGAATAACACGCACCCGGAAGCGTATCCCCACCTCTAAAGTACTTCCTGAGGAGAGCAAGAAAAGGATCATGGGAACTGTAGTTTTCTGTGTCTAGGCAGGCGCAACACGGCGGAATCTGACAGGATCTATGCAAACTACGGGTAAGGAGATAGCGGCGGAATTTGCACGATTCTATGAAACAATTTATAGGTCACACACTACTAGGCAGGAACACGAGTGCCGAGACTTTCTGGCCCCTCTGCAGCTGCCGGCCCTAGAGCAAGCAGATAGGGACATCCTAGAGTCACCGATAATGGTTCAGGAGGTGGAGAAGGCCATGGGAGACATACCGGCGGGGAAAGCGCCGGGGCCCAACGGGTTTCCAGCGGAAGCCTTCGGGTGTGCAGCGGGCCGCCTAGCACCCCACATGCTGCGAATTTCTAACGAAGCCAAACAGGCGGGAATACTTCCCAAGGATCTGAGATCGTCAACAATTGTTGTAATACATAATGCTGGCAAACCGCAGGAGATGTGTAGCTCATATAGGCCCATCTCCTTGCTTAATTTTGAAACAAAGGTCCTTGGTAAAATTCTGGCCACAAGACTGGGGGCAGTCATCCAGTCACTGATCCACCCGGACCAGTCGGGCTTTATGCCCCACAGGAGCATGTGCCTAAACCTGCAGCGTCTATTCGGGGTTCTGCAGGGAGTGTCCGAGAGGCCAGAGGTGCCGGCGGCCCTGCTGTCCCTTGACGCCCATATGGCTTTTGACAGCATAGAATGGCAATATCTTTATGCAGTCCTGGAAAAACTGGGCTTCGGAGAAATCCTTCGAGCGTGGGTGCAGCTGCTATATACTGCGCCACGCGCAAGAGTTCGGGTAAATGGAGTGATGTCAATAGAGTTTTGCCTGAGCCGGGGCACGCGTCAGGGTTGCCCCTTTTCACCACCTTGTTTGCACTGGCGCTTGAACCACTGGCGCACTAGATCCGGGCAGACCCCTTGGTGAGGAGCATAGACCTGGGAGGGGGCTGGGAGGAGCGTATCTCGCTGTACGCTGATGACATCCTTCTGTACGTTCAGAGGCCGGCTGCTTCCATTCGGAGGTTAATGGAAATTTTATGTGAGTTCGGTACTTACTCCGGATACCGTATAAACTGGGATAAGTCCCTGGGTCATGTCCTAACAGGACCGCTACCATAGCTGTCAGCAGACTGCTGGGGTATAGCCTGGAAGGATGTCTTCAAATACTTAGGAATCTGAATCACACAATCTGACTTCGAGTTCTTGCGCCTGAATGTATCGGCGCAACTGGATCGGCTTCAAGGGGACGTGGAGCATTGGAGGTCTCTACCGCTCTCCCTGATGGGATGGGCAGTTTTATTCAAAATTATGTCTCTCCGCCGCCTGCTGTATGCTTTACAGTGTGCACCCTTCCTGGTCCAGACCAGATTTTTAGGATGGTAGAGTCAGAACAACGCTCCTTACTTTGGAGTGGTGGGTGCCCTAGAATAGCTCTTAAAAAACTGCAGAGGGGGCCGTATGAGGGAGGTTTGGCTGGGCCGGATATCCGTCTATATTATTGGGCGACACAGCTGATTAATGTGAATGGGTGGGTGTTTGCCCCATTGGAAGAACCTGCTTACAGGATGGCTAGGCTAGCCCTAGGGAATGGCACATACTTAGAAGCCCTATATGCTAAGGGAAGGCGTGGCCTCTCTCTACTTCCCCAGACGGCAGCAGTGGTTAGAGTGTGGAAGAGAGCGACAAAGTTGCTTGGACGGGAGGCAAGACTTACGTAGCGGACGCCTTTGTGGGCTGGGACCTTCTTGCCAGCAGTGACGATTTGCATCGGTGGAGTCTAATCGGTATTGATGTATTGGGAGACATTTGGAAACGGGGAGAGATGGTAGGATTTGCGGAGTTGCAGACCGAGTATCAAATGGGGAGTGGGGAGTTCCTACATTTCCAACAACTCAAGTTCGCCCTACACAGTCATCTGCCCCTAGGGGAGGGACTACCGGAGTATGCTCCGCTGGAAAATAGATTACTACTGGACCCCATGATAGAGAAAGCGATCTCCCTCACATATAGAAAACTTATTAACAACATTTCGGACATTCTGGGGGCCCTGCGGGAAAAGTGGGAGTCGGATCTGGGACTGTTAGACAATGATGACTGGGGTGAGGCCCTGTAGTGTCCCCAGGAGGTGGCGATTCATGCAAGGTTCCGGCTTGTCCAACTGCGCATCCTGCATAGATCAAACACCCCGCGGATTACGCAATACCTGATAGGCTATGCAGACTCTTGTTTTTGTTTACAGGGGTGTGGGGAGGAAGGGACCTTCTTCCATATATTGTGGGACTGCGCTAGGATCAGAGCGTATTGGTCCAGATTGACAGGTGTCATGTGGTGGTGGGAACGGACGTTCCGCTGGAGGCCAGATGGCATGTCTTGGGGGTTACCAGTGACATCAACTGGCCGAAAATGGACAAAGTGTGGCTAGCTCTGGCGTGTATAGTGGCCAAGAGAAATATTGCAAGGCGATGGGGCAGTGACCTACTGCCTACAATGGAGGAGTGGGAACACGATTTGGAAATGGCACCAGCGGGCGTAAAAGGTGATTTACAAAAGCCGAGGCTGCCCTAAGAAATGGGACTTTATATGGGCGGTGTGGAGGTGATATAGAGGTGAATGGATGGATTCCCAGACAACTGAAGACCCAACATGAGGGGGGAACGGGTTGCACCTTCCTACACTGGGTTTGTGCGCTCCTCATGGGAGGCCTGGAGTACCTGACCATGCCTGGACTCCTCGGGCTGTGGCGTTTTAAGGAGGGGCGATGTGTGGCTCTGATGGGGAGAGGGGGAGTGGGGTGGAGGTAGAGAATATTCTGGGTATGCATTGCTGGGACACAAGTGGGAGTTGCTGGGGCTATGTCTATGTTTGGTGGGAGGGACTGTTGTGAGAGGTGGGTCTGATAATTGTATGTGCTGATATGGTTGATTATAAGGCTGATGGTCGGTGTATTACCGTTGCTAACTGATGTGCAATGTTATGGAGCTGATTATTCAATAAAAAGATTTTTAAAAACTTGCAAAATCTGGATTGGTGCGCATGTAGATGCAAGTCAAGTGTTTCGCAATATTTCTCCTCCTTGGCCCCCAGACGTCTAGCCACATCAGTCCAAGTCGTGCTGAACCGGAGACAGGAGTATAGTGCCATCCATCTCTCTGTGCAGTCACGGACCGCATTTCCGCAGCAGTCCAATGGAGTCCTTGGATGTGGCGGTCTCGAGGGCAACCAATCCCTTTGCACACCTTCTATTTTGCCCATGAGCCTCCGGACATTTGGTGTATGTATATATATATATATATATATATATGTATCGCTGCACTTTCCTCCTCTCATCCGTTGTTTAGGAAAGAATACGACTGGCACTCTGGTATCCGTTTCAAAAATGTATTATACCAAACCCCCCTCACCCCAAACAGACGCGTTTCGCCTTTGCAGGCTTCGTCAGTGTTACGTTTGTGCCACGTATGAGTCACCATTTTAAACCTTTAGCCAGTCTGACATAATCATGGACATAGAAGACGGCTACTGACATTCAAAAAGATGGTGGCCATCTTGTAACGTGCAAATTGCATTGAAATATACATGGCTTTAAATGGTGACATTAAATAAAGTGCGTAGTGCTCATTTAAAAACATATAACACAAAACTTTCATTAGAAAAGTTTGTAAACACAGTACATTCTGTAAATGCAATCAATTAAAAAAAAATATATATATATATGTATATATGCATTCGAAGTTTGCTCAGATACGAGTTCCACACTCCCAGGCAGGTAGGTAACGCCCAAATTTATTAACACAAGCAGCTTCACATTCTGTTATCAAGTCCTTTGCCTTACGCGTTTCTGGGAATTCTTTCCCCTTCGTCAGAGGCGGCGTGAGCAGTTTCTTTGGATGTGCACTGCCTCGTCCCCTTGGTGCTTATGATGCTTCACTTAATTGTTTCAGCTGTTCTCATGCACGCTGGGACTTGCAGTCTTTTTTTCACTTTTCAATCCCTCCAGTGGGTTAACTGGCTCACGTCATTTAAAGGACAAATGTCAGCAGCCCTTCAGTGAGCCTCCGAATGAGACTCTGCTTGCAAAATGAATTCTCCTGCCACGCCGATCATGGAGGAAACTTTCCTCCATGCAGACCCCTCCTGCTTCCTGGGGCGGTGCGTCGACTCCACGGTCTGAAGCCACCGTGACGAAATGCATTCGAAGTTTGCTCAGATACGAGTTCCGCACTCCCAGGCAGGTAGGTAACGCCCAAATTTATTAACACAAGCAGCTTCACATTCTGTTATCAAGTCCTTTGCCTTACGCGTTTCTGGGAATTCTTTCCCCTTCGTCAGAGGCGGCGTGAGCAGTTTCTTTGGATGTGCACTGCCTCGTCCCCTTGGTGCTTATGATGCTTCACTTAATTGTTTCAGCTGTTCTCATGCACGCTGGGACTTGCAGTCTTTTTTTCACTTTTCAATCCCTCCAGTGGGTTAACTGGCTCACGTCATTTAAAGGACAAATGTCAGCAGCCCTTCAGTGAGCCTCCGAATGAGACTCTGCTTGCAAAATGAATTCTCCTGCCACGCCGATCACGGAGGAAACTTTCCTCCATGCAGACCCCTCCTGCTTCCTGGGGCGGTGCGTCGACTCCACGGTCTGAAGCCACCGTGACGAAATGCATTCGAAGTTTGCTCAGATACGAGTTCCGCACTCCCAGGCAGGTAGGTAACGCCCAAATTTATTAACACTAGCAGCTTCACATTCTGTTATCAAGTCCTTTGCCTTACGCGTTTCTGGGAATTCTTTCCCCTTCGTCAGAGGCGGCGTGAGCAGTTTCTTTGGATGTGCACTGCCTCGTCCCCTTGGTGCTTATGATGCTTCACTTAATTGTTTCAGCTGTTCTCATGCACGCTGGGACTTGCAGTCTTTTTTTCACTTTTCAATCCCTCCAGTGGGTTAACTGGCTCACGTCATTTAAAGGACAAATGTCAGCAGCCCTTCAGTGAGCCTCCGAATGAGACTCTGCTTGCAAAATGAATTCTCCTGCCACGCCGATCACGGAGGAAACTTTCCTCCATGCAGACCCCTCCTGCTTCCTGGGGCGGTGCGTCGACTCCACGGTCTGAAGCCACCGTGACGAAATGCATTCGAAGTTTGCTCAGATACAAGTTCCGCACTCCCAGGCAGGTAGGTAACGCCCAAATTTATTAACACAAGCAGCTTCACATTCTGTTATCAAGTCCTTTGCCTTACGCGTTTCTGGGAATTCTTTCCCCTTCGTCAGAGGCGGCGTGAGCAGTTTCTTTGGATGTGCACTGCCTCGTCCCCTTGGTGCTTATGATGCTTCACTTAATTGTTTCAGCTGTTCTCATGCACGCTGGGACTTGCAGTCTTTTTTTCACTTTTCAATCCCTCCAGTGGGTTAACTGGCTCACGTCATTTAAAGGACAAATGTCAGCAGCCCTTCAGTGAGCCTCCGAATGAGACTCTACTTGCAAAATGAATTCTCCTGCCACGCCGATCACGGAGGAAACTTTCCTCCATGCAGACCCCTCCTGCTTCCTGGGGCGGTGCGTCGACTCCACGGTCTGAAGCCACCGTGACGAAATGCATTCGAAGTTTGCTCAGATACGAGTTCCGCACTCCCAGGCAGGTAGGTAACGCCCAAATTTATTAACACAAGCAGCTTTACATTCTGTTATCAAGTCCTTTGGCTCACTGAAGGGCTGCTGACATTTGTCCTTTAAATGACGTGAGCCAGTTAACCCACTGGAGGGATTGAAAAGTGAAAAAAAGACTGCAAGTCCCAGCGTGCATGAGAACAGCTGAAACAATTAAGTGAAGCATCATAAGCACCAAGGGGACGAGGCAGTGCACATCCAAAGAAACTGCTCACGCCGCCTCTGACGAAGGGGAAAGAATTCCCAGAAACGCGTAAGGCAAAGGACTTGATAACAGAATGTGAAGCTGCTTGTGTTAATAAATTTGGGCGTTACCTACCTGCCTGGGAGTACGGAACTCGTATCTGAGCAAACTTCGAATGCATTTCGTCACGGTGGCTTCAGACCGTGGAGTCGACGCACCGCCCCAGGAAGCAGGAGGGGTCTGCATGGAGGAAAGTTTCCTCCGTGATCGGCGTGGCAGGAGAATTCATTTTGCAAGCAGAGTCTCATTCTGAGGCTCACTGAAGGGCTGCTGACATTTGTCCTTTAAATGACGTGAGCCAGTTAACCCACTGGAGGGATTGAAAAGTGAAAAAAAGACTGCAAGTCCCAGCGTGCATGAGAACAGCTGAAACAATTAAGTGAAGCATCATAAGCACCAAGGGGACGAGGCAGTGCACATCCAAAGAAACTGCTCACGCCGCCTCTGACGAAGGGGAAAGAATTCCCAGAAACGCGTAAGGCAAAGGACTTGATAACAGAATGTGAAGCTGCTTGTGTTAATAAATTTGGGCGTTACCTACCTGCCTGGGAGTGCGGAACTCGTATCTGAGCAAACTTCGAATGCATTTCGTCACGGTGGCTTCAGACCGTGGAGTCGATGCACCGCCCCAGGAAGCAGGAGGGGTCTGCATGGAGGAAAGTTTCCTCCGTGATCGGCGTGGCAGGAGAATTCATTTTGCAAGCAGAGTCTCATTCTGAGGCTCACTGAAGGGCTGCTGACATTTGTCCTTTAAATGACGTGAGCCAGTTAACCCACTGGAGGGATTGAAAAGTGAAAAAAAGACTGCAAGTCCCAGCGTGCATGAGAACAGCTGAAACAATTAAGTGAAGCATCATAAGCACCAAGGGGACGAGGCAGTGCACATCCAAAGAAACTGCTCACGCCGCCTCTGACGAAGGGGAAAGAATTCCCAGAAACGCGTAAGGCAAAGGACTTGATAACAGAATGTGAAGCTGCTTGTGTTAATAAATTTGGGCGTTACCTACCTGCCTGGGAGTGCGGAACTCGTATCTGAGCAAACTTCGAATGCATTTCGTCACGGTGGCTTCAGACCGTGGAGTCGACGCACCGCCCCAGGAAGCAGGAGGGGTCTGCATGGAGGAAAGTTTCCTCCGTGATCGGCGTGGCAGGAGAATTCATTTTGCAAGCAGAGTCTCATTCTGAGGCTCACTGAAGGGCTGCTGACATTTGTCCTTTAAATGACGTGAGCCAGTTAACCCACTGGAGGGATTGAAAAGTGAAAAAAAGACTGCAAGTCCCAGCGTGCATGAGAACAGCTGAAACAATTAAGTGAAGCATCATAAGCACCAAGGGGACGAGGCAGTGCACATCCAAAGAAACTGCTCACGCCGCCTCTGACGAAGGGGAAAGAATTCCCAGAAACGCGTAAGGCAAAGGACTTGATAACAGAATGTGAAGCTGCTTGTGTTAATAAATTTGGGCGTTACCTACCTGCCTGGGAGTGCGGAACTCGTATCTGAGCAAACTTCGAATGCATATATGTATATATATATATATATATATATATATATATATATATATATATATATATATATATATATATATATATATATATATTTCAGCATAAGAAATCTGATGAAACAGACATCAAACAAGCCCACAAAGTCGATTTAACAGGTGAAGTTTATTCCTGGCAGCTAGGAACGACGCGTTTCGACCACATCCGTGGACTTGGTCACATGGCCCACTTCTCCACAGTACATCATATTTAAATGTACAGTGGGATTATCATGTCATAGACATAGAGAAAACAATATGTACATGTTTTAACATCACATTTAAAAAAAAATGAAGAAGTTCATAAATGTGGTTAGTGCATATAAAAATCCTAACTGCAGTTTTGGGACATGTATGGGTTTTGTGGATGTCAAATATAAGGTCAACACAGTACATTGGAATACATCACAATATGTCGTAATGCTGTCTGTCCGTGCGTTGAGAATTGCTGCGCACGAGTGATCTTAATTGTGTGACTAAAGGGTCTAATGCCCTTTGTGTGCCATACTGTGCAGGTGCATGTGTTACTATTCATACTGATTCATAGTGAGGGTATAGTACCCTATTGTGCTAGAAGTGGCTTGGAGTGAGATGGGTTGTTGCTCAGGACTCCGGTGCTCATATCTGTAACTCAGACGTGATCTCATACGCGATGTTTTGCCAACGCATTCCTACAAGAAGAAACACACCAATTAGTACATGTACGATATACACGATTCATAGCAAGTATTCACACAAACAACATCTTTGAAAGGACAGGCACATGGCGAACTATCTACCTATAGTCATGAGGTCTGCAGTAGTGACGTTTAAAAACAAGGGTGGGGGTGCAATGGTGGAGGGTGAGGGGAGGGGTTGTGAGGACGTCTGCTAGGCAATGTTGAAGTACATTACAGTTAGTTTTGAGGTATTTACAGGTGACTGTACAGTTCCTCATCCTGGTTAAGACCATATGGAAATATGGTGCCTGCTAGAAGGATGAAGCAAGATTCACGTTTGCAAAGGGAGGCAATGCGATTGCCTCCTCTAGGATTGAGGTTAACTGTGTCCAGTCCCAAAAATCTCGCTTTGGTCCAGTCTGCCCTATGTTCTTTAGCAAAGTGCCTCGCTGTACTGTAGCTCAGATCTCTATTGGTGATTGCGCGCCAGTGCTCAAGGATCCTCTTTTTTACTGCAAATGTGGTGGATCCTATATACCAAAGGCCACAAGGGCAGACAATGGCATATACCACATACTCAGTGTTGCATGTTATCATTTGCTGTATCTTCCATTTGGTTTTGGTCCTTTCTAGGATGGTCTCAGTGACATTGATGCTATGTCTACAGGTCTTACATTTACCGCATTTGGGGAACCCTTTGGTTTGCTTGAGCCAATTGTTCTCTTTGGGATGGAGATGGCTATGTACCAGTATATCCCTCAATGATGTGTTCCTTTCGTATGTGATGGATGGTCTTATTCCTATCTCATTGCGCAGTATGGGGTCTTGCCTAAGAATATCCCATCTGTTTTCAAGGATGATACGAATCTGGTTTGATTGGCTGCAGAATTTAGTGATGAATCTTGTGGGCTGCTTTCCACTCTTTTCTTTGGTAGCCTTGGTTCTGCTTGCTTCTAGGATTTCCTCTCTGCACTGAGTCTCAACTGTTTTTTCGGCTTGATTAGAGCTTTCTTGGAGTACCCTCTATCTTTGAACCTCATCTTCCTTTTTTATTTAGCCAGTGTATACGTTTACTCAGAGCTACAGTTGTGTTTAGCTCTTAAGAATTCACTGCAGGGGATACCCCACCTGAAGCTAGTAGGGTGGGCACTGGTGGAGTGAAGGATGGAATTCCCTGCTGTGCTTTTTCTAAAAAGGTTCGTACTTATTCTCCCTTTTTCCACTGTGAATTTCAGGTCCAAAAACTTGACAGAATTTTGGCTGTAGTGTCTGGTAAACCTGAGGTTGACATCATTACAATTCAAACAGTCAATAAAATCATTTAGGTCATTCTCAGCTCCCCTCCACACAAAGAAAATATCGTCAATGTATCCTAGCCACTTGGAAACATTATAGGCCCATTTTTCGGTTTGGTCATTCCAGAGCACCTGCTTCTCCCACCAGCCCATCATGAGGTTGGCGTAGCTGGGGGGGAAGCAAGTGCCCATTGAAATTGCCTGTAGTTGTTTAAAGTGGACATTCTAAAACATGAATACATTCTCTTTGAGGCACGTATAAATCATATCAAGTAACATATTGGTGTGTTGTAGGTATTCAGCTTTGCGGTTTTTCAGGAAGAAACAACAAGCTTTGAGCCCATTTTCATGTTGTATACTCGTGTAGAGTGCCTCTACCTCTAGACATACCAACCTTTCCCTGTCACCCATTTTGATGTGTTGTATTTTATGCAAAAAGTCAGTGGTATTCCGTATGTAAGATTTAAGGTCTTTGACAAATGGGAACAGAAAGTAGTTTACATATATACTTGTATTCTCCATCAAGCTGTTTTTGGAGGATGCTATGGGCGTCCCTGGTGGGTCAGTATTGTTCTTATGTATCTTCGGTAGAAGATAAAGGGTCGGTGTGTCATTTTTAAGGAATTGTCTCTCATCCCAAGATAGGAGCCCATGTTCGTGCCATGTTGCAAGTTTGTCATGGTATAGACTTTTGAGGGTGGTAAGGTATTTTTTATCTACTCTGTCATAGCATGTCTTGTCTTGCAGTTGGCAATGTGCCTCTTTAAGGTACATTTCACATGTCATAATGACAACGTTCCCCCCCTTGTCAGAAGGTTTTATGATAAAGTTTAGATCTTTTTGTAGATTATTTACTGCCTTCCACTGTTCTTTGGTTAAATTGCTTTTGCCTGGGTTCCTCCCTAAAAAGGGAAATTAGGTCTTGGGCCACAAGATCGCTGAATACATCAATGTTATCCTTTGGTAGTATCGGTACAAACTTGGATTTAGCTCTAAACCCAGTTAGTGGTGTTGCGTCGGTGTCTGTGCCCAGAAGATTCGTTATATATATATATATTACTCCAAAATTCTCCTTCGCTCGAGGGGTCTTAATTTGGGTTTCACCGGGGGTACCCTACACAGTGGACACCCAGAGGGGGGACACGTGTGGTTGATTTGTGATCCTAGAAGGCAACTGGATGGTGAACCTCTCACATTATCCACAATCTACGCCCCGAACACTCCATCAGGGTGACTTTTTAGACACCCTCACACCAGCGTTCCTTGGAGACCCATCCTTCCCCAGACTCTGGGGCGGGGACTTTGTGTCCCAGATGTGATGCTTGACCGCTCTACCCCCCCAACTCAGAGCAGCCGCTATGCGAGGGACCGCCCAACAGCTTGCTCAATGGATGTTGCGAATGCACCTCTTGGGTGCAGGGCGACTGTAGATTTGGATTATTCTTACTACTCGCAGGTCCTCGACTTGCAAACCAGAATTTACCTATTTCTATATGCGGCCCATCTAGGACTGCTATTACCTTGCATGCAGCCTATCTGACCATTGTCCCCTTAGGCTGACCTGACAGTGGGGCTGACAACGCCCAATCATACCGGCATGGTGGCAGCTACCATCAGAGGCTTTGTCTGACTCCCCCTTTTGCGTGAATCTCACCCACTATATTGATCAATATTTTACCCTCAATGCAGGCAGTGCCACGTCTTGAGCGGCTAAATGGGATACCCACAAAGTGGTAGTGCGGGGCCACTGCTTGGCAGCCTCCTCTGGGATAAGTAAGAAGCTGTTGAATGACCTATCGAATATAAAGTGCGACCTCTGCTCCCTGGAGAAACGGGTGGGCGATCGGGCAGCCACAACTGCGCAGCTTCACCTATTGGGAAAGCAGAGCAGTGAGGCAGAGGCCACACTTAGCATGCCCAATTATAGATGACGTGTAGCTTTACAGCACTCGGAGGGAGAGCACTCGGTATGACTACTTGCCTGGTTAGTACGGGAGGATTAGCAGAGCACCTCCATAGATGCGATACGCACTGACAGGTTGCACATCACGCAGGTGGACATCAATGGGGCTTTCTGTGATAACTATCAGGAACTACACGCAGCCCCTGCCCTACCATTCGCGTCCCGGGCTCACAATTTCTTTGGCCCCCTTCAGCTAGTACTACTGAATGCCCTATAGAGGGCTGAATTTGAGGATTTGCTACAACTGGAAGAGATCCACATGGCCCAGATTGCGCAATGGAAGACCCCGGTCACTGGCGGTTTGCCAATTGACTACTATGCCACCTTTTTTACTCAGACCTCACAGCACCTTTTAGACATTTGTGCTGAAGCCAGAGAACTGGAACATCTCCCTGACTTAATGCACGAAGCCTCGACTGTAGTTTTACCCAAACCCGGCGGGATCTGCTGGATGTCCGCTCCTATCGCCCTCTTTCTTTACTTAAGCTGGACTGCAAGATTCTGGGAAGAGTGTGGGCAAACCTCATCCCAATTACCCACCTACTGGTCTACACAGACCAATCCGGTTTAATATTGGGATGCAATACTTTCATTAACATCCGCTGGTTACTACGCCTCATGCACGGTACCCCACTCGGACAAGTAGCGTCACTGGACGTGGAAAAAAAGTTTGACACATTGAGGTGAGATTATCTTTTTTTAGTTCTTGCTGAGATGGGGTTCGGACCAAGATTTCTGGGATGGATCAGTCCTCTATGCAAATCCCACTGTGAGGGTGAAGACAGGACGGGTCATCTCGGACAGGGTGGATATTTGTAGGGTGACGAGACAGGGATTTCTGTTGTTCCCCCCTCCTGTTTGCACTGGCCATGGAGACCCTGGCCTGTAAACTTCATCTGACGATACAGGGATGTCCGTTGTTCCCCCCCCTCCTGTTTACACTGGCCATGGACCCCCTGGCCTGTAAACTTCATCTGCGGGTGAAGGAGTGGGATATCCGGGAGAGAGATGTATACCATAATATATTGCTTTACACTGACGACGCCTTAACCTTCCTCTGGAATGTAACTGAGTCACTTCTGGGCCTTGTGGAGATATTAGACACTTTCGGTGAGATATGTGAGATATGTGTATGTATTGAGATAAGTCCTGTGTATTCCCTCTGGTGCGCAGACCTGCTGCGGAATGGGAGGATCCTCCAGGGACTCACTGTCGGGATTGGCAGCAGCGCAAGAAACAAGAACGCCACTAACCTTATTCTTGTGCCAAGCAGAGACGATGTCTGATGCCAAGTCCCTTAATTCCTTCCTACACGACCCCCAGCAGGGAATTATAATCACCCTGCCTGACTTTGTGCCCGGAGGGAAAAATGGGAAAGAAGGAATGTAGGAGGAGGAAGTAGTTTTGGCAGTAATCCTCTCCAGGACTCTCAAGGGCGTGGTAACTCTTTGTGTTGGCTCTGTAACATCTTCAAGGCTATCTGGAGGGCGATAAAACACACAATTACCCTTATGCTCTGATAAACTCTTCACCCTGAATATGATTAGCCCTATGTTCCCACTCACCACAGTTTCTCCATGTTACTCGTCATAGAAATACGAGCTCCAATTTCCAATCAATAGAGAGTCATATGACTTAAAACGTTTTAGTCCCAAAAGAATTGCAGGAGGCAAATACTGCAGAGTAATTAACCAAAAAAAAGAGTCTCGTGAAGAATGAAACGATTCTTCTTCTCCTGGCGTTGTTTTCGACACAACCCGGGAACTTAATTCGCCACAAAGATATTCCTTTAACTTCGGTAAGGAAAATACAGTCTTGATACTTCAAATATCAACATCAAAAAAGGAACGAGGAATTCACTTTCGGCGCCTCCACACCAATATTACTTTTCCTAAAAAACCTCACTAAACTACAAGCATTCACACTGAACGCGTCTGACTCCCAGACGCGTTACAAGTTTAAACGCTTTGTTTACTCACGTGCTGCCCAACGCGTCTCCGCGCTTGGAACAAACGCCGCGGCTATTCTTATCTGGCGAAGCTCAAACAAGATTTCAGGAACCAGGTTCAAATAACAAAAGGAGGCGAGCCCGCACTCCTTTCCGTAACGCACAAGAGTTCAGCTTGACTACCCTCCGGTAGTCCAGGGTTCGATAACGAGGTTCTTCTCCACGAACCTTGGTTCTTCACGCTGGGATCCGGCGGGGAACACCATCCGCCCTTCCACTCTACTACACAGGATAATTGACAAGCACCTTTCTCATGCAAAGGAGGGGCTTAAGACTCACGAGCATACCCCAAGGCAGTCTGGTAGTTGTAGTTCGATGGATTCTTCCCGTTTTCTCTGCATAACAGGAATTCAGTCCCCTTGTCCTCATAATTGCTACACTCACCTACGGTGGTGCTATGACACCTTTAAACATCTAGGGACAGAAATATATCACACTGAAAAAGACCTCAAAGACGGGAATCTGGACAGGGCTGTGGGCTCCATACGGCGTTCCCTTTCTTCCTGGTGCTTGCTCTCACTGACTCCGCCAGGTTGTATAATTTACAACAAGGGGTGGTGAGGGACAGAGTCTCTGAATTAAGCAGAAAACTCTCACCCAGTCAAGAGATCAGGGCTAGATCCAACACCGTTTTTTAGCTCACTGCGCCATCCCAGTTTCAGAACCTAGCTGTATGCAAATTAGTCTGTTCCTGTCCCAGTGCATGATGGGAACAGGGCAAACCAAACTACAAAAGCCAATTCTTACACTGGGAAGGAAACAAGCTCCCGGAGACCGGTTTCTGGCATTACAGCCGTCTTCGGCCCGGTTTGCTTGAATCCTGATGGTACAATGAGCAAGGGTCTCACATCTGAGAATACCCTTCCACGCTTAGGGTGGACAAAAATATTTACAACAAGGGGTGGTGAGGGACAGAGTCTCTGAATTAAGCAGAAAACTCTCACCCAGTCAAGAGATCGGGGCTAGATCCAACACCGTTTTTTAGCTCACTGCACCATCCCAGTTTCAGAACCTGGCTGTATGCAAATTAGTCTGTTCCTGTCCCAGTGCATGATGGGAACAGGGCAAACCAAACTACAAAAGCCAATTCTTACACTGGGAAGAAAACAAGCTCCCGGGGACCGGTTTCTGGCATTACAGCCGTCTTCGGCCCGGTTTGCTTGAATCCTGATGGTGCAATGAGCAAGGGTCTCACATCTGAGAATACCCTTCCACGCTTAGGGTGGACAAAAATATTTACAACAAGGGGTGGTGAGGGACAGAGTCTCTGAATTAAGCAGAAAACTCTCACCCAGTCAAGAGATCAGGGCTAGATCCAACACCGTTTTTTAGCTCACTACACCATCCCAGTTTCAGAACCTGGCTGTATGCAAATTAGTCTGTTCCTGTCCCAGTGCATGATGGGAACAGGGCAAACCAAACTACAAAAGCCAATTCTTACACTGGGAAGGAAACAAGCTCCCGGGGACCGGTTTCTGGCATTACAGCCGTCTTCGGCCCGGTTTGCTTGAATCCTGATGGTGCAATGAGCAAGGGTCTCACATCTGAGAATACCCTTCCACGCTTAGGGTGGACAAAAATATTTACAACAAGGGGTGGTGAGGGACGGAGTCTCTGAATTAAGCAGAAAACTCTCACCCAGTCAAGAGATCAGGGCTAGATCCAACACCGTTTTTTAGCTCACTGCACCATCCCAGTTTCAGAACCTGGCTGTATGCAAATTAGTCTGTTCCTGTCCCAGTGCATGATGGGAACAGGGCAAACCAAACTACAAAAGCCAATTCTTACACTGGGAAGGAAACAAGCTCCCGGGGACCGGTTTCTGGCATTACAGCCGTCTTCGGCCCGGTTTGCTTGAATCCTGATGGTGCAATGAGCAAGGGTCTCACATCTGAGAATACCCTTCCACGCTTAGGGTGGACAAAAATATTTACAACAAGGGGTGGTGAGGGACAGAGTCTCTGAATTAAGCAGAAAACTCTCACCCAGTCAAGAGATCAGGGCTAGATCCAACACCGTTTTTTAGCTCACTGCACCATCCCAGTTTCAGAACCTGGCTGTATGCAAATTAGTCTGTTCCTGTCCCAGTGCATGATGGGAACAGGGCAAACCAAACTACAAAAACCAATTCTTACACTGGGAAGGAAACAAGCTCCCGGGGACCGGTTTCTGGCATTACAGCCGTCTTCGGCCCGGTTTGCTTGAATCCTGATGGTGCAATGAGCAAGGGTCTCACATCTGAGAATACCCTTCCACGCTTAGGGTGGACAAAAATATTTACAACAAGGGGTGGTGAGGGACAGAGTCTCTGAATTAAGCAGAAAACTCTCACCCAGTCAAGAGATCAGGGCTAGATCCAACACCGTTTTTTAGCTCACTTCACCATCCCAGTTTCAGAACCTGGCTGTATGCAAATTAGTCTGTTCCTGTCCCAGTGCATGATGGGAACAGGGCAAACCAAACTACAAAAGCCAATTCTTACACTGAGAGGTTGTATAATTTGGCAGAGATCGCTGTTAGCATTTAGCTGAAGCCATCTTGTTTCCGGCAGCCATCTTGTTGACCATGTGCTCGCCATGTGCTCTTTCCTTCTTTACTGTCGCTTGCCCTTGTGCTTTGCTCAAGAACTGGCTATACTTAGCCTCTGCTACTCTGCACATGCTCAGTAGAGTCTGTGGGAAATATCCTAAACAACGAAGTGTAAATCACGACTTACCTGAACAACGAAGTAAGAACACCGAGGAATTCCGAATAACGAATTCCTGAACCACGACTTTCTTAAACACGACTCGGACTCTCGCTGCTCAGCTCAAGTTTGGGACTATAGGCAAGCTGAGACACAGCTTGGGCAACACATCCACATCCGAGTACCTTCACGAGGCACGAAGCCATTGGAGTGTGCAGACATATCATCCCAGTGAGTAGTAACACGCTAGTATCTTGAGTTAAATAACATTTAAGTCGGGTCTTTCTTGCTGAGTACACAATGTGGGCGTTGCAGCTGCGCACTTTCTGTCATAAATCACAAGCAAAAGACAGGCTCGTATTCTGAACATATCTTCCACAGTATCCCCGCCAGGGCTTATTTGAGCAGGTTACTCGGGGATTAAAGTAAGTCAATAGGAGGGGAGTTAAAAAAATCATGGAATTCACTAGAATTAGGGGGGAAAGTGAAAAAGAAAACAAATCTAAGTGTTAATTCACTACCAGTGTATATGGATGAAAGCGTCTCACTGGAGCGAGAATGACGGGTGTTAAAATATACGTTGATAAAAGTATCATCAATGACAAATGATTATTATTTAAATCATGTATTATTACATTTATTTTATAAAATAAAATGAAAATAATATGCGAATTAAAAAGAACACAGTGGTGAAAAAGGGTAATGAGCAATATAAAAATAATTTGCGGTTGTATTGTTATTACAATAGTGCCATCTATTGGCCAGGCACGAGGTGGATTTTTTCGTGGTAAAGGAACTCGCTGTTAAAAATGTAGTGGTTTAGCACTGATCGTTGTTTAGCCTACGTAGTTTAGGAATTCGTGGTTAAGGCAGTAGTTGTTTAGTCATACATCCGAGTCTGTAGCTGCCCATGCACCTGCTCTAGTTCATCACTGTCAGGCTGTTTTAATTGAGGTCGGCAATCCATGGCCCCTCCTTCTCTGTTGACTGTGCATTCTCTGTATGACCATCTATGTATGTACCTCTTCCTATGTGTGCTTGTACCACCTTATTTTAAGCTCCTGTGTGGGTGTAACAGACCCATGGTTCTTCTACTCCTTGTGCTACTTCATACACTGTTGAAGGGTGTTGTGTGAAAATAGTTACACCTCATGAGGTTTAATAAAATATCTTTTTGCTATTTCAGCTTCTGTGCCAACTTCTTTTTACTGTGTGCAGAGAAGGGCGGACCCCTAGCACTGGTAGGCCTTGCTGAGGTCTACTTCTTCAAATTGGTGCCCCTTGTGGGGGTCATCGGCGACTCGGATGCCCGACGGAGTGGTTTTGACGGAGGATTGGAATCTCGCTATGGACGATCGCTGCCTGAGGAGGCCAATGTCTTGGCAGCCACTGTTTTTCTACTCTTCCCTTTCTGGCCCTCCAGGTGGTACCAGTCCTTGACTGAAATCCCTACTGGTGTTCCCCGTGCAGAGACCATTTGGTCGATTCAGAACTTGGTACTTGGAATCTGGAGACTCTTGCTTGCTAAGGTTGTTTGATGTGACACTTCTTGTATGAAATCGACCAATATCTTGGAACTTGTTTGGATATATATAAATTTCAATTTACATAGGCAGTTAATGAGGAGACTTTTCTCCAACTTTTGAATAATTTGTAACTGCACATATTGTATAATATTGTATATGCTACAATATTTTTGGCATGCCTGTTTCAGGCACACTTCATAGAATGTGTTGCTTCTTTGGAGGTACCAATGTGAATCTTGAGCGTAATCAGCTGGCTCCCCCCGAGGGGACACCAAATAGGGACATGTATATTAAAAATTGTATTTCTTCTATAATGTACAGCACGTTATGGAATAAATTTACTAGTAAGGATCCTGAGTTGTGATGGCCTATAAATGGGTCATTTGATCTTAAAAAGATTCAGTATGTGGAACAATGTATTTTAAGCGCAAAAGTAGACAAGATATGTTTGACTGTGTACGAATGTGGGAGAAAGAAGCACATGAACGAGTGAGAACAGAGCAAGCTTTGATAGACAAAGAACAACACAAAAATATCCATGCGAAAGCGCTGGAAAAAAAAATAAAGAAATTAAGGAGATAAAAGAGAGAGTATAGGGAGCGTCATTTACAGGTAAATTGCCAATACCCTGTCCGGCGCCCCCTCTACCCTCTCCTTAATAAACTTCAGGAGGATTACATTTTGTTGGATCGCTCCCCGGCTCTACATACTTTTCCCTCTGCCCCTACCCTTGATTCTGATGATGACATTTCTCCTTCGGATCAGGATAAGTTAGGATCGGATGCTCAGCGAGAGACTCGCTCCTTTCTGACTGCTGACCGTGCGGCCACTCTTAGATCTGCTGCTCGTAAAGCAGCCTGTGATAACATTTTTGCTTCAGATCTTCAGGATAGAGGGCAGTTATATTTTGTAGAATTGTTTGCCACAGAAGTAATGGCACGGTTTAGGAAGCATTCCACAGAGTTAGAGCCTGTTGATATAGCAAAAGATTATAAACAATTGCGTGACAGTCTTTTTCTCCCTTCCCAGGTGGCTGACTTAATTAGATGCATGGTTAAACTACGTGCTGATTGACTCAGTTTGTGAGAGGAGAAAAAGGCAGCTTCTGCAGCTGAACAAACAATTCAGACCACCGTGCCGCGGGATGACACTCCAGGGACAAATAAGAATATTGTGGTTGATGTGAAACCCATGCGGGAAGCCGCACCTTTATATGTCCCTCCTAAGGGTGTGGTAATGAACGATGATAAAGATTCCACTGATGCGAAGGGTTATTTTATTTATAATTGGGTCTATACTCCTAGGAGTAGAGCGGATATCATAGCTCTTAAAGCTGCTTTGCCTGATCCGCGGAAGAATCCGTCTGCTTTTCATGACTTTATCTGATATTGATATTTTTTTGGGCTTATTCTACCCCCAGATATGTGGAGGTCTATTCGTAAAGTCGATGATCATGCAACTTTTGGGGATGCTTGGAAGGTACTAGAGAGGATAGATGCGGAACGAGAACCACCACAGAAGCCGCGTCAAGAAATTCTAGACCTTCCAAAGGCTGTAATAGTTAAATTGAAAACTCTCATTCCTCCTAAAAAGATAGATTGGGCTGTGTTAGCATCCTGCAAGCAAAAGGCAGATGAATCGGTCTCTGACTTCTTTACACATTTTGAGGAGGCATTCCAAGACTTTAGTGGCCAGTCATTGGCAGATGACACGGGCAGGCATCTGTTTGTCAATAAATTTGTCGCAAACATGTTGCCAATAGCTAGTCGCCTGAAAGCCAGCAAAAGTTCATGGACCATGTCTTCCCCAATCTCTCTTTTGACTATGGCTCAGTATTATGAACATCAGGAATTGGAAGCCAAGGGCAATGAGGATAAAAAAAATAAGGAGCTGAAAACAAAGGTTATGATTGCTCAGGTTTATGGCCCATCTTATGGAAGTAGTGGTAAAGGCAGACGTGCAATGTATCGTCCAGGCACACCCTCTTTTTCCTGAGTCACTTTGTCTTCTGATCAGTGCGCTTACTGCAGGGAGACTGGACATTGGGCTTTTGAATGTCCTCGCTTGCGTATCAGCGTGGTCGGGGACAAATGAGAAGCCAACAACCGATAGCCTGGTCCTCGCTTTCTGGCGTCCTGTAGTCAAAGGTTTGACGCCAGAAAGTGAGGACCAGGCTATCTGAAATAGTCTACCGAGACTGAGCCGGTTTTCCGCCTTTTCGCCCTGCCGCACTAACACGGAAGGCGCAGTAACTGACACCTTCATATATTCTGGACTTTTATTTGGAACTGGCGTCACGATGTGTGACTGATCTACCCACCGGCTTTATGTTTTGCAGTTTCTCATCTGATTGTCAAGAGATTAGTTACCCTTCCGGGTTGGAATTATCACCGGAATTGGGCTTTTCAATTTTTGGATTCAGCCACTAAGCCCTGAAGATTTGTAGAACATTGGTTTTTCTACAATGAAACACGTGTCGGCTGGCTGTGTGTAACCTATGCGGGATGACCAATTAAAGAGAAAATAACCAAGATCAGACTCGTATGTTGGACTTTTTTTTGTACTTAAGAATATTAATCTACATGATATGCTATTTGTTATGAGTGCGCAGGACTGTTGTTAACTTATGATTGTGTGGTCTTTGACTACACTGATTGAGGGTTTTTTTAGGGTCTCCCCTCCCGCACCTTCTTTACTTTGTTTATTTACTGACTAAAACGTTAATAGTGCTGGAGCGCCATTACTTCCTGGCTACTAAAACCTGTGTCTTTCCAATACAAATGATAAGCCGCCCGGGCAATCCAGTACGCAGGGGAGATATGAATGATAGTACTAGGTTTGATGCTGTTGGGCATACTCTGAATTCTTCTAATACTTTTGATAGGCATCACCAATATCAAATATCTGATTATTTGAATTCAGATTTGAAGGACTCTGCTTATGCATAGGAATGCCTAGGAATCAGTTGAAGTCCCAGTAGATCAGAAGGGTCCCTATGTTCAAGAACATGTTTTGGTTTCTACTGATTGGTTTCTGGTTGATACAGGAGCAACTAATAGCGCCTTGTCTAAGCAATTGGTTCCCAGGGCTCCCCTGTCTGGCTTAACAATTACATCAATAGGTTTCAATGGGAAACCTTCCCTTAGCCAACTGTCACAACCAATTGCATTTCATGTTGATAAATTTACTGCTCCATGTCCATTTTTGCTTTCCACTAACACACCGGGCAATATTGTGGGTCTTGATATGCTCAAGTATTTTAGGGCTACAATACGTTGTTCCCCAGAAGGTGTGTGCGTTATTTTGAATGATAACTATCCTGTGTCTGAGAAGTCCTGTCTCATTAGAGAGGATATTGCTTTGGCATCACTCCCTAAAACTCTGTGGGCTACATCAGATACAGATGTGGGGCAAATGGTTATTCCACCAGTGCATATTCTGGTGAAGGAGGGTGCTTCATTACCTCGATTGCCTCAATACAAGATTTCTTGAGAAGGTGAAGAGGCACTTGTACGTATTGTTCATGATCTGTTTGAAGTGGGGGTTGTGGAAGAAGTCCCTTACAAAAATAGCCCTATCCTTCCCATTCTGAAGAAAGACACTGATACTAAAATCTACAGGTTTATTATTGATTTGCGAGAGGTTAACAAGATTGTAGTGCCCAATACCCAGTAGTCTCTCACATCACAACACTCCTCACCTTGGTTCCTCCAACTGCTACTACATTTACTGTGATTGATTTGAAAAATGCTTTCTTCTCAATCCCTAGTCACGCCAGCCAAGCGTTGAAAATACAGCTTGATTCTTTCTCTGTGCCGACTGTGGTGGCTCTCATACAATATGTTGATGACATCTTTTTGGCAGCTGATACGCCTGATCAGTGTGAAGAAGAAACACTGTCATTGCTTTCATTTCTTGCATCACACCATCACAAAGTTTCGCTGAAGGAATTGCAGTATTGTAGACAGAAGGTTACCTACTTAGGTCACCTTCTGTCTAAGGAGGGACGTGCACTTACACCAGACCGCATTCTAGCTAATTTATACACGCCTGTGCCCGTACTCAGAAAGATGTTCGTGCATTCATTAGTCTTCTTTTTGTAGGCAATGGATACCAAGCTTCTCACACATTGTTAAACCTCTTTTGACTTTTCTGACTAAAGACACTCTAATGCCCCTTCCATTGACAACTGAATGCTAGAATGCTTTCCGCCAGTTGCATCAAGATCTTTGTTCTGCACCAGTATTAGGTACTCCAGATTACACTAAAGCTTTTACACTCCATGTACACGAGAGAGATGGTTGTGCACTTTCAGTTTTAGTACAGACACATGGTGACAAGCAGCGTGCTTGCGCATATTTTTCAGCTGTTCTCGATCCAGTTGCTCGTGCATTGCCTGGGTGTTTCCATTCTGTCGCAGTGGCAGCTGTGTCTATACGTCAGAGTGAAGGGATAGTCTTGTCACATAGACTGTTGGTGTTTAGTACCCCATGCACTTGATGCACTTTTGAATCAAACTAAAACGCAGCATATACTAGTGCTAGGTTGACAGAATACGAATTGACACTCTTGGCCCCTCATATCACCTTGACAAGATGTTCAACCCTGAATCCAGCTACTCAGTTGCCATATTCAGCAACTCAGTCGCAGTCACAAGAGACTCATGATTGTATATTCCTTACTGAGGAAAAGACAAAGGGTTGTGTCGACTTGCAAGATACGCCCCTCTCAAATGTTGATGGGGAACTGTGGGTAGATGGGTCCTGTTTGAAATTACCAGATGGCACAACATCAGCTGCATATGCAATTACAACACTTCAGACAATAGTTGAGACAGCTCATATTCCACAGAAGTCAGCTAAGGCAGCTGAGTTAATAGCTTTTAAACGAGCATGTGAACCTAGTACTGACTTTTCTATGAACATTTATACTGACAGCCTCTATGCTTTTGGAGTGGCCCACAATTTTGGGCTACTCTGGAAGGAAAGAGGCTTTCTTACATCCCATGGGATGCAAATAATGCATGGAGAATTGCTACGCAATCTTCTGACTGCTTTGACATACCCGAAGAAAATAGTGATTGTTAAATGTAGCGCACACAAGAAAGTGACTGATAAAATAGGACAAGGCAATGCCTTCGCAGTTCACACAGCCCGTGAAATTGCACTGCAACAAAGAACCACATCTGTGTATGTAGTGAAGTCACAGGCTGAACCTTGGCATGCTACCAGGCAGGAAGTGCTAGACATGCAGAGATCTGCTTCTGCAGAAGAACTTGAGCAACGGTCTAAAGAAAGAACATTGGATGATGAGGGCTGTTGGAGAAATGAAGACATGACCAAGTGGAGACTGCCCACAGCCTATTTACAGCCTATGATTCATATGGCTCATGGGCCGGCACATGTTCGAGCCTCCTTGATAACAAAGTTAATTACGCTAGTTTGGGAACATCCAGAAATTGCCGGCACAGCTAAAAAGATAGTGCAGTCCTGCTTGATTTGTCTTCAGTACAACCCTGGAAAAGGGACACAAACTCCTACAGGAGGGTTTGCCATACCAACTGCACCTTTTGAAGTTTTGCAAATGGATTACATCCAGCTTGAACGCTGTAATAATCTGAAATATGTAGTGGTGGTATGTACCTTCAGTAAATGGACCTACGAAAGATAATACAGCTTTTACTACAGCAAAGGTGCTTCTAAAGGAATTTTCCCCCAGATTTGGTGTTTGCAAACTTTTGTGGAGTGATAACGGACCCCATTTCATTTGGCAAGTTGTTGAGTATGTCCTGAAAGGATTAGGGATTAAGCAAAAGTTTCATGCTGCCTTCCATTCACAATCAGCAGGGCTAATGGAGAGATGCAATGCTACTTTCAAGCTTAGGCTAGCTAAAATTCAGGCTTCCATATCCTTGAAATGGCCTGACGCACTACCCTCGGCATTGTTGTCCATTAGATCAGTGCCACATTCACGATCTGGCCTTACACCATATGAGGTGGAATTTGGAAGACCTATGAATATTTGGGGGAATTCCTAAGCCACGCCCCATACATGATGTATCATGTGTTTTGATGACCTATCACAGTTGACTGACAGTTTGATTTCTATTCATCAACAGGTTCAAAAAACTCTTCCTGACAGGTCGGAAGGTGAAGGCCACGGACTACGGTCCGGTCTTTCCATAGATCGAGCAGCTTGGAGCCTAGGTGGCATGGCCCTTGAGACAAGAACTGCAGTCCGAGTGACGAACAGGAGGAACTGGGTGCATTCTACCCACTGCAAGAAGGTGCAGTCTACCCTGGTGGAACCTGCTGCCCTGATCGACCATCGAGACATCCTGGACACGGAGAGAGGCCAAGTCACATCACCTGAAGAACCTGAGGAAGTCTTCCCGGACCATACGATTCCTGGTGCATCCCGATATCAACTGCGGCTCCGGAAAGAAATTTCATTGTTGAAAAAGACTGGTTGAGCAACCGTCCTGGGTAAGTGAGAAACTGAGCTGAAGAGGGGGGGTGTCTTTTTGTGTAGTGACACCCATCTTAACCCTCAGTGAAGAAACCAACGGCTGCCCAGGACTTCAGAGCTCCAACGGTTTTGTTACTTCAACAACGAGATGAATATGCCTATGGAGAAAACATCAACTGCTGCGAGGATCTGCGACAAGAAGATAATGTGTATTGTTGGGTTAATTGTCACTGTGATCACTGTGGCAGTGAAAACTTGGGTTGTAGAGGAAGTGTCTCCTGCTCGACAAATACTGACTGCCACTACTCCAGCACCTATTGAACACCACTATTTTACTCTCCCTTATCATGAGCAGAAGCATAGACAGTCTTATCTGAACAACACGTTCATCCAGATGTTGCACCACACGCACAATGCTACGAACATTACTTACTGTTGGGTGTGTGGAATGATGCCAGCTCATCAGAAAAAGGGAGGAATACCTTTCATTCCTCTTCCCTTTTCTCACAAGGGTTCTTGTCAAACCTGGTTTGCACTTTTATTGGCTTCTCAAGTGGCTAATAATACTGATATGTGTGTAGGGAGATTAAACTTCTATCTTGATAAAGCGTGTTATCCTGATGA
Organism: Lissotriton vulgaris; assembly: GCF_964263255.1. Classification (NCBI taxonomy): domain Eukaryota; kingdom Metazoa; phylum Chordata; class Amphibia; order Caudata; family Salamandridae; genus Lissotriton; species Lissotriton vulgaris. The sequence goes on from NW_028247158.1 coordinate 280,333, forward strand.
AGAAGGTGATCCGCAAGCTAAAGGGACTAAATGGGAGATGGAGGAGTACCGACGAGGAAATGCTTCCACACATTGGGGCAGATTTACGACTTCTGGCGCATCTCTGCAAATCAGCAGGGATGCACCAGAACAGATGCATCATGTAATCCCCGCTTGCACCACCACGGATGTGTCGCATTTACAATGCGGTACACCATGGTTCAAGGAGGGGCAGATGTGTGACGCATCTGAGGCCGTAAAGGTGGCGCAGTGCTGGAGTCGTGTCGCAAGCATGACGCAACTCCAGCACTGCTCGGGGGTGCCCTATACTGGCTGTGCTGCATCACTCCTTAAGCCTGCTACAAGCAGGCTTAAGGTTTTGACGCAGCGGGGTCGGAAAAGTGACTGAGTGAAATCTTGTAGATTTCACTCAGCCACTTTTCAGAGGCGTTCCTGCCCCGGAACGCCCCACCCCTGCACCAGAACGCCCACATGAAACCTGACGCAAGTTTCATGTGGTACAGGGCTTTACAACGTGACACATCTCCCTAGATGCGTCATGTTGTAAATACCCCGCAGCATGGCGCTGGCTTTGCGCCGCCGCTGCATCACAAAAGTGGCGTGCGGAGCTTGTAAACCTGCCACATTATGTTTACCTAAATACTCGTACTGCTAAGGGTAATGGACCATTTGGTATAGCTGTCACTAGAACCCGAGCAGATTTATGTGTGAGTAGTGTTGGGAAAATTCCAGTGGGAAGAAGCGAACGTGCTCTAGTTTTGAACATTGCTGGCACCAACAACAGTAGTTTCACGTCTTCACATAACATGTATTTTATCTGCCGAAATAAGGGATACTACCATCTACCTGTTGGATGGTCTGGAATTTGCTGTGTGTCCTTTTTGCTACCTCCTGTGTTTCAGGCACCTGCATCATATCACAAGGACTATCGACTGTTTAATGACATTTCCAAGAACAGATACAAAAGAATAATAAGTAATGATGAGGTGGATCAGACTGACACAGCACTGCAGCAATATGTTGATTTTATTTTGGGGCTGTTCTTTGCTGATGCTGCTTTGTACAGTAGGAAAATCAGACGTTTGACTCGTGTCGTAGAGGCCTTGACCAACCAGACAGCTATGGCACTTGGAAACATCACAGAGGAACTACAGATTGCAAGGATCGTGACGCTCCAGAACCATTTGGTCCTGGACGTGGTTTTGGCTGATCGAGGTGGTGCATGTCACATCATCGGAAGTAGCTGCTGCGTGTACATTCCAGATCATGCCCCTTCAGTTTTTGATTCGATTTCTAAGTTGCATAGATTTGCTGCTGAGATTCACCCTGATACTGGCACATGGCCTTTGGCTAGCTGGTTTTGAACATTATTCACTACCTGGGGCTGGAATCTATTGGCAGTTCTGCGTATATTACTTGCAATTCTACTGACATGCTGCCTATTTATACAATGTGGTCCTATGCTTTGCTCCGTCTGTATCACTGCTTGTACACCTACCAGACGTGATGTTAAACAAATGAATGCCCAGCTATACTAGACAAAGAAGTTGATGAAATGATGCAAATTGATATACATGATGTGTACTTAGACTCCTCTAGATTATAAATGTCTTCAGCTATTGCTAAAAGGGTCGGCTGTAGAAATTTGACAGAGATCGCTGTTAGTATTTAGCTGAAGCCATCTTGTTTCCGGAAGCCATCTTGTTGACCATGTGCTCGCCATGTGCTCTTTCCTTCTTCACTGTCGCTTGCCCTTGTGCTTTGCTCAAGACCTGGCTATACTTAGCCTCTGCTACTCTGCACATGCTCAGAAGAGTCTGTTGCTGCCCATGCACCTGCTCTAGTTCAGCACTGTAAGGCTGTTATAACTGAGGTCGGCAATCCATGGCCCCTCCTTCTCTGTTGACTGTGCATTCTCTGTATGACCATCTATGTATGTAACTCTTCCTATGTGTGCTTGTAACGCCTTCTTTTGAGCTCCTGTAAGGGTATAAAAGACCCATGGTTCTTCTACTCCTTGTGCTACTTCATACATTGCCGAAGGGTGTTGTGTGAATGTTGTTCCACCTCATGAGGTTTAATAAAATATCTTTTTGCTATTTCAGCTTCTGTGCCAGCTTCTATGTACTGGTCTCAGGACTTGTGTGCAGAGAAGGGCGAACCCCTAGAACTGGTAGGCCTTGCTGAGGTCTACTTCTACAAGGTTGGGTGGCTATATCTAAATTGTTGGCTCTGTACCGACTGCTGTACTTCTTTGTGGTCACTCCTGCTCCCTAGTAGCTTCTTCTGGGAGCGGAACGGGTTCCTGCATGAACTGATACTGGGCTCTGGACGTCGTCTGGTCACCTTAACCACAATACAGTGGCCGTTTAATGAGGGCGGATTGGGGCCCCCCATTTTGAGCTTTACAATGCCACCGCACAGATGCAGTGGCTCATGGCATTGTTGTGTAATGTGTATCATCCTTAAACCGTCTTAGTGTGCGCGGTGCTGAACGATGTGAGCACTTGCACCTGGTTGTCCGATTCAGCATCCAGTACACAGCAGAAGATCAGACAGATGGTGGTGGTGCATGCTTGTTGGCACACGTATGTACACTCAAAATTCTCTGCGCTTCCATACTCCCCAGCAATTGTTATTTGGTATTTGCCTACATTGCGCAAGGCACACATTGCCCTGATCACGTTCCTTAGAACGAGGTTGAACTCACACAGCTAGGTGGCCTCTACAATGAGGGCACTATCATGCCCTTCCGGGTCCTGGTGGAGTCATATGGCTTAAATAATGGACAGTTCCTCACACACTGGATTCTCCAAAACATTATCAAGGAGATATGGAATGCTGATGTATCTGAACCACCCAATTCTCCGATGCTCCACGTCCTCTTATCTGCTACTTGCACCCACCATGCCATTACAGCTTTATACTCTGCGCTCCACACCCCACTAACGGACCACGCAGTGAAGGAACACGCCTGGTGGGATGAGATACTCCATCAATCATTATTTGATGGGGGCCTTGTCTTGTGGCCTCCAACTGGCAAAAACTGCATCTCGTAATCTACATTTTTGATGTACACAATTCAGTTTTATTCACCAGACTTATCTCTCTCCACACCGCATTCAACACATATTCTTGGCACTCACCCCAGAATGCCCGAGATGCAAACTGCGCAATGCAGACTTCTTCCACGTGGTCTGAGCCGGCCCCTCATTACAACCTTCTTGGACAAAGATAACTGTGCTGGTTGCTGATATGGGGAGGCACACTCACTCCAAAACCTGAATCATGCCTACTGGGACTGCGCCCTCTTATGAAGGATGACAAACATTTGCACTGTTTTATAAATTTGGCTTATGTATTATTTAATGCAGCATCGCCATGGCATGGAAGTCTCCTGCACCCCAGATACACATCAGTGGTCGCATGATTTGTTAACATGGGCTAGGGCTGAAAAACACACACAGGAACACACACACAGGTTGCTTACAATGAGGGGTGATTCCCAGACAGGAAGCTAGTACTGGGAAACCTTCAGTGGAAGCCAAAACAGAAGAATGACCCCCATGAAAGACAATTGGTTCTCCCATTGTTCAGAAATGGCTCGGCGGGCATTACACTGATCGCTCTGTCGTAGCTAGCTTAATGTCCACTGCTTCATATGCACATGATAATAGCATGAACTGGTCTGCATGACTGCCCTGCCAGATACCCTCCCAGTTGCTATTACGTCTGAACACAAACTTTGTACACGTATAGGACACTTGCTTCTGTTGTCTCCTCCTGTTATGCACTGACAAGATATTGCCCTTCCAAACCATCACCAATATTCTCCTTTTCTCAGAAAGGCCCCCTACCATGACATCAGGCACATACCTGCCATGGTGGGGTAACAACATGAATGCCACACATCATGAATAGCTGATAAGGAACTATTGAGATCTCACACTGTTTAATTGTTTATGCTTTGTTCCTCATTGATTTTAAGATCTGCTTCCCCCGCTCAATGATGTAACTCAAGCAAAGCTCATTGATTTTGTCAATACAGCCTTTTACTGATAGATGTGATGTATTATTATACGCAACCTCCTCAACAGGGTTGAGTTCCTGGAGGAGCGCGCTGAGGACGCAGAAGGGCGGGCGCGAAGAAACAACATCAGACTGGTTGGCATACCGGAAAAATGGGAGGGGACGGACCCTACGCGCCATGTGGAGGACTGGCTAAGAGACCTCTTACCGGAGGGAACACTATCGCAGCACTTTGTGGTGGAGCGGGCCCACAGGGTATCCACGAGACCCCTCCACCCGGCATCTAACCCCAGACCGCTGATCTTTCGCATCCTTAACTACAGAGACCTCGACGCCATCCTGCGCGAATCCAGGAAATTAGGAGATATTCGAATAGACAATGCCACTGTAATGTTTTTCCCGGATTATACCATCCAGGTACAATGACAGAGACACTCCTTTCTAGCGGTGAAACGTAGGCTGCGACAAGCGGGCCTCAAGTACTCACTCCTCTTTCCCGCGCGTCTACGAGTGGTGGCGCAGGATAAAACACACTTTTTCACCAGCCCTGAGGAGGTTGAAGCCTGGCTGGATGGCGGAGTGGAGGGAACACCTCGACAAGCGTGGGGCACTGCTACGATGACACGCTCCCGGGGATCAAGACGAAGGCGCAAATCACCTACGCCTCACAACTCGCAGGAAACGGCGACCCACTCTCCGCCAGCGGACCTAGTCTTGCAGGAACAACAAGATGCGCTTCGCAGGGTCACGGAAATTAGCAGCTCTCCAGCGCCGTCCTCAGCCCCACACGCCAGTCCGCTCACTTTTCCCAGCGACGACTAAGCAATCTACGGCATACCAGACTCTCAACAATCCATGGACCCACCCGTTGTCACACCACAAACAGTGGATCTACTTGGCTGAGGGGAACCCCCTTGGGATCCTCGGAATATTCACGCTGTGATGACTAATGCGCGCTCGCGCCCCCTGCCCGACATGGGGCACGGATTATTTGGGCGGCGGAGGCCGAGGGGGGATTCCCCCCCCCCTTTACTCTACATGGGATGGAGTCGGCGAAACACAGTGAGTACCACCTTACAGACATTACAAATGCTAGACCTGTGTCATTTTGGCGCCTTCCCGCCCCCTACCGTACTTGCTGCTGGACTGGCGATCCCCGGCCCGACCTTGCTGGAGGTGTGCGTCCTCACACGGACTTCCTTTCCAATCATTGCAACGGACGAACGCTCTCCCACCACGTTGCATTTGCTGATGCCCGGTACAGCCTGTTAGATATGGCCCATAATCTAACGGCCAGGGATGGGACACCACCCCACTTTGAGAACAATACTGTTGTGTCGCTACTGTGCCAATTACCCACCACCCCCTAGAACTGTATAGTTAGAAGCTTATTTAACTCACTTGAGTTTTTAGGACGGCCGCATGTTGCGCAGCCGACCTTTTGGCATTTCTTATTGTATTGCCTCTTCTAGGCCCCATGTTTTCCCTTTTACCCTCACCCCTTGGGAACTGTCTGTGTTGTTCCTTAATGCGACTGCAGCTGGGTCTGGTCTGGAAAAGGGGAGGGTGCCGGGAGATCAATGGAGGACCACACTCAGGGAATTGGGACTGGATGACAAAGGTGACTCCTACACAAGTGACGATAAGGGCTGAAATTAGGATATGTACATGGAATGTCAGGGGCATGCTTACACCAGCGCGACGTTACCAGATTTACTCTTATTTGAAGCGCCATAAATTTCACGTAGCACTATTACAGGAAACACATCTAAACAAAGCAGAGATGCGCGCTCTACACTGCAGATGGCGCGGGCAACTCTATGCCACTGAATATTCCTCCTTCGCCGTGGGGCGCTCCTATGGGTCCGTCCTGGAACCGCATGGGCAGTCATGGACACACATGTGGACCCGGACGGCAGGTACGTGATAGCCCGAGGTAGTGTTGGTGGCCTGGCATGCACATCGCAAAAATAGCACACAAAACAAAGAAACCTTGGTATTCACCATTGGGTGTGGCAACGCCACGCCGATCGGGCAATAAGAAATATGTTATCGTCACATAGAATAGAAATGCTTGTATGAACTAAACACAGCAGAACACAATGATAAATGCAACAATCATTCAACCAGTCCCGGAGTTGGAGACGAGTTCAACGCTGTACTCATAAACAGTAGGCGCATTGGCTGCTTGTGCTGGTGACCGGACTGACAGCCAAGGCACTTCTGTAGCCGTGACTGGTGAGCTGCGCCCCTGCTGAACTCATTTGCATAACGACCGGTGTTCACCATCCTGCTGTGTTGCAAACACAAGATAGAGGCAGCCAGGTGACAGAGCAATTAGGAAAGCAAAGGAAGGTGATGAGGTTAAATTGGCTTTAATCCTTTGATTATTTTGCCTGAGTGGCTTATGTTTGTCTGTTTGCCAGTGCTTTTTAGGTCTCGGCCTGCGTAGGCTGTGCTTGCGCTGTCTTGCTGGCAAGTTCTTATGTTTTAGAGTAGGGGGCTTGACCCCGCCCCTCTTCTCCATTTGCTGGCTTCCTAAACGGAGGCCAGCAATTGGAGAAGAGGGGCGTCTGTCCATTCAAGCCCCGTCTTTTTCGGATTCGGGGGCATGTTTTTTCATGTTCTTTCTCTCCTCTTCCCATTGGCTGGAATTTTACATTCCAGAATTTTACATTCCAGCCAATAGGAAGAGGAGAGAGAGAAAAACACGCCCCCCAGTCGGAAAGTGACGCAGCGTTTCTCCGAGGCATTTCTGCTTGACCTCGGAGAAACATGGTGGTGTCCATGGAGTGGTCCACAGGGGAAGTTTTGAAGTTCCACTGCTGCCCGCTCTTACCTTCCACCCATCCCTCATTCTCTCTGCTTTCTCGCTGTCCACCTCCCTCTTCCCCTCACTCCCTTCGATCTCCCCCCTCTCTCTACGCTCTCATTGCTCTCTCCTACTTAGTTCTGCACTCCCCACCACAATCTTTCATTCATTTCTCAAACAGGGAGACCCAAAGTCCACAACAAACTACAGCTGCCCCACTATCATCCGGACTCCAGTGAAGAGCCCGTTCCTGTTCACCTGATACCACTGTCCCTGCGCTCCTGCCGAGAGGCAGAAGGGGCGGAGGAACACACGGAGAAGAGCACTCGGCCAGACGGCGCCGGGAGGCTCTGATGGAATTGAGCCTGTGAGGGTTCCCCCCACTGTAGTCTCGGCTCTCTTTGACTCCGCTGCCACTCCAGAGTACCCCTCTCTCTCCTCTCAACGCGGACAGCCCTCCCTGCGAGCCCTTTCCAGGAGCAGGGAAATAAAAGCACCCTACTGCGGCTCTCCCTGCTCGCGCTGCCCCTATGTCGAAGAAACGCAAAGCCCCAGATGGCGGGGGGCCTGGCAGTATAGGGGCCGGTGGAGCCTCGGCGAGAAGCGAGGGCATCGAGGCAGGTGAGAGGGGAGCTAGAGGGTTGGGCACTGCTGGAGATTCCTTGGTGACAGGGGGGCACCCTCTGCGGTGCAGGAATGTACCATGCGCGCCAGCCTGGTGCTATGGGAATGCAATACCCACCTGTTGTGGTGCGGGCCCCTGAGGGGTCAAGAAGGTGGTATGCTTCACATCTGGTGTCCCCAGGAGCCGCTGTGACTAAGGGCCTGGCAGATGAATGCTAGGGAAGGGGCCGTGGCAAAAGACGATAGTGATGGTGACACATTAACCCTTTTATGCGTTTTCTACCCCAACGCCAAATTGTATTTTATGAAACGTTGTGCAATGGACCGTCCTTTCTAGTTTATGCAGGGTGTATGCTGGGTTAGAATGCATTTTGATCAGGGTGATGGCACCTACTTCAATACTACTACAGCTGCTAATAATAATAATTATTATCGTTAGTAGTAGTAGTAGTATTGTTGCTGCTATTACTACTGTTATCACCGCTGCTGGTGCTGATAGTTCCATCGTTATTGATGTTGGTGTAACTGTCAATAAAGTTGTTTTTTTTAATACCATTAGACTTATCTTTATTATTAATTGTTAATATTACAATGGGGAAGATTTTTTTATTGCTTTTTCATATATACATTTGACCACGTTAGTCAGTATTTTGGCTTAACTGTCTGCGTAATTTGTGAACACTTAAAACGAGCTGTATGTGTGTGTGTGGCACTCTGTGTGTGTGTGTGTGGTGCTCTGTGTGTGTGTGTGTGTGTGTGTGTGGCGCTGTGTGTGTGTATGGCGCTCTGTGTGTGTGTGTGTGTGTGGCGCTCTGTGTCTGTGGCACGCTGTGTGTGTGTGTGTGTGGTGCTCTGTGTGTGTGTGGCGCTGTGTGTGTGTGTTTGTGTGGCACTCTGTGCATATGGCATGCTGTGCGTGTGTGTGTGGCTGTATGTGTGGCTCTGTCTGTGTGTGTGGCTCTGTGTGTGTGTGGCTCTGTGTGTGTGGGTGCAAATGCAATAGGTCTCGCATTTGCGAGAGATTAAGCTATTGGCATTGTAAATGACAATGCCATTTATTTATATGTTTTAAAAACAAAAATAATGTCATGAGCAATGCCGATAGCTCTAACTTTAACAAAGACAAGACTATTGCATTGTAAATGCTTCTTTGTGTAGGAAAAAAGCGGGAGAAAGGGAGAGATTCAATACACTGTTGGGAGGTATATTAAAGGAAATGTGTGGAATACTTTGTGTATGCACGTCTGCTTGATTTTTTCTGTGTGTGCACTCTCTAGAATATATTGTGTTGTGCCAAGCAACAGCAAATAACAGTATGGAAGCTGCAAATAATATATAACAAGGAAATGTTGGAAAGCTAGCAATTGGAATATCCTTTTAGAGTAAAAAATTATTCACTGTTTTATCCTTTTTTGAGTCTTTGCAAACTAATGTGGAAGTTATTTGATTGGAAATCACATATGCTTTCACTTGAAAATGAGCGATTGAATTTGAAGCAGACTAAGTCAGATACTTAACTACCTCGTTGATCATTCATAGTTGAGACGCATTTTTGCCGTAAGCTATGCGTATGGGCATGCTTGCACCCTTTCATTCTCCAGCGTCCATCGTCTCTTCTGGAGCATGCACTCCAAACACGCAGCAAGAGAGACTTCGCCAGGTGCTCATTTAAAAAGCTGATCAGTGTAAAAGTCTTCCTCATGTTAAGCACCAGCACTGTCTTCTGTGTGAGTAGTCTCGAAGATGGGTGGGGCCACAAAGGAACATTTAGGAACTGAAGGCAGTTCTTACACCATCCACCAGGGCCGACCATGTATCTGGCAGCTAAGACTGACGAGGATCCCAAAGGGAGCTTGAAGGAGTGTTGCACTTATCACAATCTTCTTGAAAACCCAGAGATAGTGGTACACAATCCAGCTGTCCAAGATAGGACTGTGGATAAATGTGATCCATTTTCTGTGCTCCATCCTGGCCAGGAAGGGGCACATTCTTTTAATCTGAATACCACGTAATACGCTGTCCTTTCAGTATACCGGCTGTTTACATGTTTGTAGTCCAGAGGAAGACCCGTTGTTGTGTTCCAGCCTTTGCACACCTGTGACGTAACAGGCGTGCAGCGTAAGTCACACGTGACCAACTTTAATAAAGAGGGGCCCGCACGCACGTCGGCACTTGGCGACGGCGCGCAGAGCCATTAAGACCATCCAGAGTGTCCGTGCATTATTGAGTATCAGGCCAGGTGAAGACCTTAGTTATAAACCCAGGTGCCCCCTGAGTGTAGGCCCACTAGCATAGCCCCCTAGCTGTCACTGCCCCGGCGACACAACAACTGGCGACGAGGGTGGTCGTGCCCTCGCTGTGTGCGCCTCGTGGGCATTCTGGTCTGGGGCGGCTGCAAGTTACCAAACCCCACTTGCAGTGCTCGTGCCCCGATTCCCGCACATGCTGTGTGGGGAGGAGTGAAGTTATCGGCACCCGCCCGGGCCACTGGTGAGCTTCTGCCCGACGTTGCGCCCCGCTCCCGTGCACGGCACCGCCCACCTGACCCCACTGGCAGCGGGTGTCGCATTGTCTGCTCGGTGCCACGCAGTCCCTGCGCCCACTCCCAAGTCCCGTGCAGCGCCGAACCCGAGCAGATTGCTGGTGCACGAATTGCGCTGCCCGGGTGAAGCAGTGCCGCGGTGCACGCGGGCCTGGCCACGCCCTTCGCTTCCGCGCGGGCCGGGCGCGGCCTGCAATTCCTCCCGCATCTCGCGGGCGTGCCTGCACGTGGGGGATCACCCAGCCGACTTCACCCTGAGGCGCAGTGGGGCTGTCGCGTCCCTGAGGGAGACAAGAAGAGAGACGCGCAGACCTGCGGGCGCTGTTTGGGAAGGCACAGTACAGGCCGGCCCCAGGACAAGCACACATACCTGGTGCACTCAGTCACCAGCGCCCGACAAGCGCCAGTCGCCGCGCCCTTTATCACCTCGTCAAAGGCCACATCCAGCACAGTATACGAATCATCAAGTGGCGCCCCGGACACAGTGATACCACACAAGTGTCATGGCCACAATACCCCCCATCGAGCCGTTTGTGGTGGAAGGCTCGTCATCCCCCAAATGGAAAGACTGGGTGGACCGCCTACTCATATTCTTCGAGGCCACTAAGGTTCACAAAGAACAGAAGAGGGCCATGGTACTCCACCTAGGAGGCAAGGACGTCCACAACATCGCCAAAACATTGGTTGAGGCCACGCCAAAGACTCATAGTTTACTCATCAATGCCTTGAACGCATACTTTGAGCCAATGGCCAATCAGGACTATGAGAGGTTCACCTTTAGGCAAGCCAGACAACTGATGGAGGAGTCACTAGACACATATCACGCTAGGTTGAAGCGATTGGCAATGTCATGTGGGTTCGTGGACGTTACTGAAGAAATACGGGGTCAAATAATTCAGGGCTGTTCCTCGGCCAAGCTCAGGGAACGAATCCTGGAGGAATCTGGGAAACCCTTAGCTGACATCCTGACCTTGGGCCGCACAAAAGAACTGTCCAAAGCCTGAGCCGCTCACATGGAGGCGGCCCTCCAAGCGCCGGTGAAAGCTGAGCCGGTCAACAAGATCCAGGCAAAATCACCAGCAAAATGGAACAAGAAGCCCCCTGGAAATGCGGCAGGCGCAGCAGGGAAGTCGTGTGGATACTGCGGAGGCCCACCACATCAGGCATCGGAGTGCCCAGCTCGAGGGAAGAGGTGTTCAGGGTGTGGTCGATTTAATCACTTTGAAAAAGTATGTCGGTCAAAGAAGTTCCGCAAGCCACGGAAAGTGGTGAACGCCATACCAGAAGGGGACCCCAGCCAGAGTGACATGGATGATGATGAGGAGGAGGAAAGGACGGTGCACAAAGTGCACATGATTGGCATGGCCACTCGACGAGCCTGGAAGCTTCCCCAGTGCTGCATCAGAGTAGCAGACCAAGAGGTCATGGTGGTGGTCGACACAGGAGCGACCATCAACCTCATGAGTGCAGCCTTGTACCAGACAATGACTTGTCCCCCAACACTGAGTCCCTCTCCCATCACCATATTCGCATATGGTCAGGACACTCCGCTAAGAATCAGAGGGAAATTCAGAACGGCGATCAATCATGGTGACCGGACCGTCACCACTAACATATTTGTGTCGGAGGACGGACAAGGTATGCTACTCGGATGCCGAGTGGCAGAAGATCTGGGAGTAGTCACGTTTGCATTCGGAGTTCACCAAGAATCGGTACAGCAGCTCATAGCTGACTTATCAGATATCTTCAAGGGAATCGGAAAATTCACGGGTCGCCAAATACACCTACATATTGATCAGACTGTCCAACCAGTGGCACTGAGGCATCGCCGCATCGCGTTCCACCTCCGACCCCTGGTAGAAGAAGAACTCAAGAAGTTAGAGGCAGCGGGCATCATAGAAAAAGTGACGGGCCCCACCCCATGGGTATCGCCCATTGTGGTCACCCGAAAGCCGAAACAACCGGGAGCTGTCCGGATATGTGTAGACATGCGTCTTCTTAACGTTGCCATCAAGAGGGAGCGCCACATCACGCCCACTATCGATGACTTCATAGGAGAAATGGCGGGCCGTGCTGGTTTTCGAAATTGGATCTCCGATCCGGATACCACCAATTGGTACTTGATGAAGAGTCACGGAATATAACAACATTCTCGACACATGTGGGACTCCGGAGGTACACCCGACTTAGCTTTGGCGTATCCAGCGCAGCGGAAGTATTCCAAAATGTGATCCAAGAACTGATTGCCGACATACCAGGTGTAATCAACGTCAGTGATGACATCATGGTACATGCCCGCACTATTCCTGAACACAACCAGCGACTGGCACAAGTGTTCCGAAGGTTGAGGGAAGCTGGCCTCACCTTACACAGGGAAAAATGCGAATTCCTGAGGCAGAAACTAGGATTCTTTGGATACACGTTCTCAGCTGATGGAGTCAACCCTGACCCAGAGAAGGTGAAGGATGTCAAAGAAGCTGCTCCCCCCACCTCAGTCACCGAAGTCCGCAGTTTCCTGGGAATGGTCAACTACTGTGGGCGATTCATTCGGGATCTTGCTAATCTAACACTCCCACTGAGAGAACTCACAAAAGAGTCCATGCCCTGGACATGGGGACCGGAGCAAGAAAAGGCTTTCAAGGACATTAAAGCAGCTCTCTCAGACAACACCACTCTAGCATTCTTTGACCCCCGGAAGTAGACCCTGGTGGCAGTGGACGCTGGTCCCGCCGAATTAGGAGCGGTACTCATGCAAAAACAGCGACATGAGATGGTCTGAACTCCTGTTGCATTTGCTAGCCGGTCACTCACGGACACGGAACAACGGTACTCCCAGATTGAAAAGGAAGCCATAGCTATACACTGGGGGTGCAGGCACTTCCATCTATACCTGTACGGGAAACCATTCACAGTAGTCACAGATCACAAACCACTGGTCGCCCTTTTCTCGGGGACCTCAACAAAACCTCCACCTTGCATAGAAAAGTGGATGCTACAGCTTCAAGACTACAACTGTCAGATAGAATACCAACCAGGGTCACGAAATCCAGCGGATTACCTCTCACGGCACCCGAGAGCAGCCACCCCGGCGGAAATGGAGGAGGCTGAGGATACAGAAGCCTACGTCAGGTGTGTCACTGCGCGGTCATGCCTGCGACCCCTGTCTATCAGCAACGTTGCAGAGGCTACTCTGAAGGATGACTGCCTACAACGAGCGAGGAGAGCCCTTCAAAGTGGGAACTAGCGTCGGGCCAAAGAGGAATGGAAACTACTGACACCAAACGCCCAACGCATCATGGAAAGCCTATACCACGAGAGAGGAGAACTGAACGAAGACAACTCAGGATGCCTGCTAAGGGGTCACCGGCTGGTGATACCCTCTGCCCAGACTGATCAGGTGGTGCAACTGGCCCATGTCGGTCACCAAGGAATGGTGAAAACTAAAGCAAGGCTGCGAACCAAAGTATGGTTTCCGCTCATGGATGATCTAGTGGAAGCTACTGTAAGATCCTGTGCGGCCTGCCAAGTCACGGAAGACGCCCCGTGGGAAGCCCCAGTCATAGTCAAGCCTCGACCTCAACAACCTTGGGAATGTGTCAGCATGGACTTCGGAAGTCTTCCCGATGGACGACACACCATGGTTGTAATAGATGATCACTCCAAATATCCAGAGGTAGAAATAATAACTACTACCAGTGCCACCGAAGTAATACCCAAACTGGAGAAGATCATAGCAGCTCATGGTGTAATGCGAGAGCTCAGAACGGACAATGGCCCTCCCTTTCAAGGTCAGGAACTAGCCAGCTACCTGCACGCCCTAGGAACCCGGCACCGCCGCATCACCCCTCGCTGGGCACAAGCAAATGGCGAAGTCGAGCGTTTTATTAGCACCCTCCACAAGGTCATCCGAATAGCACATGACAAGGGCCAATCGCTGGAGATGGCGATATTTACATTCCTGAGAAGCTACCGACAAACGCCCCACACCACCACGGGGGTAGCTCCAGCACATGTTCTCATGGGACGGGTAGTGGCGGACTCCATTCCCCATCATCCCCAGTGGACACCTGCGAGGGCCAATGAAAGCAGGATTGAAGCGAAGCGACAAAAGTCATATGCCCAGGCTAGCCGAAGGAGGAGAGCCGTCCACGCTCGAATCGAACGAGGTGACCTTGTACTGTTGAAGAACAGAGTAACCAGTGGGAAATTTAGACTGACATATGAAAAGAGACTGTGGAAAGTCATCAGCGTAAAGGGCACTCGCATCATCGCCACCAGAGGTCGCGAAGTTGTGACCCGGAATGTGTCCCATTTCAAGCCATTTCATCCGGAGGCGGAGACGATCACAAGCTCCGAGTGTCCGGCGTCTCGAGTGACTGCGAGTCCAGTGGCTTAGAATATCCTGGAGCCTCGCAATGATCCTCTGAGAAACACTTCTCCTGCCGAGGCCATCGAAGGCCCAGATGATGCGGAAAACTCCAGTGTGGCACCAGAGGGTCTGGAAGGTGATTCTGTCAGCCACATCCCAACTTCCCCGGCCGGGGGTGATGTCCCCAAAACCCGCGGGCCTTCCACCTATAAGCTGAGGAGCAACCCAGCACCGTCCTGCCGCCTTCAAGACTACATCATGTAAGACTCTTCCAGTGTGTCTAGATATGTGTTGAGATTGACTTATCTTATGTGCCAATCATGAACCTGAACACTGCCGCACCACCTCACAGAACAATGTAGTTTGTTCCGAGACTACACTGATGGTTTTCAATACATGCTTGTTTGTTTGTTTTATATTTTAGGAGGAATGTTGTGTTCCAGCCTTTGCACGCCTGTGACGTAACAGGCGTGCAGCGTAAGTCACACGTGACCAACTTTAATAAAGAGGGGCCCGCACGCAGGTCGGCACTTGGCGACGGCGCGCAGAGCCATTAAGACCATCCAGAGTGTCCGTGCATTATTGAGTATCAGGCCAGGTGAAGGCCTTAGTTATAAACCCAGGTGCCCCCTGAGTGTAGGCCCACTAGCATTGGCCCCTAGCTGTCACTGCCCCGGCGACACAACACCCGTTGTGATGGTTGAAATGAAACACAAACCATTAGGGTTGAAACAGTGAAGATATTTATGCCAAAGGTTTCATATCCTTGGCCAAGAAGCCTGACATACCCGCAAATAATACAATAGACATTGTCTCTGTCCACACATTATGTTTATGTATTTTGTTGTTTTTGTTTGAGATTGTGCAACTAAAAAACAGTATAGTTGCTGATAATGCACTTGAAGTGTGAAATGGGTTTAAGTGATTCAGTTTGTAGGAAATAACTTTCTGGGAGCTGGACTGAGCATGACACTGGAAAGTGAACAGGGGCCATAGATAATGTCATAATGCACGATGTTAAACATATTTTGGCTAATATGGATAGCAGCCTATTTTTTCTTGTAACACAGCTGTATCATTATAGTCTGTTATGCAAGCCATGTTTACCACTGGAAGAAAATACAAGGCAAGTGCAAATGTATGATTTAAACTGTATTGCACTTCATCAGGTTGTGTTCCTACTGAGGCAGGGTATTTATGGGAAGCCGTTCATGTCAAAATTACAGATCCCCATATAAGACACCTCCTGAAATGCATGGAGTGCTGCAAAATAAATTTGAGACACACCAGAATGAATATAACATATGTCTAAATAAAAACTAAACATGGCAGAGTGAATATACTACCTAGTGGACAACAGGAATAACACACACTCTGAATTGGATAAAAGGTATGTTGAGATGTATAACAACTACGCTGAAAGGAATATGACTGTTGCTGAAAAGAATACAACAAGAAATCAAGTGAATATAAACCTTATTGAAATGATATAGACTGGTGCTGAAATGAATATAACCCACATTGGAATGAATATGGCACATATTAAATTGAATTTGACACTCTTTAAAATGAATACAAGCCATGTTCAAATGAATATGACACATGTTCAAATGAATATAAGCTAAGTTTGAATAAATATGAATAGTGTCGAAATGAATATAACTAACACTGAACTGAATATGACATGTGTTCAAATGAATACAAGATACGTTGAAATAATTATGACTAGTGTCAAAATGAATAAAACTAACACTGAACTGAATATGACACATGTTCAAATGAATATAAGATAAGTTGAAATAAATATGACTAGTGTCAAAATGAGTATAACTAACACTGAACCGAACATAACATGTTTAAATGAATACAAGATACGTTGAAATAATTATGACTAGTGTCAAAATGAATAAAACTAACACTGAACTGAACATGACACGTGTTCAAATGAATACAAGATACGTTGAAATAATTATGACTAGTGTCAAAATGAATAAAACTAACACTGAACTGAATATGACACATGTTGATATAAATATGATTGCAGTTAAAATGTATTTGGTGCACATTAAAATAAATATAGCCCACAATGAAATGAATATGAGAAGCTTTAAACTGGATACAACATCTATTGGAACCGATGAAACATGGCAGAAAAAATATTCTACCTATTGGACAATGTGAACAACACATTTTGAATTGGATAAAAAATAAACCGAGATGTATAACAACTACGCTGAAAGGAATATGACTGTTGCTGAAAAGAATACAACAAAAACTCAAGTGAATATAAACCTTACTGAAATGATATAGACTGGTGCTGAAATTAATGTAACCCACATTGGAATGAATATGGTACATATTAAAATGAATTTGACACTCTTTAAAATGACTGTGATACACATGAAATGAATGTGAGACATACAGCAATGAATACAAGCCATGTTCAAATGAATATGACACATGTTCAAATGAAGATAAGATAAGTTGAAATAAATATGACTAGGGTCAAAATGAATATAACTAACACTGAACTGAATATGACACATGTTAATATAAATATGATTGCAGTTGAAATGAATTTGGTGCACATTAAAATGAATATGGCCCACACTGAAATTAATATGAGAAGCTTTAAACTGAATACAACATCCATTGGAATCGATACTGCACATATTAAATTGAATGTGACACTTTTTCAAATGATTGTGATACATATGAAATGAATGCCAGACAATCGGCAATGGATACAAGCCATGTTCAAATGAATATTGCACATGCTCCAATAAATGTAAGATAAGTTGAAATAAATATGACTAGTGTCACAATGAACATGACCTACACTGATCTAAATATGACATATGGTCCTATGAAGATGATTGCAGTTGAAATTAATTTGACACACCTTAAAATGAATATGGCCCACACGTAAATAAACATAAGAAGCTTTGAATTAAATACAACATCCGTTAAAATGAATATTGCGCATCTTTAAATAATTCTGACACATGTTACAACATATGTTGACACACCTAACATGTTCATTGGATTTAAATTTACATACGTTCAAAGGAATATGGCAACTGAGATATTAATGACCTGATTACAAGTTTGGCAGTCTCATAGCGGGTCGCCACACTGCGAGACTGCCAAACCTGTAGTCAGATCATCCGCCGGATTTCGAGTTAATCCAGGTTGGGCGGTCCCACAGGAGCGCGTGTCTAAGGCACTTAGGTGTGCCTAAGACATGCACCTCTGTGAGACCAGTGCAGCACGTTCCAGCATGGGGAAAAATGCACAATGGACAGAATGCTGCACAATTTGAAACATTCACCCCAGTACAGAGATCTGGGCCTAAATCCATCGTGTGTTTGCTACCCATGCCAATCCAGTCCAGACCCAGCCATATGCAAATCAGTCTTAACCCTGTTCTCCATGGGAACAGTCCAGCCCGAAATGCCAGCCTCGTCTTCCCTTGACTGGAAACAAGCATCCTGGGGTATCACTTCTCATCAGCCAGGTTAGCTTGACTCCAGCGGCATGGAGAGCATGGGTGAGAAATGCAAAAAGAACAATTGATGGACAGAATGCTATACAATGTCAAACATTCACCCCAGTACAGAGATCTGGGCCTAAATCCATAGTTATTTTTGCTCCCCATGCCATTGCAGTTCAGGCCCAGCCATATGCAAATCAGTCTTGACCATGCTCCCCATGGTACAGGAATAGGGTCAACACTGATTTGCATATGGCTGGATCTAAACTGGGGTGGCATGGTGAGCAAAATATTGATGGATTTAACCCAGATCTCTTGACTGGTGGTAAATGTATAGCGCCTTTCTCAGAAAAATGCGAGACTTGCGAAAGGATGCCAGGCAGTCTGAATCTGCTACTCTTGCCTTTTGCGACCTGTTAGAGGGACCTGAGGAGTTTGGACCCCCTTCCTCTTGAAACCCAAGGACTGAAAGGTCTCCAAAGATCATGAGGCTGATTCACTGGGCAGCTCCAGGAACCTAAAAAAGCTGAAAAGAGCGTTTCAATGAAGAATGCCAGTTGACCATTGGCAACTGGACAAAGACTGAACTTTGCTGTTTCCCTCTGCCAGACACCCTGAAGGGCAAAATTATCATTATTTCATGGCGCACAGTGCAGCAAGCCACCTTGCTGAGCTAAGCTGTGTGAAAGAGAAAGGTCAGAATTGCACCTTATTTAACACGAAGTGGTACATTCCTGTCTGTTGTTTGCGCTGGCGCACTGTGTGCTGTCCAGCTCTAACGCAGACACCCTTGCATCATGGTGCAAGGGTGCTTTCCTTGCAGACAGGACTGTTTTTGTGCATGAAATCTTACTGCACTAAAACAATCCCCTGAGGAATTTCCCTCTTTCTAGGTGTGCTGCAGAACATATAGAAAAAGGAACAAAAAGGAGAAAAAGAGGTATTTTTCCTCCTTACGCTTTACCCAGGGAGGCTTAGCATTTTGAGTAATTCCCAGGTCTGACAGTAATTTTGGAATGAGCCAAAATCCATGGGTGAATGCGTGGGAACACCCACCCTTCACCCATTAAATGCCTCCTTGGGGCAGAGTAACGCACCACAGCAATTTACTCTAGATTTATCAAGCCACGCAGGGCTACGTAAGGTGGTCTTCCGTGACTTGATAAATCTGACTTAGTGGTTGTGTCCTAAAGGCGATGCAACTCATTGGTAAATCTGTCTCAGAGAGTCTAAAACTACTTCATCTGACATCCTATGGACATTATTAGTGTCCTTGTGTGGTTGTTCTGACACCACAAGAACTTTGGGACCTTTGCTCCACAGTTTTAAGGGACCAATGGCAAAAAGTATTTGATTACCAGTTACCAGAGTCAGATTGAAATTCCACATAAAAACGATAACTTTTGATTTGGACATTATTTCAAACGTCCCTCCTTCCTGTCCCTAGCGGGGCCAATCTGCTTGGTGTATCCAACTTGGTGAGGCGGCACTGATGTCAAAATGTACAACTCTTTTATCTGATCAAATTCCACTCACTTTTGAGGTAATGCCTTCATGTGAGGGCCTCTGGTTGTCAATAATTGGTATATCTCTCTCGCTCACTGTGGGTATAATGTTTTGTGCATCAGGTAGGATCGGGACGGAAAAGACTACTTTAGTATTCATAGTTCTGAATATTTCCCTTTTGCATTTAGACATCAACACAGTCACAATGAATCATAAGTACTTCCATACCTAACATATTTCTCTCATTTCCCATATTACATATGCAGTAAGTCTGTAGCTAGCATGGCTAGGTTCTTCAGTCACCATCACCACATAGGCTAGCTATGCCAGTGATTGGAAAAATGTTGTTCTGCATTTGGGGCACTGTAATTCTTGTATGGTCATAAGGTCATGGTTTTTACTGATGCTGGCATTGTAAAAAGGACCAGGCTTTTATTCCATAGATGATTAAGCCAAAAGAGGATAAAGGGATAAGGGAATATATCTTTTTCTTATACTTCAATGAGAACATCTCTTCTGAAGACATTTGGGACGGCACGCGGGATGCTTTATGCAGCTACATTAAAGAAAGCTGAAGTCGCAAATAATATATGAAACTGGAAAGTGGATGAGGCACCCCATATATCGAAGCACGATTTTCTTTAAAACTGACGGAAGGGTAGCCATATTGTACCGCGTGCAGAAACATTTTCATGTTCTTTTAAAGTCCTATCTTTTATCATTACGCATTGAATAAACATCTTCACGATTATTGGATCTATATTGCTGATAAGCAAAGGAAACTTAGATACTTTTTTAACCATCGAACTACGGCCTACCTGCTGTTGATGATCATTATTGCAAGAAGGACGGCCCCTTGTATATTGTTGATAAGCAAAATATACTGTGATACACCTCTATTCATATAAGTGCGGTTGACTTACTTGCGACTGACGAATATTATTGAAAGAAGGAAGGCCCTCTTAGTAAGAAATAAATTTTGGGAAGACAGCTAATATATTCCTGAGGAAGGCGGCTATATTTTAAATGTCCGTTGAAACGCGTTGAATTAAAGGGAGAAGTGCAATACACATTGAGCAAGGATCATTCTGACTGTTGTGGAATCTTTACCTTTATTTTGCACCTCCCTTAATTGTCTTAGGAACTACTTAGGTTTAGATTGTGTTTATGAATTGTTCCGTTCTTATATTGTCTGTGTTCCCAAATTTTATTAATTTTAAAACTTCTGTTTGTTTTTAACTTGTTTTTTACATATATGAATAAACTGTGCACACTGAATCTATTTGTTTTTTACAGAACTGCTTTGTTGTATTTTGCATTGCTCCAATTTGTATGGTCCGATGAATGAATGACATTTGTTTAGTAGTATGTAAGAATTGTTGTCTTGTTATTGAACAACCCAAAGGGAATTTTCTTTTGACATACAGTCAATGAGAACAGAAACAGAAACTAGACCAGATTCTTCCCTCATTTTCACATATAGAAAAAAAAATGCCTTTGTGATGTGTATTATTTGTAGAATATTGCACATAAACAGTCCTGCCTGTAATGCAGGTACCCTTTTAGCTGATGCAAGGGTGCCTGCATTGTTGCTAAGCAGCAACAAGTGTGAAAGCGCTGGAAGACAGCTGAAGAGTGCCATATATGTGAAATATGGCCCTTCTGAGCTCTATCCCATTCACGTAATGCACCACAGAAACTTGCCTTGCTGCACTTCGTCACATGAATTCATACTAAATTTCCCCCTAGACCTGATGCTGCTGATCTTGTAGCATAGCTGTGTCTTCTCCTTTTCAACCCTGGATTGTGGGGTTTGATGATGTCTGGAAGGTGCACCCTTGCACATAGATCCATGTTGGGTCCCATGACATTTTTGTTATCAATCTACTTGCAAGGGTACTGTTGCCAAGTCATTCTGTGCCCTGGGCACCCACCAACTTTTTGCTGTATGGTACTGGTGGTAACTGACGGGCACCCATG
The DNA here is from genome assembly GCF_964263255.1 of Lissotriton vulgaris. NCBI lineage: Eukaryota > Metazoa > Chordata > Amphibia > Caudata > Salamandridae > Lissotriton > Lissotriton vulgaris. Next base: position 301,688 of record NW_028247158.1, read on the forward strand.
TGATTGGCATGACCCACACTATAAGCCGCTAGTATATAACAGGGCAGGGGATTGAAAGTACCTAGAAGCCCACAGTATCCTGGGGCATGGCAGTTTGGATGCCAGCTGATTTTTCTGCACTTGCATATGTGTATTGCTGAAGCATGAGGGCAGTTTAAAAACAGCCCTAGGTGCCAGGACTGCTGTTAAAAAGTAAATTTTGCCCAAACTCGACATTTTGGTTTGAGGCACTTAAAAATGGTTTACCTACAATGTTTGGGCATATTAGGTACCCCCAGGGTCTCCCCTAGGTGTCCCAGGGGTGGGGGGGGTCCGGTATTTATAAGGTACGCCCTTATAAAATAAGTTTCATATGCCCTGTGTTAATTGAAATTTCACATTTCACTCCCCACATTGTGGGAAAGTGCTGCTCAAATTTCGACTTTAATGCAAGGAGCACTGTGGATGGAGAATCTGCAATATTTTTACAGATTCATAACCCCTAAAGTCTCCCCTAGTTGCACATGGGGTGGGGTTCCTGTAGAAATTAGGGAAATATGTATAAAATATGTTTTTATAAGCCCTAGTAGTAGGAAACTGGCCGAGGTAATTTTCTCCATTGCAAATCCCCTGGCCCATAGGTTAACATTGCAAGAAGTTATTAAAGAATAACTCCTTATAGGAAGGGAATAAAACTACCATTCAAAGACTTCCCAGAATGGTATTAATAAATCCAACAATATAATATTGTTGAATTCCTCCTAAAATGTACATCCAAGAAGTTAGAAGACGTTCTTGTTTGTAGGTCCAAATTCAACCTTCCAGTGGTCTGCCCTGATTGGTCAGAGTTAAGTGGATAAGCAGGCTGCCTTGAAGAGGTGATAAAGAGCCCCTGCGGTTAACCAGCTCTGCTGGCAGGTCAGTGTGCTGTTCCGTAGGAATGCCAGGCCAGGGGGAGGAGTCGTAAACTAGGTTCTTCAAAGAAGAGAGCAGAGACCAGTGTCCTTTAAAGCTCTGAACTTACTACTTCAGGCAGATGGTAAGATTAAGGAAGGTATGAGATGCAGTGGGGAGAGTCTAAGTAAATTAGCCATCCCCGGGATGTGTTTAGCCAGCTCTTACCTCCTTGCTGGAAAATCAGCCATTATGGATTTGGAAGAATGATGCACTCTGGGACAAAATAATGCCACACTCTACAGGATCTGGTCATAACTTTAAGGAGTTACCCTGCTCCCATTGGTCATAAGTGACTTCCTGCCTGATCCAGAGAACTTGGAATAAGTATCTGAGAGGGGCAGAGCCTCTCAGATCTGCTGCTTGAAACCTACTGAAGCAAGAAGTTGCCTAGCTGAGAAGATTGTTGTGCAAAGACTTCTAAGGCCTGATCTATGAGGACTGCACCATCTGAAACTACAGCCCTGAGGATTACCTTCCTGAAAAAAGACTACAGAGTTAACTCCCTGAAGGCTACAGGTTAAAAGAGCTCATCTGGAACATCACCAACTAAATCTGCACCTTGGAGAAACACCAGTGGATTTGTAAGGGTTTTGTACCAGTGGATTGTGGGAGCTGAAGTCCTCAACTTTCAAGGACCATCTTGGAGCTTCCAGGAGGGGCGCCAGAGGGCGCACTGCGGAATGGCTGCCTGTTGAGACATCTCCGCCGGTCAAGCTCATGAACTGACAATATATCAGCGGCCAGCGGCGTTCTTTACCCATGTAACAGGCAGAAAAATGAATCGTAAGACATGCTGCACATTCAGGTGATGTAATCTCGCACGGAATGGGGCCACAGATGGAGATATCAGTGCTGGCATAATCGGCCCGGACTACATGACAGCCAGATAACATGGCGGCCGCCTGATAACTGACAGAGATAACGGCAGCGGGGACAGCTGACTCCTGAACACGTTAGACGCTGTAGCGGAGCCGATTGCAGTGTGGCTTCCGCTCGCCGCTGATCGTCTGTTGCCGGAATCCTCCCCTCAAAGAAACACGCTACAGAACATCACAGAGGTACTGTTTGCGCCGCTGGGGAAAATGGAGAAAGACTGGACGTATGGTAGTGCAGCCGGAGCGATCTCATAACACTGCAGCACTGCGGGCGGTAATGGAGGCGGGTGGGATTCCTACGTATATGCAGAATCCTTGAGGCCAATATTATGGAAGTGCGGCTTAACAGTGAAATACAAATGCACAGCCAGATTTAAATGCTCCACAATTGAATGCATGATCGGCGGCGACTTTCACAGCATAAAATGGCGGACATGAAACGAACATTAACATAGAGTGCCAGACTCTTTGGTAAAGCTTCATTTCGTGCACAATATTTCACTTCGGAGTGGAAATGATTGCATGTATACAGAATATGTGAGCACATGGAGGGTGGCAGGGTATGCAAGATAGCACAGCGCTGTGACAATTAAGCATGGCTGGTCTAAAAATGGCGGTTACAGGTCTAATCACTGCACCGCGCTTCATTATCTGAGCATGCCAATAATGATAGCTGCACCATCTAGTTCATTGCAATGATAGGTTGGGTGGCGGACGCACTATCAGTATACCCAATTCATCCTGCTCTATAACTAAACCACCGCAAACCGGTTACATCACAGCCTCATTCCACACTTAACGTGCGCACTGGAGCAGTGCCTTGATTGCGCCAGGGCGTATCATCTGCCATCACAGCCTGGCCCTGGTCTGGTCTATGCACAACGGTTACCTGCCGCCCTCACAACGGCAGCTCGGAGGCCCCCCAAAGTAGATGGCTGAAGTGTCACACATGCCCCAGTACTGATACATACCAGCGTACCGTATATCCTAGCGTGCACTTGAATTTTCAAATTAGTGCAGCGGCCTCTACTAGTGTGCAGAGAACTACTCATCGACTCCGTGAGAAAGTGAAGTATCTTTGCAGCCCACAGATAAAGGCACCCCGTCATTATGGGGAAACCTGACAGACAGCAACCCAAACTCACTTTTGAGTCGAAGAAACCAACTAAGGGTGCACCTTCACATTCTGATACAGAAATGGAACAGGGAGACACTTCTAACAGCACCATGGAAGCGGTACTTAAAGCGATACAATCCAGTCTGCAGGACATTAACGGGAAACTAGATAATCTGACCCAGCGAGTGGACTGCATGGCTGCGAAACTAGACAAGCAGGGAGAACGGCTGGATAACGCTGAGGGCCGCATCACAGCGGTGGAAGAAGAAACAACTGCTACTCCTGGCAAATGCAAAGAAATGGAAAAAGTCCTGGAAGTAATTAAGACTAAAGCTGAGGATTTGGAGGCAAGATCACGCCGAAATAATATACGAATAGCGGGTGTGCTGGAATCCACAGATACTGGCAGGAAGGAAAAATATGTGGAGGACATGCTCAGGTCAGTGTTCGGGGAGGACAGTTTCTCCAATGTTCCAATTTGGAACATGCGCATAGAGCCCTAGCCCCACGTCCGCCCCCAGGTGCCAGCCCACGCCTAATCATCACGCAAATTTTAAATTACAGGGATAGAGATGCAGCGCTCCGGATGGCAAGAGAGAAGCAGCATATAACGTACCAGGGAAACAAGTTGGAATTATATCCTGATTTCACAATGGCAATCCAGCAAGCAAGGAAGGAATTCGCACAAGCCAAGGCCAAACTGCGCGAGTTGAAGGTGGACTATGCTATGCTTTACCCTGCAAAGCTGAAGGTGACATGAGAAGGGAAAGTCACTCTGTTACAAACCCCGAAAGCGGCACCGGAGTCGTCAAGAAAATCCACTTGAAGCGCAGAGAACGGCGACGAGAGGAGCAAAATCAAGAATCGGACTGAGAGCGATGATCTGCTGAAAAAGTAATGTGAACTGCTGATGGCAATTATTCCCAGGAGAAAACGCTTTCACAATCAGTGCCCATCACAAGGGTCAGTGCATTTGAGTTATATGTGGCATGGAAAGACTGGGTCATGTCTGCGTACGTAACAGATCTCAAACAAGGATTGCGGATTGAGGATCTAAGCTGTGCAGAGGTACGATCTTGCAGGCCAATGCGGCCTCCGTTGATGTGGATACACACAATGCACTACTGTTGTGCTAATAAAGGTAATGTGCAGGGACCCTGCTTTGCTGGCGGACTGCATCCAATGCCTGTCAGTCACTGCCTTATATCACTGACAGGTCTGCAGCGGCCAATGCCTAATGACTGATCAGACTGAGATTCTTTTGATTTCTGCTGCATGCCTAAATGCAGCAACAGAATTTACCAAAAGACTCAAGAGGTTCTGTTTCCAGGTTACTAATTGCTAAATTTTTACGCTGCATTGTTATTGTTGCTTGGCCACATCCACCATGGTGGATGGTGTTGTGTGCCCATGGTAGACCCTCCAATGGGTGTTCCCCAACTGGGTAATGGTTTTGTTGTGGGTTTTGTAGGAGTATGTCTTTGGCATATTTTGGGTGCTAAAGTGGGAGTGGCATTGGGGGTTGAGGGTATGTTCTACAGATCTCAGTGTTTGAGATGCAACGCCAATATCCAGGGATGTATGGATCGTAAACCTTGGGGTGATACCTGTCATCCTAATGTTGGTACTGTAAGTGATGCGTTTACATGGGGATTGGACATTAACTTGAGATATGGCTGACGTTCGGTAAAGACCAGCCAATTTAACTCTAATAACTTGGAATGCGCGAGGATTAAACAATCCGAAAAAGATAAGACACATGTTTGCTTACCTGGATAGACTGCATGTTGATATTGCTATGCTCCAAAAACGCACTTAGCCCCCTATTCCAATTGCAAACTAGGGCATAGATGGGCGGAGTCTCGTCATCATTCTACGTATTCCACATATGCAAGGGAGGTGACCATATTGATCAAAAAGGGCACAAATTTCTCCCTTGAAACATCTGAGATTGACTTCATGGGTAGATATGTCATTCTTAAGGGGGTGCTAAGGGGACAGAAAGTAGTGCTCATTACTACATATGGCCCCAATACAGATGCGCCTGACTTTTTTCATGAAGTTTGGCAAAAAATATATGATGTAGCTGATAGGACACTTATATGGGGAGGAGAGTTCAACTTGGTCCTAAATGAACGATTGGACAGGTCAGATGCTACAGTGGAGCCCCACAGGAAAGCCATGCGGAAATTGAATTATATTATTTCGGAACTAGCCTTGTTTGATCTGTGGCGCATAAAACATCCGGTAGGGAGAGAGGCCACGCACACTTCGGCTATACACAATAGTTGGTCCCGCATAGACTACTGGGTGGGATCACATAATGCGTCGTTCTGGACCCATGATGTCAAACATCTTCCAAAGACGCTATCTGATCATAACCCTGTTTACTTATCTCTTCAGCTACCACATTATATTCCGCCACCATATAGCTGGCGGTTTAACTCTAAGGCACTGACAGACTCGCTATATAGAGACTCGATTTCAAACGCCATATCGGAATTCTTCCTCATTATTGAGCCTTCTACAGATGATCCCTGTCTGCTCTGGGAAGCTTTTAAGGCGACTCTGCGGGGAGTGTGCCTAAGCACTAATGCAGGGATATTGAAAGATATTCGTCAGCAGTTAACCAAAAGTGAGAGTAGACTAAAAGAATTAGAGCACGAATACGAAAGATCACAGAACCCGAAACTGCTGGGAGAGATAAGGGAGGTGCTAACGGAACATCAATCTTTAGCCGAGGACAAACTCAAATTTAGGACGAAACATGCCAGAGCTAGAACTTATGGCGAGGGGGGTAGACCAGGGAAGGTACTAGCAGCAAAAATATGTCAGGGCCGGCATCCACCAACAGTATTGCAGGTCAGAAGCTCAGCTGGGGAGCTGCAAACCACTCCTAAGGGTATGCTGCAGGAATTTAAGGCTACATACAGCTAAATTTATAAATCACGTCACTCTGCCACTACAGAGGAGATAATGGCATACATGGAGGATGTGGCCATTGCATGGCTATCGGAAGCCCACAGGCAATACCTTTCCCTCCCAATCACTGTAGAAGAGGTTACAGAAATTATTAAATCATTACCCAATGGGAAAGCTCCGGGCCCTGACGGATTCTCGGGTGAATTCTATAAGGCATTTGTGGATCTGTTAGCCCACGCATTGTCGCTATGTATGGGGATGCATTTGAGAAATTTGTTCTCCCGCCCACTCTCCGAGAAGCGGTCTTAGTGACACTATTAAAACCTGCGAAAGACCCCACGAACTGTGAATCCTACAGGCCACTGTCACTAATAAACGTAGACTCTAAAATTTTGGCCAAACTACTTGCAGTGCGCTTACAGCCCCTTATGACCGCGTTGGTTTTGCCGGACCAATCTGGATTTATTCCGACCCGGCCCACAGCTCATAATACTAGAACACTGTTTGCCCTGGCACACTACTTAACACCCGATACTAAGGCGGCCGTAATAATGTTGGATGCTGCTAAAGCTTTCGACTCCATAGAAAGGCCCTATCTTTTTGCGGTCCTCCAGAGAATGGGTTTTCCTCCCATTTTTCAGCAGTGGGTCAAGATTCTCTACACCAAACCCGTTGCTAGGATCCGAGTCAACAACTATGTGTCCGACATCATCACAATAGAAAGAGGAACGAGGCAGGGCTGTCCCTTGTTGCCGCTCTTATTTGCTTTAGCTCTGGAGCCTTTAGCTTTTAAAATTAGACAAGGACATCATTACTCAGCCTTGCAATCTTTAGAGAGACCCCTACATATATCTATGTGTGCGGACGACATGCTGCTCTACGTACGAGATCCAGAAAGTAATTTGGCCCCACTACTAAGAGAATACATTAAATATAGCCGGCAGTCTGGGCTCCAAATAAACTGTGATAAATTGATTATAATTCCCCTCACGAATAATACAACTCCATATACTACGGAGTTCCCACTGGAGTGGCAGAAAGACTCAGTGCGGTACTTAGGAGTGTGGTTTAATAGGGAGCCAGAAATTGTAATACGAGACAACTATGGTAAAGCTGTTAGCACTATTGCGACCAAAATTGAACGATGGATCCAGCTACCTTTAACGCTGGCTGACAGACTAGCAATAGTCAAAATGGTTATACTTCCTAAATTTTTATACCTGTTCAATAATGTTCCCATTACTCCACCGCCTGAAGTGTTCCGGCAGATTCAATCTTTGCTTATTAAATTACTCAAAAGGGGGTTTTAAAGTGCCTGATTTTAAGCTATATTATCTATGTGCACAGGCCCAATACGCCTATCACTGGTATCATAGGACTCCTTATCTCACTCACACAGCCATAGAGGAGAGTGATGCACACCCTATTCCATTAACTGCAATCCTAACGCATAAATGGCCGCCCCTGCACAGTAAAGACATTAACATGGTGGACAAACAAACACTGCCTGGCATCAAATAGGGAAGCTAATGCACAAATCTCCTATATACGCTCCCGCTCTCCCATTGCCACATCATCCTAACTTGTCAGTCACTCAGGAGGAGGTGGGTCTGAGACTGTTGAAACAGATAGGAATTGATACGCTAGGGGATTTAGATAATGAAGGTACATTTAAACAAATGCAAGATTTTGATTATGTTAGTAATCAAACTGTACTATTCCGCTTCACAATTCATAGACTGCAAGGTGCAATCAAGCAACACTATCCCACATACCCAACGGAACTCCCACAATTGAACGCATTACAATTAATCCTCACATCTCCCAATGATAAAAAGCTTATCTCATGGCTATATACGGTGGTGCAAGAGGAGATAGCAGACACTACACACACAGCATGTGCAAGATGGGATAGAATATTAGACACTCAACTGACAGAGGAAGAGTGGCAAGAAGCTTGCTCGGTAACCGAATGATTAACCCCTAACGGCAACTTGAGAATACTACACTATAAATATCTGCATCAAACCTACCATACACCAGCACGTCTTCATAAATATGGCTTGCGACCAGATGCACATTGCAAAAGGTGTAGACAGGAAACCGCAGACTTTATACATCTGGCAAGGGAATGCCCATCTGTGATGGAATACTGGGGGAAAGTCACCGAAATGTTGGGCGGTATGGTCGGGGTCCCCATTAATTGCTCAGATCGTACCTGTCTGTTGGCCCTTTTACCTAATGTCAGAGCGGCGAGACGAAAGTTCTGTTTGATTGCATTATTGTTGGCTAAACGGCGAATTTCAATGGCACACTCCGACGACTGCCCAGTGGATCCGTGACCTGTCATATTGCCATGAAACGTTGCTCACCTATGAGGAAGAACTGCCATTAGGTTCCCGCCCAAGAGACTACTAGTCCTACCTGGTTGCCTATTTGCAAAATATTACAGATGTAGAGTCAGTATAAGTATCACTGTTTGTACCTGAGGATGATGATTATTTGGACAAGTATAGGTTTCCTTTTTTTCTGTATATGCTATAAGATGATTGATACTATTCCGGGATGTGGGATGCAGTAACATGATGATCTGTATGTTTGTTTACTTGAATTTGTTCTTTTACTGAAACTATCAATAAAAAGATTTTTTTTTTAAATCTTGGAGCTTCCAGACTCTTGGAGTGAGTTTGAGACACTTTGGGACCCCTCAAGGAACTTCAGGAAGAAGTTCAAAAGTTTGGAGATCTTTGGAGCAACTTTGAAAAAAAGCTCCATAGAAGGACCAACTCAACCTGGCCAGCCAGGCCGCCTGCCTACAACCGCGAGCCGACCAAGCCAACCAGGTTCGTCCCGCTAAAAGCTCCATCGCACCAACTTCCAGAGATTGACCGGAACTAGAAGAAATATGAAGCCGGCAAACCCTCACCGGATCTGGCTACATGAGGAGCATCGAGAGACCCCACGAGAAAAAGCTCCAGAAAAGTTTCTAAGTCCACTTGTAGAAAAGGTGACCCGGAGCAACTGCGAACGGCAAGCCGCCCAGGGCTCCATCGCAGTCAGCCTGGATTCCTGTGTTGTCCCGCTGAAGTGATCTTGAAAAATGTTCTACGTCAGCTCCAGAGAAGTTGACCGGGACCTCATCACAAGTCAATCTGGTGAACCCTCACTTTATCCGGACTGGCTGGGAGCTTCGAGGGACCTCGCGAGAAAAAGCTCCCTAAAAATGTCCAACTCCGAAGGTAGAAACTGAAACCGGGACCTGGCGCAAGCTGTAGCCGCCCAGGGCTCCATCGTGGCCAGCCTGAAACTTTGACTTTGCCGCGATCTATCGCCAGCAGGTATCACAATAGGATGCTATAAACTTCTAAGTGCTATATTTTATTAAATCTTTGAAAATTCATATCTCCGGTTCCCTACATTTAATTTTTGTGGTTTTTGTGTCATTTTAAAGATACAAGTATTTACTATTTTTATAAATTGGTGTTGGATTTGTATTATGTGTTGTTTTGAAATTGTGTTTTAAATGCTTTACATACCTGTCTTTGAAGTTAAGCCTGTCTGCTCGCAGCCACGTTACCCAGGGTTGAACATAGGAATAATTTTGTAAGACCTATGCTGAGTCCTACCATGTGCTAGTGGTCTTATTGAAACTGGCAGACCTACATTTTTCCTACCAATAATTCACTTTCCAACAGGCACATAGCCTACAGCTTAGCTGAAGGCAATTTATTTGTTAGGTTTTTCAGACAATTTCGAGGGGAGCCCTTAGGAGAATCCTGTTCCTTTAGCATCCAGCACTGAATTTAACATGTAGTATCTTTGTGCCAGCTTCCATGGTGGTGTAGTTTGTGTTCTGTATGCTTGGGCTACCTCCTCCATTCAGTCCTGTGCCTTACAGAGCCTTGACCCCTTTGATTTGTCTACTTCCCGCCCTTCTTGCGTACTTCCATGTACCATTTCTCCTTAGATCCCATTCCAACCTGCATCTATTCCCTGCATTTAGTCCTTTAGCTTCAATGTGTACTCCTTCCTTGTGTTGTCGCCTCATCCCACCTCAACAGGGTATGAACTTTAGTGTACTTCTCTTTCTGGCTTACTCTTAATATTGTGTAATTTCTTTCTTCCACTCCCCTGTACATACTCGGAGTATCCAATGCAATCAGTTGTATTCCTTTCCATCTTTATTCTTTGGTGGTGCCATTTTCTGCCCTGTATCTCTTCGTGCTTTGTTCTTACTTTGCTTTGTTTTATGTGACTGGGCTCCTAGACACACTCATGCTTCCTACCTTTCTTTTGCACAATAATGCATTTTTCCTCACTTGGTCCCATTGAGATCTTACCTCCATATCCATCTCCCCCGCGCCACACTCCTCTTCCTGTACAATTTGTCTACCTGGTCCCTCTAACCATCGCAGTCTGTTTCTCACAAGAAGTTACTTACATTTGGTAATGCCTTATCTGGTAGAGACTCTACTTAGCTGCAGATTCCTGACCATAGAATATTACCTAGGAGTCAGACTAGATCCAGAAGATTTCAAGCAGTACCCTTGCACACTGATAGGTGGCCTCATTCGGCTCTGTGTTGGTGGTGTCTGCACCGGCAATGTAATGCGTGGTGCCTATATAAATACCACCCTGGAGCACTGATGTCAGTTCCTTTTGCGACTTTCCACCCCATGAATGCAGAGCTATGATGAAGACTGACAACTGAACTGAAATTCTAAGGCCCTTAGAAGGGTGACCCTCACACTGTAATCAGGTCTGCGATCATGGAGGATGGGATGACCAGTAAGCAATCTACAGCTACATAGATACTCTACCAGATAAGGCATTACCAAAGGTAAGTAACTTGTTCATCTGATAGAGATTTCTAGCCACAGATTCCTTACCTTAGAATACAAAACTGAAGCATTTCTCCTGGGAGGTGGGCATACAAAGCTAATTTAAACCAGGAAGACCTACAGGACTAAGCAGACAAAGTGCCCTTCACAAAGGATCTGACTGTTCAGGCAGTAGTGCTTGGTAGGCATCTGCAGAGATGCCCATGTTGCTGCCTCACAGATGACCAGGACAGGGACTACTTAGGCTAATGCAGTGGTTGCAGCCTTGGCTTTAGTGGAATGAGCAAGCAACCCCTCATGGGTTTGCTTCTTGCCCAATACACAGCTGTTATTTGTGCAGAGCACTATCCCTCTTGAGATGGTCCATTTCTGCACAACCTTCCCTTTCTTAGCACCTTTGTACCTCACAAAGAGTTTATCGTCCACCTGGAAATCTTTTGTGCGATAAAGTTAGAAACAACAACTCTCTTTTTGGGTCCAGACAATGGAGTCGCTCCTCCTCCTTTGAAGTGTGAGGCGGAGAAAAAAAGTTAGGAAGTGTGACGCTCTGGCCTAAAAGGAAAGGAGTCACAACCTTCGGGAGTAAGGAGGCATGTGTCCGGAGTACGAGATTGCCAAGATAAAAGATGGTGTAGGGAGAGTTTACATAGAGTGGCTGCAATTCGCTGACCATTCTGGCCGATGTAATGGGCACTAAAAAAACAGTCTTGATTATTCATCAATAGCTGGAGCCATTATGCAAAGGCTCAAAGTGTGCACGCAATAAGACACAATGAAGCATGCTGAATGGCCTGGGAGGAAATGTATGTTGCAAACCTTTTGAGGAACCTAGCCATTAAAGGTGTCTTGAACAAAGAAGATTGTCTGCCAACCACAACATGGCTAGATAGCCTGAAAGTACCTGTGCCAAGAGCAGGGACCGGCAGGGCCAAGAATAGACCAAACAGGAGAACCTGAGAAAGGGGATCAGTTAGAAGACTAATGTTCCTAGATAAACACCATGCAACAAATTTATCCCAGCGGGCTGGCGTATACCCACTTGGTGGAGGTACGCCTGGATGCCAGAATAACATCACATACTTTGTGAGGAAATTTGAAAACTGTCAGCTGTTAAAGCTCAATCTTCAAAGCTAAAGGTGAAGGGTGTGCAGGTTCGAGTGTAGGACCCTCCCGTTGCTGCAACAGAAGATTTTCTCGATGATGCAGCCTGATCGGGGGACCGATAATTCAAGTCCAGAAGCAGGTTCATAGAAAGCCGAAGGCCTGTGTCTTCACTGGAGTCCGTACTCCTCCAAGTACAGTGGCGGAGGCCTCGGCTGCTACCTGCTGTGTCCTCAGCCCAAATGTTGGAACCCCCTATCTGCATGTCAGCTCTCGGAAGAGAGAGCATCATGTCATAGGAACTGACATGTGTGGCAGGGCTTTCTTTTCTGATGACGCATGCATGTTACTCAGTATAGTGTGTACCTGCTTGGCTTAGGGTCTAGAAAAACTAATGCTTTGAATGGTGATAATACTCAACAGAGTGTGCAAGATGGTTATATTATTTTTCAGGCAGTTAGGCTTTACGTAGACCAACAAACAGCAACGCAGCATATGAAACTTCCATTCAGCTGTTCAAAGAGCAATGTGTTAGAAGCAGCATTACAAGGTCATTCAACCCATGAAAGAGCATCTTAAGAGGCATTTTTCGATACATTTGCTTACCGTTCATATATGCTTCTAACTGAGGCATTGTTTGTTCTGTGATACAGATAAGTCAGACTTAACAACTTCCACAAACATTTACAAAGAGAATTATTGATGAGAAAGTTGTAAACAGACCTACAAGTGCAAGCTTCAAATGTATTCAGTGGTACGATATGAATTGGCGTAAAATATTTAGGGACACTATTACTCACACACCAATATAATAATTGTAAAGCTGCTAATATTTTCCATTGAGGCTGTAGGTATGGTTTAAGCAAATTCATTACCAATAGTATGGAAGTGCAATAAAAAATGTGTTTTTAGTTTTTCTAATGTTCTTTTTATTTGATAGTATGAGTGCTGGGATTATTATTATATATTTGCCATATTCTGATGCACAAGGTTTTTATGTGCAGATTGTCCATATTGTCTATTCTTTTATTAAAAAAACAGCAATAGTTGTGATGTTGACTGCTTTCAGGTTCCAGGTAGAGGCTCCACACATTTACAAAGACTCCTTTCAGATAAGAGCTTCTCTGAAAGGACTCTCAGACTCATAAAAGTCAGGATCTAGATGAGCATAACTAATTGCAGAGAATAGTGAGATACGCCTGCCTTTTTTCCTATTATCTGAAGGTAGTGTAGGGACCAAGTTCCCCTTGGAGTTATGTGAATCTTTGTGGATGTGCCCTGCAATTTGGGGATTCACAACACAGTGCAGTCGGTCCCTGCTGACCACTCGTGGTCCAAAAGACACACAATTGATGGACGGAATGCAGAACAAATCAAAACATTCACCCCCAGTCAGGGGATCTAGGTGAAATCCATCATCCCTTTGCTCACCATGCCACCCCAGCTTAGACCCAGCCATATGCAAATCAGTCTTAACCCTGTACCTCATGGGAACAGTCCATCCCGAACTCCCAAGCCAGGTCCTCCCTGGACCGGAAACAAGCATCCAAGGACCCGTTTCGGGGTTACATGGGTCCAGTGTTCTCCATGCTACTGGAGTCAAGCTATCCTGACTGATGAGGGTTGAAAGGCCGAAATCAGTCCTAGGATGCTTGTTTCCAGTCCAGGGAGCACCTGGCCTGGCAGTTTGGGCTGGACTCTTCCCATTGGGCGCAGGGTCAAGACTGATTTGCATATGGCTATGTCCAAACTGGAATGGCATGGTGAGCACAAAAAAATGATGGAGTTAGGCCCAGAGCTCTGTACTGAGGTGAATGGATGACATTGTTCTGCATTCTGTCCATCAATTGTTCTTTTTGCATCTGCCCACTCATGGTGGGCTGAACCAATTTCCCTCGGGTGGGAATTGTCACACGGGTCTGCTTGAGACAGTTCATAATGATAATCAGCACCTGACCCTTGTTACTGACACTAGAGAGCTCGAACCCAGAAGGATGGAAACACCTGGGAGGAGGACTAGGGCACAAGGCACAGTAGCTCAGTAAAGTAATTGTAGCTATAACCTGTTCTGTGAAACATTACATTTTACATTTGTATAAAGTTATTTTTCATAAGCAAAGTAAAGCTATGGGTTAGATGATCAGTTCCTGCTTTGAAGGCCAATAGATGACTTTCGAGTTTACATACCCTCACACTACCTCACTGAGAAGCCTGGAACTGCTTGCCATTGCTACAACTAAGAGTGAAGTGTTAAAGATATTGTACAAAGCCTAGTTTGCACAGGCAAAGGTTCACTGTAGCCTTTTAAATCAGAGGTAAATTACCACAGGCCTCAGGCCCAGTAGCCCCTGCTTGCCCAGTGGCCACCCAAACAGGGTCTAACACAAGACACACTAAAAAGATGAAACTAAGAACTCTGTCATTCTGAGGAACTTCTATTTATTGACAACCAATGTAGTTTTATTGGTGAAGATAGTTTAGAAAAAAACTTTATTAATCATTGCAAAAACAAACATTGACAAAGTTTCAGGAAAAATACTTTTTTCAATACATTTTCTAATTTGTCATGATGAAGACAGGAAGGGAAAGAAATGTGCTATTATCAAGGCACAGAGACCTGCCCTGTGGCTATGAGGTGATTTCACAGAAGTCCAATGCCCTTGCATTTCGTATGCTGCCACAAGACTCTCACCTTCCCCGACTACAGCATGATCAATCCTTTGTATCCATAACTACTTTGTCCTATATGTATACCTTATACCCCTCATTTCAATGTGATCATTAGGCTCGTCCAAATCCTGGAGAATTCAGTATCCCAAAGTCCATGTTTTTTTTAAATTCTTCATAGGATTTTGAAAGGGGGAGGCGCAACACATTTCCACAGGTGTTTGCCTCTGGAAACATAGAAATTTCGACTTGGCCATCGCATGCATGCATAAAGTCTATTGATGGCTGAGGATTAAAGCCAAGTGGTGGAACCGTGTTAGCACCAGTCACAAAACACAGAATGTCCTTTAATTTGGCTTCACATGCAAGCTCTAAAAGAAAAAAGAAATATGAGTCAAACTATTAAAATTGTGATTACTGCAACAATTGTGATTTTTTTATTTCATCTGCTAAATGAATATTTCAGTAATGGTTGATATGTGAATAATAAAACCCCTGCTGATTTGCTGTGCTTCATTTCACAAAAAACTCCTCCAATCAAGATGATCTGTTGTTAACAACAGATAACACTTTGAGATCTGGTGTGAGAGTATGTTACCATTTCCACATTCCTGCTCGCCTTACTCTCCCTTTAATAGAAGTCTTCCCATTGTTCAACATGGAGTAAGCATAGGTATTCCATGCTGCTAGACGTGCATCTGACACTATCTGAGTCTTCACACACACAAACCACTGTTTATATAAACAACTGCTACAAGCCAATAACCTTATCCTAAAGGCTTTGGGCTGGAGGTAGATGCCATCTCCCCTGTGAAAAGGCTTTACTCTGTCAGAGACCCACACAGCAGACCCGACCATGCTCTATATTGATTTGTGTTACTTTTCCTTGATGCAGTACATGTAGCTTCATTCTAATGGGGTAGCTAACATTTTACTGCCAGGACACTACAATTAAGCCTGAACAACATTAATAATAGACATATCGTGCAAAATGAAGATTGAAATAAAGCAGGCATAGAGTTTACAATTTTGGATGCATTATCCTTTAGTTCTTATTATAGATTTTACTCGGTACAAATAAAACGGGTTGGTCTGTTCCTCCTTAACTGTCTTTCCCTACAATATCTTTCGGAAGTCTTTGACACCATGTTTGCCATAATAGGCTGGTTTAAATTATAGTTTCAACAGATGTGTCTCATCAATAGTTGAGCTGTAACATAATGAAAGAATTTCACTTGCCTTCACAATCTTGGAGGTAATCTCTCCAGTAACCAATGATATGTTCTTCCTGTAACCGGTGGTTACTGCCAGATGAACTGAATTGAATGTTAAACATTCCATTTATGATATTAGTGGTGATTTCGTGTTCCACCCAAATGAATGCCTCTTCAAAAAGTTGTTTATGAATTTCCATGGCCTGAAGTACTCCCAGAGTTTTTAACCCCTCCTTTAATCTGCAATAAAGAATAAAGAATACCTAATCATAAATAGTGAAACTATTGGTCAAATTATAATGTAAAAGTTATTATAAAATTAAGGTATGTCTATGACACATCTAAAAATCCTTCAGTGCCCTATGTTCGAGCTTCAGTCTAAATAGAAATATTTGAAGCTAGTGGTTGGAGAGCACTGACAAAGGCAAATTCTCTTTCTCCTGTGGTCTTGTGATGATTGCCTAGCAGCAAAGTAGCACATGACCTGCAGCTTTTTTTTAAAAAAAGTAACCAAACCCAGCATGCAGATTAGTAGAGGACAAACCGTTGATTTACAGATCTTTTTGGCAGCCAATTTTCGACTTCAAACTGTGGACCCTTTGGAGTGTGTGAATAGGACCTTAGAAACTGTGCTTGGACTTTTAGCAAGACCTGGCCAACCCTGCATAATACATTGTTATTTTATGCATTAGATGAAAAGACCACCTGGTTTTCAGTCGTAAAATGGTGAATCATCTTACATTGATTCAGTATTTTTGAAGTGACGCCTACAATACATTCCTTCCAAATATCAAATTTGTATGGAGTCAGAAACCCATTTGAGGAATTTTTACAGACTGTTTTAATCCCTGGCCTTCGTTCTGCTGACAAGTGATAGTTAGTCACCCTGTCTACTGCTGGAAGGGGGACAAGTAGAAAATACCTCAGATGCAGGCTGCCTATGTCCGACCCTGGTAAGATGGCGCCCTGTGGCTGAGTAATGTAGAGGGCTCTCTGAGGCAGTCTGCAGGGGAGAGCCTGTTGATCATTAAAGGCGCTTGGTGGATTGAGGGGACAGATATTTAGCATGGCTGGGATCAGCAGTGACCTGAATTGGCTGAGCAAAGATATTGTGATGAGGCAAGGCAGCATGGCGCAGTGATTGCCCTGAATTAAATCTACAAATTTGTGCCTGGCTGATGATCCCCTGTAAACAGAACATACACATTTTAATGAGGATATCAGCTTCTGGTGCTGGAGCAAGGGTTTCCCCGTAAACACAAGTGCAGACTGGGGTCCGTTTTGTACACTGAACTCCCTGAGATTGCCGGACCGACAGGGGATAGCTAATCAGTGGAGAGTTAACACAGCGGTATTCGAATATAGAACCTCTTGCAAATAAGGAGCTTAAAATGCAAAAGGCTCCTGGGGCCAACTGCATTACAAGTGATTTCTTTAAGACACACCCACCGGTGTTGGTACCAGACTTCACAACCTTATTTAATAGTATCCCACAAAATAGCAAACTTTCAATAACAATGAGTGAAGCCCTACTTACAGTAACACCTAAACCAAAGAAATCTCACCAGCTCTGCTTCCTACAGACTGACACCCTTGTTAAATCTTGATGTTAAATTTTGCTCTGGAATTACAGCAGTAAAGCTGAATAGCTCTGTTTCACAGCACAGTCAGGATTTGTCTAATTAAGAGACATATGATAACAGCTGGTGGAAAAGGTCAACATAAATAAGATCCTGGTCATATAGTGGCCTTGGACACGAGAAAGCTTTCGACTGGGTGGACTGGGTCTTCCTCACGAGGACTATAGAGAGGTTTGATCAAAGATTTATAGCATTGGTTTGGCTGAATTGCAATAATCCTATGTCCCAAATCCTAGTGAATTGCAGAAGAAAGAGAGGGTACCAATGGGTCGAGACAAGGAAGGGCTACCCACTCTCACTGCTTCTTTATGCTCTAAGCATACAACCCTGTGAAGCACATTAGGGCCGACCAGGAGGTTGGAAGCATAACCTTTGGGCGGGAGATTCATAAAGCATTCTTGTTCGCTGATGATGTCCTCTAATCATTTACTGATCCCTCAAGATTTTTCCCTTGAATTCAACACCTTCTTACTCGCTTTGAGGGAGTATAAGGCTTCATTGTAAACACAGCAAAGTCAAGAATTTTCAGGCTTACACTATCTTGGGGCAAGGTTGAGTAACTAGCACTAAACACCCAGTACCAATGGACAAATAAGGCACATACCTGGGTGTTATATTAACTCCTAAGATTGAGCACCTTTACAAAGCTAACTTTCCACCACTTCTTCAGGTTATATGAGAGGACTGTCGGAGGTGGTCCTCTCTGTACCTATCTTCATTGTGGAGGCTCAATTCCATTAAGATAAACTTAGTTTCTCTAGTCCTCTATCTTTTCCAGGCACATGCTATAATGGTCTACAGGAAACTGTTGGCATCCCTTAATCAGTTGAATAGTTGTTTTATTGGGCAGGCAGAGAGGGCTACACTCTCTGATAAACAGGCATAAATATACATGACTACCAAACCATGGGGGGCGACTTGCCCTACCCGGACTTGCCCATATACCACAGAGTAGCCCAAATGAGGGCGATAGTAAAGTGGTTGCTCTGACAAACACAGATGCCGAGAAGCATTGGTCACATATGGAAAGGGTGGTGATAGGATGCTACATTTGGGACCTGTTCTGGAGGTCAAAATCTGAATGCATATTTAAGCAACCCCCCCCCACAAAGGCAACTTTCATAGTCTAGACATGGTTATTAAGAAATCTGCATTGACATCATTCCCCTCTCCACCCACGCCATTGATTTGAATACATCATTTAAACGGGCAATAGATCCAGGTCCCTTTATTAACCTGTAGGAGGGAGGGCTACCATACTATCTGTTAGGTTTCAGGGAAAAGAGATACGTTTACTGTTGGAGCCTGCAATAGTAAATTTCTTGTAAGTGTATAAGATTCACTCAATGATCTAATTGGTCTCTCCAACCCTGAACAAATTAGCAGCTTCCAGAGATTTAAAGATCTCCTTTCAGTTGAGATGTTTGTGCAGGAGGGACTAGGGTTAGGATCACCTTTCTAAATAGTATGCTACTCACCTCAGTCCCAACTCATACTCTGCAAGAATTTTAAGATAACATTGAGGGCCTTAGTTAGATGGTACTGCTCCGGTCTACGCAATGGTGTAATTCCCAAAAAATCTTGCACACGCTAGCAGGAAGGGAAGCTCATTATCAGGTGATATTTGATTGAGATCTATATCCTACTCAGTTTAAAAAATAGGCCAACACTCTTTGTTGGCAGTTTGTGGATTATTATGAGGCTTTAAACACATATGGTGATAAAGTCCTCATGTCACCCTTTTCTGGAAATCATTACAGAATTTAAAGTGATACTTGGATATACCAGGTTTTGCTTTGTTGGGACTATGATGTAACTTGTTAAAATATCAAACATTTACTGAACAATTGAATATGTGGAATAGTTTGGGGTCAGTTAAAACAAGGTGGCGGATCAGAATGAAGTTGACCCTCCACCCGTGTTAATGTGATATCTCAGACTATTCGGACAACTGTGAGACTGTTCAATGTCCTGGTGGATACATTTAGAAACGTTGAGGAAATGTGTGGCCTGCTAATCAAGTTTTTAATCATGGGGCTGCCATTACTTTTCTATCCCATACACATGCAAGCCCTGAATCTGTTACATTTTTAGAACTCTTTTTCGGATGCCAAGACTTGAATATGAGAAGTCCAATACCTCTGATGTTCTGCTGTGTATGCTGTTGCCCATTATGACTATGAAAAGAAGGTAGTTGTTGCGTAATTTCTTTTGCAATTTCTATTTGGGGAAGTTGGGGAGGTGGGAAGGCCTTTCTTTTTTTATTTCTTACTGTTTGTTTTCTTTATTTTGATTTGTGCTGCGTGGGCTGAACATATGGGATTGTTAGGATTCCTCTAATTTTGGTTAGCCTTCTATTTGTGCCCTCTGGAGGAAGGACTGCACAAGTTATATTGTAAAATGCCAATAAAAAACTGAAACAAAGTAAATGTAAAATATATTTGAAACCCATGATGTGCTTGATTTCACAATCTGTGTTTGGGACATTTCTGACAGTGTGAATATGTATGATGCCATTAGGATGGACAGTGATTTATAGTAATTACTTTTTAAAAATGGACATGCATGTATTGCAAAGTCAAAATGATATTGTTTTATAATGCATATGCATATAAATATCACTGTACCTAACTAGTGAAGGAACAGTCCTCCCCACAATGTACCAATTGATGATATCTTCCAATAGTTCTTTTTTGTCATTCAGAGATTTTAATGGACGGAAGCAACCTGCCACACTTAGAATTGTGCTGTGTTTTTGAATCAGTCCTTGAAGAGTTTCAAGAGATGAAGCATCCTCAATCTATGGAAAAATTAAGATTGTTATATTTTGATTAAACAGTAACAAAAAATATGGCCATCTGCTAAATAAACATATTTGTTCAGTAAGTTGAATGTTTACAAAAGTTTAACAGTCAATGGACTAAAACAGTATCAACTGCTACAGTAGTTAATGGTACTGTAGTTTTACACTAGCTACACTCTCTCGCTGAATGGAACACCAACTGGGAAAGATTGTAAGAGAATTAGACAAAGATGACTAGCACAATGGCCTAATGTACCTGAATGTGTTTGGCAGTAGGTTTTTTTTAGTTCAATTGCAAAATTCCACACTGAGTGTATTAATCCTGAATACAGATATATAGGTCCTCTCCTATATCACATTGTTTGCAGAAACATGGTCCGGATGGCCCCTTCTATTATGTTATTAGTCAGTGTTGAAAATTGTAGCAATTCCAGGGAAGTCTCATGGAAGTGGTAGATGGTATGACTCTAGTTATGTGCCTGAAACTTTGTCTTCTTGTAATGTGAAGACTCTGACATATCAAGAACATATCACATACTTTTGATTTGGTGGTATCACCAAGAAATATAGATCAACATCGGGTTAACAGTAGGACGTTCTTGATTGATTACTGATGCAAGAATGTGGATTTGTGTATGGCAGTTGAGAGAGTAGCAAATACGTAGAGGTTGCTCTGGAAACTTTAAAAAAGTGTGGAGGACCGGGAATAGACATTCAGGATTGACCCAATTCCAAATAGATGAGTGTCATTTCTTTTCATATTCGTTTATAGTACATATGGCAATTATACATAAATCTAAGGTACATGAATATCTATTAACCCCAACATTAAACGCAAATGATTTGCATGTTTTTGACTAATAGACCCACAACTATGTGAAAACAAAATAATAAATATTGATAAACATTCATCAGCACAAATGTTTACTATATATTGCTTACCTCTTGCAACATGTCTCGTGTATCCGGATCTACCACATCTACCAAACTGCAATTCACATTTTTTGCATCAGAAACTAAACATTGATACAAAACAGGCGACACAAAATTTGGAGCAGTACCCCCGTGAACTAGGGAAACGGCCAGGGCTTGCCCAGCAAGGTAATAGTCATCATTTCGCATACCTTAAACAAGAAAAAATTAATTAAATGTATTGCGTTCTGCTTATCTATAAAACATTTATTATATATCTCTGAAACTAAATTTATTGCATAAAATCTAGAAAACATTATCCAAGAATCCACAGCCTGATTCACGAAGGTACACGTGCAGTAAAGTCAAGCATGCAGAGTTTCAGCATTTGTGGCGGAGCCTTTACACACGGGGCTTAATCATTGTACTTGGGACATAGTCTCCGTACTCAGTGCAGAATCTCCACACTGAAGTTCAAAACACCCGACTCACAACAGTAACTTTATAAATCAGGACCCCAGTTCAAGACTCCACACTCTTAACAGTAACTTTATAAATCAGGACCCCAATGTATTTTTGAGAGAACAAGAGTTTTAGACGGATGGCCTGATTACAAGTTTACCTGTTACTTTAGGCACCTGATAAATAATTTTACCATAGGGTACATTAAATATTGGTTGTGATAAATAACACTTATTACTAGTTTGAGGAGAATAGCATGCAGATCTTGGTGTTTAAAACACCAAAATCTGCATGGTATAGTAAATACCCTTTCGACAGGTTTTGCATGATAAAATTTAACGACAGTTGAGGTTATTTTTTATATCCAGTAATGATCAAATGCAAGATCCTGAAGAAAGACCGCTCCACCCGCCCCACTCGCCAGCATCCACAAAAGCTCCCTCTGCATGACAACCACTGACTCGGACGATGCCTCGCCCACATAGAACACATCCACTTCCAGACCAACCCCAAAACGAACCTCAGCGGAACCGTCGCCTACAGACTGCCTGGCCCCATGTTCCATTCACCAATGTCATTGCTAACCCCATCACATCCCACGCACTCGCCTCCACAGACTACATTCTACTTGGAGAACTAAACTTCCACCTGAATAACCACCACAACCCCAACACCACTGTGCTCCTAGAGAACCTCAGCAACATAGGACTGCAGCAACTTATCTCTGCCCCCACTCACACAACAGGACACACACTTGACCCTGTCTTCGCAGGAGGAAATAGCATCTTCCTCTGTCACATCATGGAACTGCTCTGGGCTGACCACCATTGCATCCACTTCTCCTTTAGAAAACGCACCATACACAAGCACACGCATCGCCTCCCATGCACAATCTGCAACCTCCACCAATTGATCGTCAACTGAACCAACACACTCGCTCCCCTCCAGAAGACTACAAGACGACACAACAAGAAAGCAAACTTGTTCACCACAGCACTCCAAGAATCCAAGCATGCCTGCTGTCGACTGGAAAAGACACGGAAAAACAGCAAAATTCCAGAAACACGCATCCCCTACAAAACAGCCACCACGGCATACCACAAACTCATCAAATCCACAAAGAAGAATTTCCTCAAAGACAGAATACTCTCCAACACCCACAACTCCAAGGACCTCTTCTCCATCATACAGGAATTTGACAAGCCCAACAGCGAAACAGACGCCCCTCACTCCCAAGACCTCTGCAATAGACTCAGATCCTTCTTTCATCTCAAGATCAAGACGCTCTATTACAACTTGGACGACCAAGACCTCTGCACTGCCTCAACCCCCACCCCCAGCAATGTCACCCAACAGACCCCTGCCCGACACACATCTTACTCAGGGCTGCCACAGCCATCGCATCCGAGCTACATTGAACCATCAACTGCTCCATTGTGACCGTCACATTCCTCGACAACTGGAACACCTAAGTCAACCCCCTCCAAATTAAATCCTCGCAGACCCGGCGGACCGCAAGAACTTCATGCCCATCTTGCTGCTTCCTTTCGCAGCCAAGGTCATCGGAAAGGCCACCAGCACCCAGCTAACATACTTCATTGAAGCCAACAACATAAAAGACATCTCCCATTCCGGATTCTGCAGCAACCACAGCGCCAAGACCACCCTCCTCGCCGCCACAGATGACATCCGCGCACTCCTTGACCAGGGCCAAACGGAAGCCCTCATCCTCCTGGACCTATCAGCAGCCATCGACTCTGTCTCCCACCGCACACTAAACCACCAGACTCCACGACGCCAGCATCCAAGGAAAAGCCTTAGACTGAATCCGCTCATTCCTCATGGACAGAACACAGAGAATAAGACTTCTTTATTTCCTATCACAACCAACAGAGACCAGATGCGGAGTACCCCAAGGATCCGGCCTCAGCCCCACCATCTTCAAAGTCTACATGGCGCCCCTTGCAGGCATCATCAGAAACCATGGGTTCAACATCGTTCCGCTACGCATTCGACACCCAACCCATTCTCTCCCTCACCAAGGAACCCGACATCACCAGGCACAACTTCCAATAAGGGATGAAAGCTGGCAAAGTTAAATTCCTTGGAGGATGATTGTTGGGGACCTGAAGTAATAACCCAGATTAAATGTCTCCACCTCGTGCTTATATATGTAGTACCTGATTAAAAGGTACAACTCATTCCTGCCCAAAGAGATTCACAACATGGTGTTTAACCAGGATTAGAATATTACATACAATTTTGGGACCTTCCAGATGTTTCTTTCTTTTAGCTGCAACATATTCCGAACTTTACCATAATTAAGGTGCTGTACCCAAAAAGTTCTGCTTTCTCAAACCTCCTAGAAGATGTCTTGATGGGCTCCAGTGGAGGAAAGTGTCTATTCTGAGAACTTGTTTTTTAAGATCAGCATCTACAATGGACTGGAATTTCTATGCACAACAAAAACTCCTACCTTTATGACCCGGCCAGTGTCTCAAGTCCCATGTATCAAACTAATTCACGCAGTGGGTTATTGCCTTTGATATATGGGCCTATGTTTCCAAATATGCAGGATGCATCTGTACAGTTTGGGTGTTTAATTCATACACACTGCTGCCCCTGAGCATCAACTAAGATTACCTAATGCAGAATCTCTAAAGTTAGCCATTATTTGAAGTACTTGTCAGAGACATTTTCTCTCAATTGATAACAGTAACTACTGCAGGAAAACCTTAGCCCCTCATTTAATACAAAGTAAACATAAAATATATAATGGAGTACATGCTAGCAAGTTTGTTTTACAGGCTGCAAGGGATATATTCAGTGGGTGGAATTTAAATCAGTCTGCTCTTGCTGCATAAATGAATAGTATAGTTCAGTATTCCTTTCGCTATTCCCCTTTTAGTAAAAATTCTTTGAGAATGCCTGATCAGTGGTATCAAACAAACTTTGAAGAAGTCAGTAAGTAATATATTATAAATATTATTTACACTTTTAATAATTATTATTTCGCTCCTCTAGAATTCGAGCAGTTTAGAAAGGTTGGAATATAATAAATGTAAGGTACCTTGGGCATCACAACTGAGTGTCTTCCTGTTTTCGAGTCCCTCGAAGAGTTTGCTGTGCTGTAAATGATGCATTAACAATCGCAAAAATTCTCGTGTTGGGCCGCCAAAATCAACAGCTCCTTCAGAGTTACCAGAGGAATCAGTAAACATAACAGATATACGGTTGGTTGCTTTATAAGTTTTGCGAAGGAACGCACGACGTGCTCCATCCCAAATGTTTCGCCGATTTATGTTGAACTTGCATGTCTTTTCAGAGTCAATTTGTAAAGCAAGGTTTGATAGTAGATCCTTCAACGTTATATCATCGCTCTCACTGAAATACAGGAAATAAATAAAGCTAAGCTATCAAATGTATTAGTTAAAAATTAAACGTATAAATCAGAATTAAAACTTATAAAATCACCTTTCGTGCGCCTCATTTTGTTCAGCAATATTGATACTTGAGGTATCAAACTCTTCATCATCAGGAATGTGCACATTATCAACCAACAGTTCAGTGTAACATCTAAAACAGTAAGAATATTGTCAACTATTACTATGTTAAAAAAACAATCGAAGTATCATCCTATGCCTTCCTGTTACAAGTCACCTTTATACATGACTTATAGGGCAACATGTATGAAAGTAAGAAATAGCCATTTGCCAATTGCGATTCCCTGTGAATCACAATTTGGAAATCGCTATTCCTAATATATGGAAGTCTTCTGAGTTTAATTACTGATTTGAGTGGGTTGAGGTAGGTCACAATTTGAAACCCATTAGGAATCGTAGTCATCACAGGGATGGTGGCCTGTTGGGGTCAGCAGATAACCATGTCTGTGATTGCATTTAAATAAAGAAACTATTGTTTTTTTCTAAATGCAGCCCATTTTCCTTAAAGGAAACCATGACGAGTTTAAAAAAGAAATACATGAAACTTGGAAGTTTCAGTTTTTAAGAGCAGGCCAGTGGCCCCTTGAATATTTTTCAACCATTCTCAGAGGTGAAGTTGTATCTTGGGGAACTCTTCACATTTGTGAATGGGTTACCAATTGGTTGTAAATTGATAATGTTTTTGCCACCGTATTTCAGTCGCAAAACATTTGTACATACCATTCCAATTTTGTGTTAAGAAGGGATGCCCTCCTCATGCCCCTTCCTAATACAGAATCACAGAACCCAAATTGAGATTCCATAAAAGCGTTTTTGCTGACGCAAATTGCCTGATGCTGTGAATAGGGACATTTGTTCCTAGGTTTGGATTACTAACGTTTTACCAAATTAAGCAATAATCATCACTAGAGAACTCATCTAATTTGTGCACACAAGGTATGATCATGTAACCAACCTGAGTATGTTTAATGATTAATTATGCTTAATTGTGTAAGCCAATTACTTTAGACTTATAGAAATCACCAGTCTTGTTTTTGCCCTCCACATTTATTTAGCATAGTAGTGCAGATTACAATTTCACCATCAATGCATTTTAATAGACAGAAGATGGGTTAGTGGTAGCATATAGTTAAGATCCATACAATATGTAAAACAAGAACAAACTACTAGCGCCATGCCACACACCAAGGGTGTTCTAGTTCGGAAGTACATACCTGTGGTACTCCATATTGACTACTAGACACCTAGAAATTTGGTTTTATAACTTTTAAATTAAGCGTGTTGTCATTCTGTCTGCATGCTAAGATGCCATGGCCACCATACTACATTATGCCACACAACTACTGCTTGGAATTGTACATTTTACATTGTTGTATTCCTGCATCATTTAAGTGACTGCTGACATACCATTACCTGCCTTGATATACTATTTTTTTTTTAAGTATTTGACCACTTCAGATGCATTGTACAATAACTGCATGATCCAATAGCCTTACATCACGGGAAAGAGCTGGGAAAGCAGTTCTTCATGGTCCTGCATTACTGGGCTGCTCCTGACAAAACTTGCAAGAGAATTGCTTTTTTTATGAAAGCCAAATACTTTCGAACTGATATAACAATATTGAAAAAGCAAGCAAATCTCAAATTGAGTATCTGGGTTGAGAAAACCAGTACCGATAATGGTCATCAAATCCTTCTCTAATGAGAGTGGGAGAGGGCGATATCTGAAATGTATGTTCTTCTGTCGTGTTAGCAGAAATTGGATTTGCTGTAATGTTGCCGACTTTCAATGGATCTGAACTACTCAGGTATTCTGTTTCAGCAGAATTATTGCTGAAAGGTTCTTCGCTTTCCAGCCACATCACCATGTCCGTTTTTTCTTCTATGCCTTCATCCTATAAAACAACAATGGCACATGACATGAATCTTGAAGATATACAAGAAATGTTAGTAATCAAACAATTTACAAATGGCCAGTGTGTAGTAGCCAGACAAAAACTACTCCTTCAGGACAGCATCACACAAGCATTTCCACTGGCAGCTGACCATACACAAGTCCTACTCCTATAAGGTGGTTTAAACTGCCTACCAGATCATCCATAGCACAACTCCATATTTTTCAAATGTAAATTCCGACATTACATATGTAATAGAACTCCCAGCTCAAGGCACTTACCATTTACTGACCATCTTGTACTTACTGGAGACTTGAAAACATGGGACCACTTCTTTTCTTCGCACTTAATATATGAAACATAGTCAAATGTAATTGAGGAAGGCAATAATAAACAGACTATTCTGAAACAGATCCCATCCTTTCATTTAAAGCAAAGCCAGCACACCTGCATTCCAAGTAGAATCTGACCCACTCACAAGACATTAGGCATGAACACAGGCAAATGTATTTCTCATTATTCTTTTCTGACCTCCTTGTAAGAGGAAGTTCAGAATCAGCACAAGATGGTAAGAATACTTCTCTGGTCATCGCCCACTATTCCAAAGCTCTTACCATACAGGCTACCAACTTAACCCTTTTGTAGATTTCTGTATTTTACTAAATAACCATACTTGTGTCGATGCGCATTTGTTTTTCATTCAACCCTAACTCCATGACTTTGGTCAAATTCCCCTCTGCATCTTATACACACACAGAAATTAACTCAATAATACACTCTGTATAAGCAATCAATTGTTCACATTTGTTGGCAGTCTCTCCATATAGAGTAAGAGAGAACCGCATAGGATGGTGATACATAGCTATATGAATATAGTTAAATATTGCACTGTGCTGTTTAACGCCCAAATTAAAACAAAGTGGATCCAATTGAATGATAATATAAAGTATAGTTGTATACTCTGATCTAAATAAGTAATGTTCCTCCTTTTTATTTTCGGTAACATAGTACAGTATTTTACTTCCGGCTTTAGATAGATATTGCTACGCTATAAAACATAATTTTATATCTAACTGCACTAGAAAGAACATGCAAAATGTTATGGGAATATGGAAATGCATGCATATTTATTAATAGATGTTCCCAATTCCTTTCAAAAGAAACCACAGAGCGTAATTTATGCAAGTATTACTTACAGGCACCTGTGAATCAGGAAGTTGAAGAATTTGCCTTGATGGCTGTAAATAGACTGATTTCCGTTTGAAGAGTTTTGAGATTATAAGACCTGACAGACTCTGTTTGTCCATTAGCAATGGCTGCACTAATTTGTTATGGCATGGCATCAGAAGTTTTATGCTATAAAAACAAAAAGTGGAGTGTTAGTTTAACTACACATGAACTTTTAAAATTATACATTTAAACATATCTCAAAATATCAGAAATGCTAAATCTGTATCACTCAGAATATCATCCAAGAAGGGAGAAGTAAGCCTGTTTGTCAACAAGCTGACCAACTTTTAGCAATGCTGACAATCTGTTATACTTGTCAGCCTTTGAGTGATCTTTCCCCATACTTTTTGCTTCTTTACATCCACTTTTTAATGATTGTTTGTGTTGGACTTAGGACTCTGACCACTGCTTACCAGTGCTAAAGTGTGCCTGTGCTTCTGCCATAAACCTGGTTTATCCACAATTGGTATATTTAATTGACTTGTAGGTGCATTAAAATGGTATTCTTTATACCCAGGGCCTGTAAATTTAATGCTACTAGAGGGCCTATAGCACTGATTGTGCAACTCACTCAAGTAGCCTATCAGACCTGTCTTAGGCTGCCACTGCAGGGCTTGCGTGTGCAGTTTACTGCCACTCCGACTTGGCATTTAAAATTCAAGCCTTAAATATCCTTTTTACTACAAATATGTCACCCCTACGATAGGCCCTAGGTGGCCCATAGACCTGTAACAAAACTCTGTCAGAAGGACTGCCGTGAGGCTTCAAGGACTGTCACTGTTCTGGACCACTGATCCTGAAAACCTGCTTTTCTGCTGTGCTGCCCTTCTGCCTGTTGCTCACTGGCCCTGCTGAGTGACAGCTGGACTCTACCTTGCGACCAAAGTGTTCTCCAAGGGCTTATTTGATTTCCTCCTGTTGCTTGCGACTCAGCGATATCAAAGTATATAAACTTTCTCCTCTGCCTGGTCCATTGGAAGTGGACCCAGATACTTGCTCCAGAGAAATAAACCATCCTTAGCTTGTATGAAGCAGAACCCAATGCATCGTAATTGTGACAGGAGTAGAATCGGCAGATTACATCAGAACCAATGCAACGCCTGTGCACACTGATGTTCGGAACATCGCACTAAAAAACAAAGCATCTCATTTTCGGCACTTCGTCTTCGTAACCGACGCATCGCCACCAATGGGGGATCGACATGGTGCTCCCCTGCGCTCCGCATCTCGCTGTTGCGCCTAGGATCAATGTACTATGTTCACTGGACCTGCATGGCTCTTGTCCCTGGTCTCTGATTGGTGCATATTGCTTGTGAAGGCTAGTCCTCTTTTTATTCTTTATAAATTCATAACTCCACTTCTACTCTTTCAATTTATGTTGGTTTGTTTTAGATTCATTTATAATATTATTGCCTGTTTTTCGAAACCTGCGTGTGGTATTTCTGTTGTGTTTTCATAGTGTTATTGTGTGTTGTGTAGCACAAATACTGTACACATTGACTATTTTGATTCGCCTGACTGTTCTGTGCCAACCTACAAGAGGTTGAGCACAGGTAATCTTTTAGTGTGTATCTGAGATACCCTTAATAGGATTGAGGGTTCCTGTTTAGACATGGGGCATGCCTTTGCCAACCAGAAACCCAGGGTCTTATTTACAAGTTCCTTGTGGCACAACTGCGCTGCCAAAGCATCACTTTGTGACCTTCCAGAGGCGCCAAGTGCAGATCTAGATCTACGAGGCCATTAGAAGCCACTTTACATGGCTTTTCATGGCTTTGTAGATATGGAGTAAAGCAAAGAAGTGCAAGTTCTGGCCTTGCCTCATTCTGTGTCAAAGAGGCAGTCTATTCTCTAGAGCATGCATCATGAGGAGAAATGTTTACATTTCTCATGCTTTGCACTTTGCATCTGTGCTGCATTCTGCAGCAAACATAGAAGAAAAATGCCTCTAATGATCGTTTTTATCCAGGAAAGTGCCCCTTTCAGCACAAAACCAATCATGCCAACAACGCAGACTTCCTTGCAAGATGATGTGAGGGTGCCTGCGTTGGTTTATGGGTGGATATTGCGTGCCGGCGTGGTCTGAAAGGACAGTAAATGTACTGCTTCTTGTATATACAGGGCATTTCCTGCCCTTTCGAATTAGCGTAGGGCAGTGCAGAAAAATGACTTGCGGCACTGCCCAACTCCAAATCTTTAAAAATATGCCCCACAGTTTCCAACACCATCTATATAGTGGATGGGAGGTAGCGCTGTGGATAAGAATTGAACAGATGGAACTTCTTATCTTACAGCATTTTAATTGTCACTATATTGATTGTACAATGTGCTATGCTTTTCCTTCACGTCAGTGGTCCTGATTCTTCCGGAACTGAATGTAGTGAATATACGCATCTATATGTTAGACTACTAGCACAATTATTGAATTATTTGTACTCCTACTTTTAAGAATATCACTCCATTAACTATTGTAATATGTGTAAAAAAAGGTTTTTTTATTGACACCTGCAGTTAGTTTCCTTGCCCTGTCTATCTGACCATTGACACTCATTATTTCTTAAATTTTTCTGTATTCATTTTCCATATACATAACCAAAAATCTCTTAATACATAGAAAGTATATGGTTTTAATTTACAAAATAGATTTAATGCAAGACTGTTACCTAATTAAGTGGAAATAGATGACAATTCCATATACAACTTGCTGATATTTTTAAAATAGTATTGCATAAAAATATACGAAATGAAAATTGTCTTACTCAATATTGTCAATTTTGGGGCTAAAAGCCACATGGAGTTGGTCCTGCACCTCATGGTTAGTCCATAATTTGTTAAATTCAAAAGTTGTGATGATATGTCCACTCTCATAAAGAAATTGCTTTGTTCCTTGCTTCACAACAATCTCATCGTGAGGTCCAGATAAAAGAATTACTTCCTTAGTGAATGTAGGAGGCCCACGAAAATGCCTGAAATGCAAAGTCATGTCCATATGTCAATTATATAATTAGAAATTGAAAATAATTCTACACTTTGTACTATGCCACAATTCAAGAACCAGTTGATGTGAAGTACAAAGAAAAAACTCTCCTTAGATCAGAAAAAAAGAACATTTGATTGGCACAATGGTCTTGAAAGAGCAAAGCGTTCATAAAGCATAAAATAACAAGTTTAAGATCTTATTTTTAGAACTGTTACACCACCTTTAGCCCAATCATGGTGCATGTTTATTGAGTAAACCATTTTTAAGGAGTTCTTGGACTGTGCTCATCATTTCTTTCTCTCTCTATCTCTCTATATATAATCTTCTCATTGCCCCTTCTGGAACTGTGGGAACCATGGGAAGTGGCGTGCATGAACCATTGTGCTACATCCTGAGAGTGCCCTTCCCTGACATTTGCAATATATATATACATGTTGGTTCTTGTACGACTGAGCTACGCCTTGGGCAACTTGTGGAACCTAGTTTCCATAGGAAAAGCTTTTTTTTTACGAATAACTTTGACCCTGTTTGACAAATCATCACAACATTTCTAAAACTAGTTGACCACTCACTTAAGCAGCTGTTTGAAAAGTTTCAGACAAATTCATCTTGTGTGGTGCAAGAAAAAGAGAGGGTCCCAAAACGTGTTTTCACATGCAATTTCCCATAGTGATTTTAAACACGACTACAGCCTGAACTGCTGAACAGAATTACACCAAATTTTGCAGAAAGCTAGATCTTGGTCCAGAAAGATCTCTTTTTTGCTATTTGGTGGAAATCTGTTCTGTAGTTTTAAAGTAAATCCTTATTCTTTTTTATTCTGTATATGTAGGGACATGGAGGTTCTGCGTATCCAGCAGATCTCATGGTAAGATTTGATTGTCTGCCACTACTTCAACCAGGAAGTAGTGACAGCCATTTTAGGACCCTGGATTATGACATGTGCCTTTGCAATGGTTTGCTAGTTACCCCACATATTACATCAATCATGGCATCTTCTATTAAATCATTGATAATAGCAGTGAAACATTTGCTGTAAAAAAAGTATTGATGACAAAAGTGTGCATGGTGGGGACGAAAGCTATAGTTTCTTTAGGGCATGAGTTATAGTAACTAGAGATAACTTGAACTATAACTGCTGAATATGTATGGTTTATAGTGGGTAAAATTGTGAACTGAACAGTAACACCCCTGTAACCTTTCCCTTTTTAGTGAATTTCTACTTTTTGTCTACTTTGTAACTATAGCGTCCCTGTAACCTTTGGTTTTCTCAGTGATAGATATATATATATATATATATACACATATATATATATTTTTTTTTTGCTGTACGATGCTCCCTTTTTCCGGACCATAAACGAGGCGCACACCAGAGGGAATATTTTCTTAAATTATTTCCGCAACAAAAAAGCCCGACAGACGCGTTTCGGCTACACGCCTTTGTCAATGTCCAAAAAAAATAAATATATATATATATCTATATATATCAAAACACAGGAAGAGATATTGAGGCTTCAAGTCCGTAAAACATCAGCTTTATTCAAATACACAGAGGCAGCATTTCCTTGGAAAGGATATCTCTTCCTGTGTTGTGGTTTTAAAGGTCAGGAGACTCTTTGCCTGTTCATACGAGGCCACCCTGCAGGTACTGGGGCTCCTATCAAAGTGTAATAATGTGCTTGGATATATATATATATATATATATATATATATATATATATATATATATATATATATATATATATCCTTTCCATTGGTTCTCAGTTACTGGGTCATGCAGCGCTCTATGTGGGTTTGTTTCCCTGTGGCGGAAACCAAGCCGCTCCATATGTCAATTCAAAATCCCTCGCACCGGAGAGATAAAAAGGGGACGAACTCTTGTGTCTCCTACTTTTTACACGATCATGAGCAAGGAATCTGGGCATTCCGAAACACGTTGATCGTACTTTGCCTACTAGCCACATGCTGAAGGAATAAAAAGTGTAAAAAGTAAAAGACACGAGAGTTCGTCCCGTTTTTATCTCTCCGATGAGAGGGATTTTGAATTGACATATATATATATATATATATATATATATTATATATACACTATATCTGTGTGTACATATACATATTTGTATGTATTAAAAAATATATGTATTAAAAAAATAGGAAACAACAAACCACAAATTAAAGTGTTTATTTCAAATAAAGCAAATAAAATAAAGCAAATAAAGCAAAAAAATGCTGTACATTAACTATTGTTGTCCATTAACTGTTAAATAGCACTCCATTGCATTTTTGGCAAATGTGCTCCTCTCCAATAAGCTCTTTTGGTAAATCATCACTGACACAACAAGAAACTCTACATTTAGCAAGTGAGACATTCTCGGTCTGAGGAAGGAGAGCATCCATCACCCCAGTGGTTTGTATGCCACACACCCAATTTAAAATGAAACTCATTAGGAAATTTATTAGAACAAAATTATTTTGTAGACAATGAAAGCAATGAAATAGTATATCATATGTAATCTAACCTCCGAGTATATGTTGGCTGTTGCATCCTTTCACCATTCTGTCTTCCAAAGTTGCGTGTAAAGTGAAATATTGGCGATTGTGTCATAGAACTTTGCACACGTGTTTCTGACTGTTCTTGGGCTGAATTAGAAGATTCCATTGGGTTTGAAGAACACCTTCCTCTCGAAAAAACGTGTCTTACTTCTTCGTCCACCTCTTGTCCTCTGTTTCTGTATCGTGTATTGTAGTTTGCTCTAGATATGCTTAGACTGTTAGTATTGGCATTACTACTTCTCAAAAAGGTTTGATCGGACCTAACATTGGTTTGAGGATTCCTTGGTACATCTAGAGTGTGGCTTATTGCCTCCAAAATTGATGGCTGAGCTAAAAGGCTATCAACAAGGTCACACACTACCTTTGACTCTGCAGCCATCTTTTTAGTTTGATCTGGAAAAAAGAATATATCAGTATGTAATAACACTGTAAAAAACTCATATCATCTGACAAATAGCAAGCTAGATAAGGTATGGAAATTACCCCACCCAAAAGGATTTTCTCTGCACGATTTTCGCAAAGCATAATAATTTTGTGTAAGTACAATTATTCTGAGGTTTCAACAAGTAATGTGGGAAAACAAATGGTAGTGCCCTCCTTGATTCACCATTCAGAGGTGCAGGACTTCAAAAGATGCAGTTATACTGCACCCTTCATAAAACACCACATTGTCCAGAATTCCATGTGTAGTCCAAATGTATACATTTAAATCAAGAATTAAATTGTGACCTCCATTTGTCAAAATATACTGCAGGGGCACCTTTAAGGAATCCCTTTTGTTTACATCTTGTTTACTAGCAAAGCAATTCCGAATGGCTGTAAATTAACCTGAAATACATATTGAACCTCTGATGCCTGCTAATAATACTCTGTAGAGAACTATGCTGTACTGCACATTTTAAATTACCAATCAACTTTTAATGTTATTTGAAACATTCTAAATAAGCAGTTGCTTCCATTTATTTTTTCTGTTATATTATTGTGATTTAGATGCACTGAGTATTACTGGAACTGTAGGTAGTACACAATTAGTTGCCTTGAAAAATAGGAAAGAGGGGTTACAATGTGAAGAATTGTAACTGCTGGATTTTTAATTTGCTGTGCCATAAGTGGCATGGTTCAGAAATAGAGGATATTTACCCTCTCCGCCATATTCTTTAACTGTCATCAGATTTGTTTATTGGTTTGGCCCTGGCAGAAAGAAAGAATTGCCTTTGGTAATGATTTTGTTTACATTTGGTCTAAAATGCAATCTACACAGATGTAAATGTGCTTACATAATGAGAAAGTAACATATCAGGTTAGCACCTATTACATTTAGGCCAGTAGTGGGGTTGCTTGGGAAATATCTAGAGTTCCTTTCTTCTCATTTCTGCATATATTATACACACACACTCACTAGCAGTGCTGTGAATCCCATCACACAAGGGACCCATGCTCAGCACAACTTTTTCTATATCTACAAGATTACATTTTTAATTGCCATTGTTGAGGCCCCCTCATAAAATTTTGCGTGGGAAGCACAGTCCACATCCTCTCACTTATGCATGAGCTGCAATCTACACAGCCTTTCATTTATACATACTTAACACAAAGTCCACAACCTTTCATTTATGCACAAGTCACAAATCTACAGCCTGTCATTCATACACGTAGATACTGCAGCCCAATCCACAGACTTTCAACAAATAGTCCATTTACCCGCGTTTATGCACAATGTTGTGAATTCATAGCCTCACATTCATGCAAACTGCTGCCAAGTATCGTATTGTAGCATAGTATTTCTGTAGCGCTTTTTTAAACCTTGACGAATTGCCAAAGCACTATCAGAATGGTCCAGTATGTGGCACGTCTATTTCATTCACATGGTCAGAGAAGGATGTCGGTTGAGGTGTCAGCTGTGAGTATATGTGCTTTAGACTTGTTGCAGCCGCACATTGGAGTTTTTTTATAATTTTTAAATGGATCTTGCTGATCCCTAATCTCTTTGGAAGAGATTAGCCTTGCATGTCATTAAAGAGGAAGAGTTTCACCACAGGAGATTATGATGTGGAGGCATCTTGAAGTGACATAAACCCAATCACTGATGTCACTATTAAAGTGGTCACGACTACATACTATATGGAATGCACCCATGTCAGGTATAAGCCCAGCATCTTGAAGCACAATCAAGCCACCAGTAAGTACTTCACAGAGTCCACCCAGGAGTGGCAGGTGTCCAATCTCTCAAGGCAAT
Organism: Lissotriton vulgaris; assembly: GCF_964263255.1. NCBI lineage: Eukaryota > Metazoa > Chordata > Amphibia > Caudata > Salamandridae > Lissotriton > Lissotriton vulgaris. The sequence goes on from NW_028247158.1 coordinate 337,512, forward strand.
CTAAAGCAATGTAAGTATTGTACAGAATCCACCCTGTTGCGGAATATGTCCAACCTCTATAAGCCTCCTAAGGGCTTTAAGTACAGACCACAGATTGATCCTTTGCGTAAAACCGAATAATGACTGCCTTAACAGCAAGCATACCACAACAATGGTTGGGTCAATGCCCCCATTGGTAAAATGAATTAGGTTAAGTAAAAATGGATGGAACGTGAGAGAACGGGGGAAATGGTAAAAGGACTGTGTTCGGGTCGTCAGGCAGTTAAGGACTGAAGTTTCGCCCTAGACCATAACTGGCCTTTCCAAGCCTAAACCGGATAGATGCCACAGGAAGGGCCTTAAAACATTTACCCTTAACCTGGACACCCTAGCCCGGCACTGTTGGAAGAGGTGTTATGTTAAGTCTGTGATCAGGAGACGGTCAGATGGATAGGCACCACCAGCAGGAAGAAGGAGACAACTGAAGAAGGAAAACATAAACAAATCAGGCAGAAGGTAAATTTTTCTGGACAGTAAAATGATCTCCCTAGCAGCAAATACAGTATTTCACTTTCATTACATAGCCTCTCACTCATGCACACTGGCACCCAGACTGCAGCCTCACTTTCACGCACACTGGCTCCGCGATCACAGTTTGTCTTTCCCACACACTGCCACCTAGACCACAGCTTCTCTTTCACACACACTACCACTTAATGCACGCCTTGTCAGTGATGCACTCACCAGCCAAGCATGGACGTGCTGCTCAGACTATAGCCTCTCATTCATGCATGCTGTGCTGCTACCCAGTCAGTAGCCTCTCATTCTTGCACACTGAAGCCCAGTCACACCTTCTCAATGAAACACTGTCTCCAAGACCATAGTTTCTCAATCATGTACACTGCTGCACATTCTACAGCCCCTCATTGATGTACCCTACTGCCCAGTGCACAGCTTCTCATCCACATACCAGCCAACCTGATGATTATCAAGTGAGGCTCTAAGCCTGTTATGTACTTGTTAAGTTACAACATGCCTTGCAACAGACAGTGAATGCGTTGTGTACTAGGCTCGACCTGACAACAATATAAATGAGCGTGAAGTCTGATGTTTAACAGTTTGAGCCCATTACAGTGAATGGAAAATATACAGTTCTGGGAGGGAGACATATGTTTGAAAGGACAATGACCTACCTCCCCATTAGTCGATGAACATGAGGAGGCTGAATACAAGTCAAAAGAGGGCGGAACCCGTCAGTGAAAGTGAGTTGAAATGTGCATTCATGTACAATGATGCAGAGTCCACAGTTTCTCATTCATGCACACTGCAGCCTTGTCACTACTGGCTCTCCTTCATACACACTGACGTCCACTCTACTGTCTCTCCTTCATGCACACTGATGTACACTTTACAGTCTCTCATTCATGCACACTGATGTCCACTCTACTGTCTCTCATTCATACACACTGATGTCCGCTTTACAGTCTCTCATTCATGCACAGTGATGTCCACTCTTCTGTCACTCACTGATACACACTGATGTCCACTCTTCTGTCTCTCATTCATGCACACTGATGTCCACTCCTCTGTCTCTCGTTCATGCACACTGATGTCCACTCTTCTGTCTCTCATTCATTCACACTGATGTCCACTCTTCTGTCTCTCATTCATTCACACTGATGTCCACTCTTCTGTCACTCACTGATACACACTGATGTCCACTCTTCTGTCTCTCATTCATGCACACTGATGTCCACTCTACTGTCTCTCCTTCATGCACACTGATGCCCACTCCACAGTCTCTCATTCATACACACTGATGTCCACTCCTCTGTCTCTCATTCATACACACTGATGTCCACTCTACAGTCTCTCATTCATGCACACTGATGTCCACTCTTCTGTCTCTCATTCATTCACACTGATGTCCACTCTTCTGTCTCTCATTCATGCACACTGATGTCCACTCTACTGTCTCTCCTTCATGCACACTGATGCCCACTCCACAGTCTCTCATTCATACACACTGATGTCCACTCCTCTGTCTCTCATTCATACACACTGATGTCCACTCTACAGTCTCTCATTCATGCACACTGATGTCCACTCAACAGGTTCTCATTCATGCACACTGATGTCCACTCTACTCTCTCTCATTCATGCACAGTGATGTCCACTCTTCTGTCACTCACTGATGTCCACTCTACTGTCTCTCATTCATGCACACTGATGTCCACTCTACTGTTTCTCATTCATACACACTGATGTCCACTCAACAGGTTCTCATTCATGCACACTGATGTCCACTCTACTGTCTCTCATTCATACGCACTGATGCCCATTCTACTGTCTCTCATTCATTCACACTGATGTCCACTCTACTGTCTCTCATTAATTCACACTGATGTCCGCTTTAGTCTCTCATTCATGCACACTGATGTCCACTCCTCTGTCTCTGATTCATACACACTGATGTCCACTCTTCTGTCTCTCATTAATTCACACTGATGTCCACTCTACTGTCTCTCATTAATTCACACTGATGTCCACTCTACTGTCTCTCATTAATTCACACTGATGCCCACTCTACTGTCTCTCATTCATACACACTGACGTACACTTTACAGTCTCTCATTCATGCACACTGGTGCCCACTCTACTGTCTCTCATTCATGCACACTGATGTCCACTCTACTGTTTCTCATTCATACACACTGATGTCCACTCAACAGGTTCTCATTCATGCACACTGATGTCCACTCTACTGTCTCTCATTCATACGCACTGATGCCCATTCTACTGTCTCTCATTCATGCACACTGATGCCCACTCCACAGTCTCTCATTCATACACACTGATGTCCACTCCTCTGTCTCTCATTAATTCACACTGATGTCCGCTTTAGTCTCTCATTCATGCACACTGATGTCCACTCCTCCGTCTCTGATTTATACACACTGATGTCCACTCCTCTGTCTCTGATTCATACACACTGATGTCCACTCTTCTGTCTCTCATTCATTCACACTGATGTCCACTCTTCTGTCTCTCATTCATTCACACTGATGTCCACTCTTCTGTCTCTCATTCATTCACACTGATGTCCACTCTTCTGTCTCTCATTAATTCACACTGATGTCCGCTTTAGTCTCTCATTCATACACACTGATGTCCACTCAACAGGTTCTCATTCATGCACACTGATGTCCACTCTACTGTCTCTCATTAATTCACACTGATGTCCGCTTTAGTCTCTCATTCATGCACACTGATGTCCACTCCTCCGTCTCTGATTCATACACACTGATGTCCACTCCTCTGTCTCTGATTCATACACACTGATGTCCACTCTACTGTCTCTCATTAATTCACACTGATGTCCACTCCTCCGTCTCTGATTCATACACACTGATGTCCACTCCTCTGTCTCTGATTCATACACACTGATGTCCACTCTTCTGTCTCTCATTAATTCACACTGATGTCCGCTTTAGTCTCTCATTCATACACACTGATGTCCACTCTTCTGTCTCTCATTAATTCACACTGATGTCCGCTTTAGTCTCTCATTCATACACACTGATGTTCACTCTACTGTCTCTCATTCATACACACTGATGTCCACTCTACAGTCTCTCATTCATGCACAGTGATGTCCACTCTACAGTCTCTCATTCATGCACAGTGATGTCCACTCTTCTGTCACTCACTGATACACACTGATGTCCACTCTACTGTCACTCATTCATTCACACTGATGTCCGCTTTACAGTCTCTCATTCATGCACAGTGATGTCCACTCTTCTGTCACTCACTGATACACACTGATGTCCACTCTACTGTCTCTCATTCATGCACACTGATGTCCACTCTACTGTCTCTCATTCATACACACTGATGTCCACTCTACAGTCTCTCATTCATGCACACTGATGTCCACTCAACAGGTTTTCATTCATGCACACTGATGTCCACTCTACTGTCTCTCATTAATTCACACTGATGTCCACTCTACTGTCTCTCATTAATTCACACTGATGCCCACTCTACTGTCTCTCATTCATACACACTGACGTACACTTTACAGTCTCTCATTCATGCACACTGGTGCCCACTCTACTCTCTCTCATTCATGCACAGTGATGTCCACTCTTCTGTCACTCACTGATGTCCACTCTACTGTCTCTCATTCATGCACACTGATGTCCACTCTACTGTTTCTCATTCATACACACTGATGTCCACTCAACAGGTTCTCATTCATGCACACTGATGTCCACTCTACTGTCTCTCATTCATACGCACTGATGCCCATTCTACTGTCTCTCATTCATGCACACTGATGCCCACTCTACTGTCTCTCATTCATACACACTGATGTTCACTCTACTGTCTCTCATTCATGCACACTGATGTCCACTCCTCTGTCTCTGATTCATACACACTGATGTCCACTCCTCTGTCTCTCATTAATTCACACTGATGTCCGCTTTAGTCTCTCATTCATGCACACTGATGTCCACTCCTCCGTCTCTGATTCATACACACTGATGTCCACTCCTCTGTCTCTCATTCATGCACACTGATGCCCACTCTACTGTCTCTCATTCATACACACTGATGTTCACTCTACTGTCTCTCATTCATGCACACTGATGTCCACTCCTCTGTCTCTGATTCATACACACTGATGTCCACTCTACAGTCTCTCATTCATGCACACTGATGTCCACTCAACAGGTTCTCATTCATGCACACTGATGTCCACTCTACTGTCTCTCATTAATTCACACTGATGCCCACTCTACTGTCTCTCATTCATGCACACTGGTGCCCACTCTACTGTCTCTCATTCATACACACTGATGTCCACTCAACAGGTTCTCATTAATACACGCTGTCTGGCCCTGGTCCAAAGGTGAGCACTGATGCCCAGTCCACAGCCTCAGATTCACACACTGATGCCCAGACGACACCCTTTGTTTAACACACGCTGATGCCTAGACCACATTCATACACAAAGCAACCTAGACAAAGGCTTCTCGTGCATCCACACTCACTCTTGCCAACATTCTGAGAGCAATGAGCAGTTGTCGAAGTGGGGAAAAAAGTAAGGGAACTGTGGGAGGAGAATCAGAGAGTGGGAATAATTTAGGATTAGGTCAGTGGGTGGAGTCAGAGGTCTGTCCAGAAAGCACATCCAAAGTTTTCGTATTTGTTTGGCATTTCAGTGACTAGTTAAAGTTTATTATGTTATTGAATTCAACCAATGTACACACGTTTAAGGTTTAATATGAGTTATTGACATTAAAATACATTCACAAAGTGGGATACCTTACCAATCACAGAATGTCCCAAATATGCTTAAAAGTGGCATCACAAGCCATTTGTCTCCGAGCCATTCAGTTTCTGTCATCAGCACTTCTCCTCCCTTTTTCAACAAGAGCAGTTCAAACATGACTGGCAAAATATCCCAGTTGGCAAATGTTTTCCACAAAATCATGGCTTTGACATACCTGCCACATAATGCATAATCTGACGATTTTAACTAACAGCTTTTTGTAGTTCAAACAGATCAAAATATACTAAAAATGTATTTGATATATGTTGCTGCAAAGTGGAAGGTCCTTTGCAAAGATTAACTGGTCACCTTTCTCACTGCCGCATTTGTACGTTACACTGGTTTTAATAGGGCAAAATCTTTGTTGTTAGTATGTGTAAAAAGTTACAAAATAATGAAGTATCAGAAAATGTACTGCATTACGCTGCTGCCTTTATTTTGGTGTATAATTTAGTCAACACTGCAAGATAGTTTTGTCCTCTATTGCAGCATAATCCCAGAGGCCCCAAAACATGCAGCTCATGTTAAAAGTGGTTGTGCATGAAGCAGAGAGACTGTAAAGTTTGCAAAGTTAGAGGCATATTTACAAAGGAGTAACAGAGCGTGGTGTTTGCCTGCTTGGCTTAACACCGCACTCCGCCACTTCTGAAACGTGGGGCTGCATCGTATTTACACCAATAGGGTGCAGCCCTGCTTTTCCACTGCGCTGGTGCTAAATTTAGCTGCCTAGTGCTAACGCAGGCACCCTTGCACCATATAGTGCATGGGTGCCTGCGTTGTGGGGAATGATTGTTTATGTGGAGTATGGTGTGCCTTCCTGCACATAAACAATCTTAAATGGCGATATGTAACTTGTATGTGTGCTGCTTTGTACAGTACACATAGAAGTTGAAACTCATCATTATAAAAAATATAAATCTATGTGCAGGAAGGGACGCATTCATGCACATACACAATGGTGGTTTGCTGTTTTTATGTGTGCTGCACAATGTAGTACACATAAAAACAGCAACAACGAGGAAAAGTAAAGTGTTTATACTGATTGCGCCCTGTTAAAACCAGGTTTTCCCTAGTCTTAATTTTGGCACTGCACAATATTTACGTCACTCTTGTAAATTTTGGGCAGCGTCCAAATTAATAGTGCTGCGGCAGAATGCATACCACAACACCCATTGCCCACCCCTTGCACAATAAGTATAGTGTAAAAGGGTGCCTTATTTACAAGGCAGCGTTAAGCCACAAACTCTGCCTTGCAAAGAAGGCAAAGCCTGTTTGGCCACCACAATGTAAAAAAAATGACTTCTGTTGGCGAAAGGGGCTTGTAAATATGCACTGTAGTTTGGTGTGCTACTGCTGGTACAATGCTAATAGTGGTACCATTGGGTGAGGCATACTGGTCTAAAAGGTCCTGAGACTTCATTGACAAGAGTTGCTGTTGCTCTAGGGCATGGGTACTCACAAACTTTCTCTCGGGGGCCAAATATACAGTGTGGTTTGTGTCCGAGGGCCACACCAGCGGGGGCAGTGAGGAAGGGGCCTGGGCTAGAGCAACAAAAACAACTGTGACCATGGGGTTGAACACAGGTCCCTGCAGAGGATGTCTTCATCCACTGAGCCACCAGACCTGGCATACACACATCTCTCTTTCTCTTTCTTTCTTTCTCTCTCTCTCTTTCTTTCTCTTTCTATCTCTCTCCCTCCCTCTCTCCCTGTCTCCCTCTTTCTCACTCACTCGGACTGTCTCACTCCCTCTCTCTCTGTGTCCTTCTGTCTCCCTATATCTCCTTTCCTCCCCCTCAATCTGTCTCCCTCTGTCTGTCTCCCACCCTCCTGCTGTCTCCCTCCCTCTATCTCCCTCCCTCCGTCTGGGACACACCACCTCAAAACGCCTTCCCAGTCGTCCTCCGGTGCTGTATGTTGGTCCCAAGGGTTGTGATGTCACTGACCACCAGGCAGGGGGTTGCACGACTCTGGGCTTGTGTCCACTGCGCACCCTGGTTCCGCTTGTTGGTCTAGTGGGGGGTAGGTAGCAACCCCCTCCTCCTCACTCCTCAGGTTTCTGGTGTGGCCCCCTCCCATGCTTCACAGGTACGAGCAACGATGAATCACTGCCTTTATGCCCCCAGGCCGCCTAGTCTCAGGCTATTGCTATCTTGACGATGTGCAGCTGGACGAGGATTGGCAAGGTTGCGATGTGTGTAAGTCTCTCCAGGGCCTCTTGGCATTTTGCGTGCAAGGCAGCGTTATCTCCTAGCTCACGGTAATGATTGAGCGGTTCCTGTGGTCTTTTGTAGGGCTGAGCTTGGCCCACTGTATGTGGTCAATGGTGCTTCACAGGAGGACACGCCACTCAGATGGAGGGAGCACTCGCGTCGGGCTGGGACATGGCTCCTATTTTATGCCTTCTCCTGTTGCACGACGAGGAGGGATCCCGCTGCGCTCACACAGATCACACTGTGCCATCCAGATCCCCGGAGTGCAGCCGCGAGCTAAGCTCTCTGGCCAAGAATTGCTCCGGAACCACCATCCTCCCCAGCGGGCCCGCAATATCCTCTACGCTCACTGGTCTTGGCGGGGGGCACCTGTAGAACTCCATATTCTTCCCGACCCTCGCTTTGTAGACAGCATCACGGAGCAGCAGAGAGGACTGGGCCACCTCACCAGCCAGCAGGGGGTCTGGATCTGCATTGTACAGCCCCCAGACTTCTCGGGCGATCTTCTCCCAAAGGTCCCCTCCTAACAGCCGCTCCTGGGTCAGGCTCCCACTGGGCTCCACATGACCCTGAGTGCCTGCTGGGCATTGCCTTCCGCAATTGCAGCAGCTCTGCCCAGTCCTTTTTCTGCCGCCCTGCCTGTTTGTTCCTTGGATTGAGACAGCTTCAGGGGCACACACACACACACAGCCTCTGCACCCGAGCACTTCACAGGTCTTTAAAAGACCATTTGCATGTTAATGGGGCTTTGTTGCATTTCACCTCTTCTTAGGCCCCTGCAGCTGCACTCTATCAATGGAATAGCCCCGGCCCTGCAGCAGAGTCTCTCAGAGTTGCGCTGCTGAAACCCTCAGTGTTTGCAGACACTCTAAACATTTTTTTCAAAAACACAGGTACGATGTCTGCAAGGTCTGCGGGCCGCTAAGTAAAGGCTTGGCGGGCCGCTGGCGGCCTGCGGGCTGTACTATGAGTACCCATGCTCCAGGGTGTGTTGCTTCATAGGCCTGCCCGCAAGACTGGAGGTGAACTCAAGTATGGATTGTGGTGGACAAGCCTTCATGGTTAACTCACATTAGTAGGGCCTAGAAAAGAAGGCTTTTGAGGTCTTGCATTGGAATGTGGTCCCTCAGGACAGTGGTCTGGTGGACTGGTCATAAAGGCTGAACCTGGTTCCCCCGTTCCAAATTTTGCCGCTATGGCCATAGCGCCACATCTTTCCCCCACGGAACACCATACTGCTCCACTGAGAGAAACTTGCACTGCCTTGAGATACAACCCAATTGTGATCCGCTATAAACACCTGGATGTGACTTAATTCAAAATATGCACTAGGCATGAGTATTACACTGCCTGAAACAAACAATAACATCCTGGAAAAAGCAAAAACTTATAGAGAATGCAAGATTAAGTAAAGCATGTGAAATGTAAGCAGGTAAAACACTTTTAAACTCATCCAGAAATTAATTAGTGTTTTTGCCTGAAAAGTTAAGGATATGACTACAGGGCCTGGAAGGGACAAGTTTCAATGTTCATTGCTTATATACTTACAAAATGGAAGCAGTATAGTTTAAAAAGACCACATCCCTGAACACACAGCTGCCTTACACATTTCATGAACCAAAATAGGAAAAACAGCTGATAAGGATCACATTTAAATGTTTAGCTTTCCACTCCATGCATCAACCAGATATAGCAATACCTCCGGTAACAGTCCACTTCCACATCCAGGGAAAACAATGCTGTTCAAAGAAAGAGGAGAAAATAAAAGAAGAGCTTCACTGGCAAACTCTGTTAAGTGGCGCCAAGGCGTTTGGGTGTGTTTAAAATGAAGCGGTTGACTTTGAAACCACTCTATCTTGCTTTATTTCACTTTTTTCTGTACGTTAAACCTATATCTTCTCTGCGTCTCGAGGCTGCCATTTGATACAGAAAAACGTCTTTAAAGTACTACATTGGCAGAAAAAGCATTTCTTCTTTTCAGATTCTTTTCTCAAGCGAACAAATAAAGGAGAGAAAAGAAAGGGTGATAACCGTGTCTTGTAGCCATGGTCTTCAGCAAATGAGGAAGAATGAGACATAGAGAAAATAAGAGAAAGAAAAAGAGAAACGCTGGTGGTAGCTGCCAGAAGTGGACACTGTCCTTTTCTTCTCTGGGCAAGAAGGGAAAGAGAGTTGTTTTCATTCTATGTGCACCCGCACATCCCCCAAAGTCCGAGCCTTATCTAAAGGCCTTCGCTAATTCTGCCGTCCTGGGACACATTTGTCGAAATTTAGTTTGTAAACTGAACATTATCTGCGCCATCTTGTCTCTTCCCCGGAATCGCACACAAATGTACACGGCAGCCATTTTAAGCACCATGGCCTCTCTGCCCATTGCCGATCGCCAGCGCGTTCCTCTGGCGCTGCGAACATCCCCCGCACGCGCTGACCACCCCCGCTCTCTTATCCATGGGCCATAAACCCTCTCCTTCTGCGCGACTCTGCTCTGGGAATCGCACCCCGTGCCTGACCGACACCTCCCTTCATTCCTTTCATGGGCACCCCTCCTTTGATAACACCTTCCTCTGTACCCGATTGTCCGGGCCGATCCCAGGCCGTCACCTAGCTCTGCGGATACAGTTTATTGCCTCTACTGTAGGAAATCACCCCTCTTCAAAGGAGCTATAGTGGATCAAAGCCCCCACCCCCGAGATCAGATCAATTGCACACATGCCGGGAATTGGCGGAATGTCCAGCTGTGTGGTAGCTATCTCCTATTGTATGTGGGGTGGGGATTTCTACTGTAGATATGTGTGGGAGCGGGCCTGAGGCGGGGATTCCGAGGATGCCTTTCCGCACATCAAAGTATTAACAAGAATGTGTTTCATGCAATAAAACCATAAAACTGTGTATAAAAGGCCAGGCCTCAGAGATGCGGTTAGAGCACCTCGAAACGATACCTTGCTGACCGATCTGATGTGTTCTGCTCCGTCGGAATAAAACCTTGTTTCCTGCCTTCCAGTCTCAAGCGCCTGCCTCTTTGTTTGATAATCCTGCACGGTATGAGAGGCGATTAACGCCGGGCAATACTTAAAGGTATCGACCGAACCGCCTGCCCTTTTTAACACATTTTGAAAATGAAAAAAGTAGGCAGTGGCGTAACGAAAGTTGAGCGGGCGCCACTGCAAGGTACACGGAGGGGCCCCTGCTCCAGATTTAAGCTGGAGTTTGCAGGTCCGAGTACTGTGCTGATGGGGGCCCCTGCAGCTCAGGGGCCCAACTGCACCGCGGGGGCTGCAGGGGGTTGTGTTACACCCCTGAGCAGAGTGGTGCAGGGGAGAGCAGAGTAAAGTGGCAAAGAGTGGCATTGAGTGGGAATGGTGTTGAATAAAGTGGCGCAGAGTGGAATGGAGTAGAGTAGAGTGGTGTGGAGTGGCATAGAGTGGAATAGAGTGCAGTGGCATAAAGTGGAGTGGCGTAGAATGGAGTGGTGTAGAGTAGAGAGGAGTAGAATGGGGTGGCATAGAGTGCCGTAGATTGGTATTATGTGGAGTGGCATAGAGTAGTTTGGAGTGGCATAGAGTAGAGTTGCATGGAGTGACTTAGAGTGGAGTGACATAGAGTGGAGTGGCATCGTGTGGAGTGGCCTTGAGTACATTGGCATAAAGTAGAGGGGTGTGGAGTAGAGTGGAGTAGAATGGTGTAGAGTGGAGTGACACAGATTGGCATAGAGTGGTGTGGTACAGAGTGGAGTGGCCTGGCATAGAGTGGAATGGCGTAGAGTGGAGTGGCGTAGAATGGGATGGGGTGGAGTCAAGAAGAGTGGCATGAAGTAGAGTGGCATGAAGTAGAGTGCATTGGAGTATAGTGGCGTGGAGTATAGTGGAGTGGCGTAGAGTAGAATGATGCTGTGTGGCATGGAGTAGAGAGGTGTACAGTCCAATTTCGTAGAGTGGTAGGGGTGGTATGGTGTGGAGAAGAGTGCCATGGAGTAGAGTGGCATGGAGTGGTGTAAAGTGTCATAGAACAGAGTGATGCGGAGTGGCGTAGATTATAGCGGCAAAGAATACAATGGCATATAGTGAAGTAGAGTGGTGTAGAGTAGAGAGGCACTGAGTAGAGTGGGGTAGAGCGCTACAGAGTGGTGTTGTGTGGAGTGGAGCAGCTTAGAGCAGAGTAGTGTGGTGTAGAGTTGCCTTTGAAAAACTGGAGTAGAGTGGCACAGAGTGGGCTTTATTAGAGTTGCTTTGAGTTAAATACAGTGGGGTAGAGTGGGGTGGCATGGAGTAGAGTGGCATGGAGTAGAGTGACATGGTGTAGAGTGGGGTAGAGTAGGTGGAAGTGGTATAGAGTGAAGTGGTATAAAGCACTGTGGAGTGTGTTGACTGGAGTACCATAGATTTGAGTGGAGTGGCATAGAGTACAGTGGGACTCAGTGGAGTGGCATGGGTGAAAATGCCGTAGAGTGGAGTGGTATGGAGTACCGTGGCATATAGTGGAGTGGAATAGAGTACAGTGGTGTAGGGTGAGGTGTAGTCAAGTAGAGTGGTGTGAAGTAGCATGGGGTATAGTGGCGTGGAGTAGAGTGTCGTAGAGTGGAGTGGCTTAGACACAAGTGGCATGGAGTGCATGGTGTAGAGTGGTGTGTGGCATAGAGTAGAGTTGCGCAGCATAAAGTGGCGTGTAGTGGTATAGATTGTCATAGAGTAGAGTGATGTTAAGTGGCATAGAGTGGCGTAGATTATCATAGAGTAGATTGACGTGGAGTGCCGTAGAGTAGAGTGGCATAGAGTGGAGCTGCATAGAGTATAGTGGCATAGAGTGGACTAGGGTGGTGTAGAACAGCTGAGTAGAGTGGGTAGAGTGGCACGGTGTGGAGTGGAGTAGCTTAGAGCAGATTGGAAAGATGCAAAGTAGTGTGGAATAGAGTAGAGTTGCAAAAAGAGAAGTGGAAATGAGTGGCATGGAGTGTGGTATATTAGAGTGGTGTAGAATGGGGTGGAGTAGAGTGCCTTGGCATAGAGTGCGGTACAGTAGAGTGGTGTAAAGTGGAGTGACATAGAGTAGAGTGGACTGACATAGAGTGGAATGGCGTAAACTCAAACAGCATAGAATAGCATGGTGTAGAGAGGGATGGGGTGGGGTCAAACGGAGTATCATGAAGTAGAGTGGCATAAAGTAGAGTGGCATAGAGTTTAGTGGAGTTGAGTGGCTTATCGTGGAGGGGCATCCATAAGAGTAGAGTGGCACAGGGTAGAATGATGTTGTGCGGCATAGAGTAGAGCGGTGTAGAGGAGAGTTTCATAGGGTAGAGTAGTAGGGGTGGTGTGGAGTAGCGTGCCATGGAGTAGAGTGGTGTAAATTGTCATAGAACAGAGTGGTGTGGACTGGCATTAAGTAGAGCAGGGTGACGTAGAGTGGAGTGGCATAGAGTATAGTGGCATAGAGCAGAATAGCGTAGAGTGGCGTAGAGTAGAGAGGCACTGAGTAGAGTGGGGTAGAGTGCTGTAGAGTGGCATTGTGTGGAGTAGAGTAGCTTAGAGCAGAGTGTATTGTGGCGTAGAGTGGCAAAGAGTGAAGTGGAGTGGCACAGAGTGGGCTATATTAGAGTCGCTTAGAATTACACACAGTGGGGTAGAGTGGAGTGGAGTAGAGTGCATGGAGTAGAGTGGCATGGGGTAGAGTGGCATAGAGTAAAGTGGAGTTATGTAGAGTGGAGTGGTGTAGAGCACAGTAGTGTGAGTGGAGTAGCATAGATTGGAGTGGAGTGGCATTGAGTACAAAGGCATAGAGTATAGTGGAATAGAGTAGGGTGGCTTAGGGTGAGGTGGAGTCAAGTAAAGTTGTGTGAAGCAGCGCGAAGTATAGTGGAGTGGAGTGGAGTTGCGTAGACAAAAGTGGAGTAGAGTGGAGTGGTGTAGAGTGGTGTGTGGATTAGAATAGAGTGGTGCACAGTACAGTGGTGTGGCGTGAAGTGGCGTAGATTGTCACACAGTACAGTGATGTGGAGTGACATAGAGTAGAGTGGAGTGGCGTAGAGTGGAGGTGCACAGAGTATAGTGACATAGAGTATAATGGTGTAGAGTGGAACCAAGTAGTGAGTAGAGTAGGGTAGAGTGCCGTAGAGTGGCATTTCATGGAGTGGAGTAGATCAGAGCAGAGTGAAGTGATGTAGAGGAGTGTGGCATAGAGTAGAGTGGAAAATAGTGGAGTGGAGTGGAGATGAGTGGCATAGAGTGGGCTATAGTAGAGTGGCATAGTGGGGTGGGTGGAGTGCAGTAGCGTGACTTGGTATAGAGTGGAGTAGAGTGATGTAGTTTGGAGTGGTGTAGAGCAGAGTGGAGTGAAGTAGCATTATGTAACCAGCTACCAACATATTCTCTGCTCTAAAAAAGGTTTGTGTACCTGTCCCATATGTAATGTAACATAAGTGAATTGTGTGCTGATCTATTTAAGTATACGCGAAATCAGAAATAAAAAAAAGAATACAAATACATGTTAGTGCAAATCTGTGACAGCATCCCTTTTAGAAGCTAGCAATTTGTTAACACAGGATTTAAATAACAGAAAATAATGATACAATAGTTTCTGCATTCAGTCACCACCAAGAGTAGGGGAATAGCAATGGTAGCAAAGGGCCCTTAAAATAATATAAATAGGCTCCACCCACTCCTGTTAAGTAGTAAAAGAGAGATACAATTAAGTAGCAGTTAGTCCATCACACCCTTGGACCCTGGTGCTACTGCACCTTCTGCACTAACCTTAACCATGGTACACCTCTTGAGGCTCATCAACAGTAAGCGTGCATAACAATCAATGTCTTTTAAGAATAAAAATAACTACACAACAATAAGCACACCATTGACCCAACCATACACCTCTGGCAGAACATGGGACCATGAACAAACACTGGCAAAGTCAATAGGTTTTGCTTTACCAGTTCTTTCCGGCTGTTTCAATTGGCTTTGATGATGCACATCGTCACAGTTTGTGAAGCAACGTGGCCACCATCACCTGATGTAGCCAGTGCTTAATTTGTGAAAGAAGGAGTGCCGGTGCCCGAAGCTCTGCTCAGAAACCGGCAGCAGATGCAAATAAACATCGGCAGGCTGAATAGCAATGCGGGTTTTCTTTAACACCTTCTATGCTCATAACGAGCTCAGCTCGTCATGAGGCACGGTGCCTCGGTGCTCATGACGAGCTCAGCTCATCATGAGCCGTGGGGATAATCCCCCTGCTGTGGGTAATGTTCCACGGAAACGTGTGTGGTCATGACGCGCTCAGCTCATGAGCACATGAGCACTGTGCCTCATGATGAGCTGAGCTCGTCATGAGCACGGGGGCGCTGTGCGCGCCTCCCCGCCCCCCAGCACAGCGGGGAAATTACCCCCGCTGTTAAGGGGTTAATTCACTACTAGACACTCCCTGTCCCTTTTTGTCACACTTGCAGGCTCCTGCTCTCTGTTTGTGACAGTTTTGCTATGTTTATCTTGCTCTGTCTTTTTGATCTGTGTGTGCTTCCCTCTCTTGTACTCAGTAAATATCTGATATGGGTAAAGTAAGTTCCGGTTCCCAAAAATAAGTTTTGGTGCCTCCCACCGGCAACCACCAGCTTAAATTAGGTACTGGGCATAGTCTGTTATCTATAGTGTAAGGAAGGAAATGGCCACCTGTGTTGCTATTTAAACTGTAAAATAGAGCAACAATCAGGGATCACTGGGCCACTAAGCCCTCTGGGTCCCGGTGCCAGTCCACTTGCTGCACCAATGGAAGCTACTCTACTTTCACCATCTTGAGAGTGTAGAAAGTACATGAAAGACAGTTTTCTATACTTTCCTGATAACCTCTTAAGTGCATTGTCATGTTCCATCATACAACGTGACAGCCATGTAGGAAAAAATATTTTCGAATTGTCTATTCTTTTGGTCATTACTATTGGCCTTGGCAATACAGGCGCCATACCAAAGTTTGTGGAATTAGGAATCCAATCGCGCAGCCAGCATAGAGTGGGGGCCGAGGAAGGGGTGAGCACAATGGACATGGGACGCATTGGAAGAACTATTGAGGCAAACGGTGTTCAGTGTCAATATCAATAAGTAGCTGAATGATGGGGAGTGTCAGGGGATCAACAAAGGAGGGGGAAAGGAGGTCTTGGGGGAGCAGCTAAAATCCTCAGACAAGCATTGACAGAGAGCAGAGGGGGTGGGAAAACACTGGAAAGGAGTAGGCGAGCTGAATGAGAGACTAAACGGTGCTGAAAGTAACACAGAGAGTGCAAGGATCTGCGTGAAGGTAGAAGGGAAGGAAACAGACGGAAACTCGGAAAGGGGAGAGAGAATGAAAATACATGCATCGCATGGAGTGATACAATGGTACTATCAATGTAAGCAATGTAGAGATACAATTAATCTTTATAGCCGTTCACGTCTGATGTTCATTACAGCTGTGCCATTTAGGAAACGATCCTCATAAGGACTAGTACCGCAGTTTTAAATATGGCCTCACTCACTGCCTCAGTACCCAGGACCCACCGGTCTGCCGCCTCATGTGCATGAACATTCCAGTCTGGCCCCCACCCTGAAGCTGAAGCCCAAAAAGCTGTGCCTGCGCTGCACGGCGCAACACGCACCATTTCATTTATTTGGGGAGACTGGACTGGAGCAAAATTTTCAAACTAAGTCCCAGCATGGATGCCGCTGTAAATTACTGTACTGTGCGCTGAGGGGGCCCCCTGGAGCTCGGGGCCCCCAGCAACGCACACCATTGCCTAGTCCGGCATCTCCTATGGGCATCGGTGCATCTATGCATATATGCCTCGTACATCTCATTACACAATCTCCGCTCACCCTCGTTCCACCCTGGGAAGGGTTTGGGTGCATTTACACCGGTCTTCAGCACAGTTTAAGGCAGATCGGAGATGCTTGTGTGTCCTTTACGTCCACCGGCCTACTCACTGAGCTGCTGCCCCCAGAATGGTACAACGGCGCTGCCTGTGACGGAGAGAAGCCTCTGGGCTCTCCCACGGACACGATTGTCGTAGCCCACACCACCCTGATATGTAACCCCTCATCCCTCACACACTTAACACTGCGGCCTCTGGGAAAGGGCTGCATCCCGTCTACGTACCGTGGCTTCCAGCCCTAATTTCTGTCCTTTCTGCTGCGACAGAGCACCGGGGCTGCAGGGCTCCGCTAGGCTGGGGCTGTGTGCGGCTTTTAGGCACTGGCAGGCAGTTGATCAGTGCCACTGCCTCCAAAGGCTTCTGCTCCTCTTAGCTGAGGCCTATGCCTGGAAGCTTGAGCAAGGGAGCTCGTGCGTACTGCCAACGAAGAAGGCCTGAATAGAATTATGGGTTGGAGCGTGGGGGCAGGACCACCACATGCAGGGGCCTCATTGGTAGAGCTTTGACTCCAGGAGATTGACAGCCCTGTCATCCAAATAGCACAGCAGAAATGGGTGTGACTGGACTGTGTTCTTCTTGTTTCTGCACGTGTTTTTCAATGTGCTCCTGTCCACAACCCCTCCTCTTGCGGAGCTTGCCTTGAAGTCCTTCGTAATTGGCTGTTAGTGTCATGTGCTTTTCAGTGCATGTTATACACACAATTCACTGTATCCAATTCACTCACACTCTTATCCAGTTCATGAAGCATGCTATGCAAACCAATGTGATTCGTTTCCTATTTCAGTGATGCCCATATTCATTTTGAAAGCAGAATTATTTGCATCACTATTATTCATGTCAATTTCAAAATGTGTCATATTTAAACCAATCTGTAATGGTAATTTATTTAATTTGTTTGCAAAACAGTAAACATGCCTGCAGTAAATGCCAACACCTTAACACATCAAGCTGTATATCATTTAATACATTACCAGTCCAGCATTAACCCTTTTTTCCCCACGTCTTTTTCGCACCCCAGGATAGCACCTCCAGAGCACAGTGGCATTAATCAAAGATGAAATGTGGCCAAAGTGGCACTTTGGGAACCATTACATTTAGCGCTTTTGTCCAGCAATAAGTGTGTATAGACATCCCCATCAAGCCTCCATTTCTCTTCCATTTTTCAAGTTTGGCCAAATTTGTAATCGGTTTCGATGCTATTGATCAGCCCTGCCAAGTGGCACACATTTAACATTAGAATAACACATTTTCAGTAATGTCCCCGCATTATCGCAATGCCTGAGTTTGTCACCCAAAAGTGTTACTCCTTGCAGAGCTTGCACAGCTGTTCAGATTAAGGTTTGCGTGGAACCATGTTCCGAAGTGCCTTACCGCAGTAAACAGTCCTCTCTCTTCCTCTGTTTAGAAAGAGCTTAAGGCTTATCTGTACAGCCAGTTTGAGTTGATGGGCGGCCATTATTCTATGTTTCACTGGAGCGACCGGTCCCTCCCCTCCTTGTAACAATGGGATTCAACATTCTAGCACTCAACCAGTCACCTGCATTTCTCTCCAGTTCTAGCACAAACATTCTGGAAGACCGGTTCCTGCCCTCATTGTGAGAGTGGCTGTGATGCAGGACTGGTCACCAAATAGCAAATACGTTTTAGAAGAGTCTGCATGGGACTTGTCAGTCCTGGCGGTTGAACTATCCAGTTGCAAGTGGTCGACTCAGCCCGGGCACCTCTAACTTGTATTATGGACGATTGGGAGTTCACACTGAAAGTGTGAGTTTCCTTTCACCACAAGGTAAACTGGCTCCCACTCATGGCCACAAATAATGTTTTGCTTTTATATCTTCTTACAGGAATGTACGGTTTAACATTTTTAACTATTGGTATTTTCAAACCAAAAATGTCTCCATATGAAAGTGCTAAATAATGAGTTCTGAAGGCTCATGGTTTGTAAATGGTTAAATGCATTTATAGCCCCATTTCATTAAATGCTCGCCGCACTTGAATGGTAGGTGGTGAGCAGAAATCACTGTTCAACTCTGCAAGCAGCCCGGGTCGCTTCACACTTCCAGGAAGCCAAGCTTCCCCACCACAGCCACACTCTTTATTTCCCTCTCTATGCCATGGATGGGCTGCAGAGAGCTCAAGTTTCTGCTGGCTCAACTGATCACAGCGCTGTCACAATTTCTATAACTCTGCGGTCCCCCTTCCACACTCTGGTGTTTCTTTTGTGTCTGATGGTAGTGCTTACAAGCAAGCACTCTAGGTCATGTGCATTGCCCATGCTGGTCAGCTTCCCACCAGGGAGGGCGAATGCTTCTTTGCCAGTTAGCATGTCCCTTGCCATCTCTTTACTTCCTCAGTGCCCTTCCATTTCTGGTGCTTTGCAGAACTTTTAAGATCTTAGAGTTTCTCGTTGCTCAAACGGGTGCCATTTCTGAAATGTATTTAGCTCAGCAAGGATGGCAGTAGCTAATCATATGTTTAAAGACTTTACTTTAAAAATGTGAAAACACTTAGTGCCCCATTACGATTTCATGCGGAAGGCCATCCGGCAGCTTGTCGGTAACGTTCTGCTTGACATCTGAGGCAACAGTCCGACCCCCATATTAGGATACAGGCAGTCTAACTGATGCCTGCGGTGGGAATCCGATCTGTCTCCAACAGGATCAAGGAGCCCATTGGGACTGATGGCGTATTATAATCCCCAAAATGGAGGTGGTGCCTGCTCAGGCACCACCGTGGGGATTATGATGCACATTTTGTGCAGTCTTCCTATGGTGGTCCAACTGCTATAGAAATGCTGTCAGAAATGGACTTTGGGGGCCCCTAGAAGGGCCCCGTCCCTCCGCACCTTTCACAATGAGGCCTGGTGCCCCCCTCAAAAATAAATGCATTGTGTGGCAGGCACCGCATGGTGACTGCCAGATGGTGCATGGATGTTTAAAAAGTGTAATTCTCCTATTGCGGCATGTGCTGCAGCCCGCAGGACGAGCCACAATAAGAAATATGCACTTTCTGACTGACGTGAAGGTGGTCATATCCAAATTAGGGAAGCAGGACCGTGACTCCTTCTCGGGCAGGCCCATTTCCGACATGATGCAGGTCGGACACTCGTCCAACCGGCATTGTAATGAGCCCCTTTGTAACTTTCTAGCTTGGTGTGGATGGAAGTCTACAAATCCTAAGCTTAACAACTTTCCTAGAAAAATGTAGATTTGAGGTGAGCAGATTCAGTGGTCGGTGGTGTTGTAGAGTGCTCCAAAGAAAGGAACTGCTCTCCACGTAAACTTGGGAACTACCCAGAGTTCCCTGCTTCCTTTTATGCATAGTTTATGCGGCACTCTAATCCTGAAATTATAAAGATATATACATAATTGTGTGCACACATAGATGTATATGAGTATATCTATATATATACACACACACACAAAGGACCCCAATCCCTTCCAGGGCGGCTTCACAGAAACGGGCATGGAGCATCCCTTGATTTGGCACACCAAAGAAAAAGAGAAGTGAAGCCCAACTTGATAAATCACTGGCTTTATTGTGTCTCAAGGATAGCAGAGCATCAATCCTTACGCGTTTCGACCATTGGTCATGGCCTTGCTCACAGGTGAGAAAGTCCCATTGAATAAACTCGCACAATTTAAATCTCAATGATCACGTGACCCAGGGCAATCCTACAATTTCCAAAATGCAACCGGTGTGTTGTTGCAAACTGTGGTAGATGTACAATAATGCTATAGAGCGTCTTGATGCCAAAGTCTGATTAAAATCATTGCCCAGTGCTTAGACTGTGACGTGATGTAGATCTTGCTGGATAGCATCCCAAATCACAGTTTAAAAGTCTGAGGGCACTGTAATGTTCAAAAAATTAATGTCACGTATAAATTGTGCAACGTTTACCTTCCATGTTTAAAGTCCTCATGATGTGCTGCCCATGCTATCACCATATCTTTGAACACAATGCCAGAGAGTCCAAGTTGGCAAGAGGAGACGTAACACCTCTTGTACTCCCTTTCGCACTGCCGTGCAAAAATACCTGGGAAATCATTTTAGTCTGCACGCAGGCGCGTGGGACATATATGTATATATCTATGGATATATATATATATAAATATATGTGTGTGTTTATTTTTTAAAGAACCCCCTTTTTTCATTTCTTGCCTCCCTTTACCTCTACCCACTTCCTACAACCACAAATTATCCTCACCTTCCTTTACCTCTAACCACCTTTAAACCCTAAAATCATCCTTACCGCCCTTTATCTCTATGATCACATAAAAAATTATCTTATTTGCAGAAGTACTCACCTGCCTGATAAAGTACTGTGTGACAAGTTTAGAAATACTTAACTGTGTGGCAAATGGATGCATGTAATGGATGCATGGTAAAGGCTGGTTCCTGTGTGTTATATTAATTTTAGTTACTTCGTTTTTGTCCTTATCATATCATTTCAAAATATGTAATATTAATTTCAACATGTAATACTACTTTTAAAGCTGATCAACATAAGTTCAATGCAAGCCATAGTCATTTAAACAGGGGTCATATTCATTTAAACATGGCTTGTGTTCATTTTGAAATGTGGTTTATTAATTTCAAAGCATGCTACATTTATCTCACGTAGTTTCATATTTATTTCAAAACGTGCCATATTAATTTTAAGAAATGCCATGTTAATTTTGATGTGAGCCATAATAATTTCACCAGGTGTCATATTCATTTCAAAGTGGTTCATATTAATCTTAACATGTGTCCTATTCCTTTCAATGAATGTCATATTTATTTGAATGGATGTCATATTCACCTTAACACTCGCCATAATAATTTTAACAAGAGTCATATCCATTTCAACATAGGTCATATTCATTTTAGTACATGCAATATATATTTTGATGTGTAGCAGATTAATTTCAAAGCTTAATATATTCATTTTAGCAATTTTCAATTAAATTTCAGCATTATTCATACTAATTTTAAGACATGTTGAATATATTTCAATGGGGCTCATATTAATTTCACTGCATGCCATAGTCATCTTAGCAAGTGTCATACTTGTTCCAATGGATGTCTCATTCATATTAACACATCTTATATTAATTCTAACATGAAAAATATTTATTTCAACACGTAACATAATCATGTTAATGTGCATCATATTACTTTCAATGTAACCCGTATTCATTTTGATACATATCATGTTTATTTTAACGCTACTTGTATTCATTTTAAAACATGTCAAATTAATTTCAATGGAGCTCATATTCATTTCAAACACATTTTGTATTCATTTTAACATGTGTTATATTCTTTTCAATCAAGGTTATATTTATTTCAATGGATACCATATGCATATTAACACTTGTCATATTAATTTTAAGATGCAACTTTTCCATTTTAGCACTTATCATATTCACTTGACTATAAGTCATATTCATTTCAATGCATGCCATATTCAGTGTGAGAAATGCCATGAGAATTTCAGCTTTGTTCATACTCTTTTTAAGGCATGTCAACTTCAATTCAATAGGGCTTATAATCATTTCAACACAAGCCATATGCATTTTAAATCATCTTCTATTTATTTCTGTACATCTCATATTCATTACAATCTGGGTAACATTATTTCACCACAATTGATATTCATTGCAACATGTGTGATGCTTATTTCAGTTTATGTTATATTATTTTCAATGTGCTTTATATTCTATTCAGGACACAATATATTAATTTCAGTAACTTGCATTAATTTCAATCTGTCATATTCATTTCAATGCACGCCGTATACATCTTGGCATATGTCAGTCATTTCAAGAAATGTCCCATTCTGTCGGATGCATATTGTATATGTTTCAGTGATAGCTATGTTATTTACGGTGAGGGACATATTTATTTTAGTATTATTGATATATATTTCACTACTGCTCTTATTCAGTTTGGACTGCGTTTTATTCATATCAATCACTAAGTAGCATATTCAATTTGCCCAGTTTCATATTTATTTTCGATTCAAGTCAGATTCACTCTGCCAGGGATCATATTAATGTTGACACATATTACATTCATTCTGGTGTGTGTCATATTCATTTAGCAGTAGGCTATGGATTTCAGAAGGTGTCCAATATGGGGATCTGTAATTTTGACATGAACGGCTTCCCATA